>NW_027397087.1:19368688-19542637 GCF_003265705.2 Callorhinus ursinus | reverse complement strand
GGGAGCCTGATGTGGGACTCGATCCCAGGATCCTGGGATCATGACCTGAGCCGAAGTCAGACGCTTAACCATCTGAGCCACCCAGGCACCCCGGGAGAGGGCGTCTTAAGCAGACTCCGCGCTGAGGAGGAGCCAGACTCAGGGCTCAATCCCAGCACCCTGAGATCACCTGAGCAGAAACCAAGAGTTGGACGCTAAACTGACGGTGCCACCCAGGCGCCCCTATGTTTTTATAACTACTGTGCTTTGTATTTTTACATTTAGGATATGAATTTGGGTTCTGGACAGATTAATAGCTTTCAGTGTCTTTGTTTCCTTTCTCAGGAAATTTAAAACTAGAATACAATTCCTAATCTTTTTGGGGGGAGGGGGAGAGGAGGTCTAATACTAGGTTTTGGTTACACACTTAAGTTTTAGAAACAAATGTATCCTGAGAACTAATTTCAGATGAAGCCCTTTTTGTTTAATGTATTATATCAGTTTACTCATTTACGAAAGATAGAAACCCAAGTGTTCTGAACAATGAAATTTATGATACTCAAAATAGCCTAAATGTCAATAAAATGTTTGGCCTTAAAATGTCAATAAAGGAGTAGAACTTGAAGATTTCTAATCTTCTAATCTTAGGCAAAGGATTATGTTAAGAATATCTTCAGAGTGTGAGCTCTGTTTGGAAATAATGTATAAAAAGATAGTGTGGAAGACTATAACCTTTAAAAATTACTCTAAAGCAAGTCTTTCTCTTCTTTCTCATTTATTCTCTCTCTCTCTCCATCTTTGGAGGACACATAAATAAGAATAACTTTAGGAGAATGGAAAGTAGTTATTTTGAGATTAATATTTGGTTAATAAGAATCAAGCTAAAAATGATCAATGCATTTTACTATTTCCTGTTAAACTCCATGGCAAAACAAATTTCAGTGTTTGAAACCTACTAAAAGCAGCTGAAAAGTTGATGGCCTTTTCTTAAGCAACACTCAGAAGGGTGTCCTTGCCCTATCTAAAACTCGTTTATTATTTTAAAGCACAGAATTAAAATAAGAATAAATACAGCATCTTGATTCTCAGGGGGGCAAACTACCTTGCATATTAGGGTCATGGTACTAAGCGTCCTTGCTTGGACTCTTTGGAGTTACAACATGTGTAGGAAGAAGTAGATCAGCCTGGGAAACCTGCCATAACACACTTCATGGCAGTTAACACAGTTGCTGGTAAGGGCAAGTAAAGAAGACAAGCTTTTAACCAGTGCAATCTTCTGTCCTTTATAGTAAACCTCTAAAAAACAATGTAAAGATGGCAGCCCCTTATGTTAAACACAGTGGCTGGTTGGTCAAGTCAACCGTATGCTATCTGAAAGTGGCAGAATAGGGAGCAAGGCGCAACCTCAATCTGGGCCGTAATAAAGTAGCTGTTCATCTGTGGTCAGAGAGCACCATGAAAGACCTTGAGTTCCTTCACTTTATTTTGCAGAAAGCCATTGGACAGCTTTGCATCATCTAGCTCTATCAATCAAGGACCTCAACCGCTGCTCGCTGCTGAAAGCTTTCCTGTTTGGCTCTGTTTTTTCACAGACAGCTCAATAACTTGTCTGTGGAGCTGTGATAAATGTGCCATGTGCTTCTAAACTGTCTCTTTAACACTGGACTGCATTTCAACTTGTAATGCTTGTGACTAATTGCTTGTATCAAAGGCTTTTTATTTATTTGTAATGATTATCCAATAGGCTTATCATTTATATTTCTCACTTCTCTTCATGAAGTGGTTTTATTTTAAAGTTGCATACAGCAGACTGTCAGCTAACTTCTAATGTAGCAGCATTTGCTCAATGAATAAGCTGTCAAGTTAAGAGAACATAATTGGCAAACCCCAGTATATAACCAGAGCAAGTGCAAACTCCTAATGATTTTTCTTTCTCTTTTTGTGATCGCTGCACATCAGCCATAGTTTTAAACACCAACTTTATGGCCACCTACTGTGGCTGTCAGAACGGAAATTTCCTAGTGGTTTTGTCCTCTTGTGTAAGAACAGTAGTCAGGATCACAAAACCTTCGTATTTGGGCACAATTGCCAGTTTCTGCTAAGGAGGCCCAGAATAGAGCTATTATAGTGAATGAATAACTTCTCACTTTGAAAGAAGGTGGTTCTTTCAGATCAGGTTGGAGGTCAATGACAGGGCAAGGAAAGGAAGCTCATATTGCAGCTGTCTGCAAATGAGCTTCTCCTAGAGATACTGTAAGGGAAAAATAAGAGTCTATTGGGAAGGCTGATCTTCACTTAATCTTTAAAAACATATTTTAAAAAGAAAGGAAAGTCTGCATGCTTTTTCTTAAACTTTCATTGTATTTAAAAATTATCATCATTAAAGGTCGTTCATACTGAGAATGAAGAGTATTTCTTCTTTCTAGCCATGGCTAGAAGAAAATGGAAATACTATGGCAGTAGCAAGAGTCCATGTCTTCCAATCCTTAAAAAAAAAAAAAAATGCTAACACTCAAGCAGAAAAACATCCTAGCAAATTATAACTGAATAACCCATTTAAGGTTGCTATTCCTTTTTGATTTTTTTCTGTTGACTAAATGCTTGCGTTGTTTCATACATTAATAAACTGAAGAGATAACTGCTTATCTGCATGCCTGAGATTCTCTCAAAAAATGGATTTAATTTTTAAAATACATATTTTAAGTATACAGGTAGAATAAGTTAAGAAGTACAATGTCCCATTGTTTGAAAAGTCAAAAAGAAAAAAAAAATTCATTAAGAGACTTTTATTCTGAAGCCATTTTCTTGTGTCACCATAAAAACTCCAGTCAAACAAATGAAACCAAAAGGCAGGTGCCATTTACTGCTGTGAATCAGAATAAGCCAGCCTCATTCATTGGCTCAATTGGAAAGAAGTTGCACATAAAATCAAGAAATGAAGGTTTAGGAATACATTATAGGGTCCTCTCTTACACAGCAACCTAGTGGGTAGATTTTTAAGTTTTTTGAATTTATAAATTAGGAAATCAATTCAACATTGCATTAAACATACTTTAATGGAAGTTAAGTTGCTAAATCATCATTTTGAGAGCTAATCAAATAATCCTTGTTCCTCCTTCATTCCACTGCTAAGCCATTTCCCTAAAGACCAAAGATAGAGGGTAGTATCTACAGAATAGTATTTAATGAAGTTTCAGTTGTCTCATGAAATTTGATACATAGAATTTACAGATGATTTTTTCTACTTTTTAAAAAAAATGTCAGGACTACCTTAGGCTGCACGTGTAATTTAGTTTGTGTAGAACAGGTGGGTCTACTGGAGCAATCCCCCCAAAAACTGGTGGGTGATAGGAAGAGGTACTCTGGAATCAAATATGTCATGGATAATGTTTAAAATGTGGCAATTAAGGGTATACTATTACAGGATAATTGTTTGCTATTAAGATTGGATAAGACATTAAAATTAATAATGGAGGCTATAAATTCCAATTACAAAATGAGCAATTGATTCCAAAACACATTTAGAGTAGAAGTGGAGCTGTGTCAGTGGAAAGACAGTGGACTGGGCTCTGGTCCTGAGCTCTCTCCCATTTCTCCATGGTTACACCATCGCTATTATTTCCACATCAAGAGAAGCCATTTCTACCCACTTTTCGATATAATCCAGATATGGCAGTGAAAACACAAGAAGCATTATCTTTCCTCAGGTTTATATACCAGGGTGGTTGATATTTTTCAAGTCCATTTCAGCAACATAATGAACTGCTTTCTCTAATGCTTTTCATGGTCAACATTAGGGCTCATTTCATTTGCTTTCATGACCCACAAAGCAGATGGCATGATCTGGAAGATCTGGAGAGAAGGATCTGTTGTTTTCACTCTCTTCTGGGCCTCAGGGGTCGGCTCTGGCTGGAAACCGTTTTCATTGTAGAGGAAGTCTGGGAGACTGGTCCCTCCTAAGTGAGAGACCCATTAACTAGTATTGGCCCCAGCAGTGATGTGTGGAGGAGTCTCATACTATTTCAGGACTCAGTGAAAAAGGCTGCCATGATAGGTAGTAATCTCTACCATGGGCAAAGGATGGGAATCCCAGGAGGGAGGAGTCAGGGGATTGGCACTTGACAATTTAAAGTAGGAAATGTTGGCACATCTGTAGAAATGTACATTTGTATATGTGTGAGGCAGTGTTAGTTGGTTGGAAACTAACATTTGAATCCTGGCACCACTGTCTGTGTCACTTTGGTCAGCCTCCTTGAGCTTTAGTTTCTTTATCTATAAATTAATAGTAACGATACAAGAAATTAATACATGTAAAACATTTTTTGAATTGTAATTTCACTGTATACATATTAGGTGCTAGTAAATTGTCTCAGGGCTAATGGGGACCTTGGAAATTATGTCGTAGCAGTCCCCCTTATTTAAAGGTAAAGAAATAGAGCCTCAGGATGGTTGATGGTCATTTTCCCAAGTTCATCGGGCTGGGTATCTCTTGACCTCAGCCCAGATCTCAACACACAAGATCACAAAAGGCGCCATGAGAATTTCCTCTTTTTCATTCCTAGCTGATGGCAGACATTGCTCATCGATCAAGGCATTGTTTCTTGTTGGATCCATATAGAGCATTAGAGATCTTCTGAACGTATTCTTGCAAGCAGTTACTATAATTGCTTTGGACATGGCATGTTAAGATGAAACTCATAGCCAACTTCAAGTCTAAGGGACCCCGAAGTTCACACAAAAGTGTTACACATGGTGCTCCTTACTTTAGGTACTCTTATTACTGTACTAAAGGCATCAGTCAACTTGTTCCTCCAAGATTATCTGACAGTTCAAGAAAATTGAATAAATGCTGAACACAAATGGCTCTCTCCACTTAGAAAACAGGAAAGAAGTCCTAGCCTCAGAACACTAAGTGTAATGACACTGTCACTGCTCACTTTGCTCGGCCAGCTGTGGTGCTGCCTCTTGGCATCTAAGCTCTCTGCATAGCCTGATACACTAGGAGCTAATAAAGTAAATTACCTTTTAAAGTGCAGTTTCTTATTCCAGCCAAGGTAACCTTGGCTGTATCCATTGTTTGATTGCTGACGACAGATTCCTACTGTCAATAAACCTTTTATTCCTCTTTCTTGTTTTGCCTATTCAGAGTGAAACCCCTTCCCATTGGTGCTCTTCTTCATTTAGGTTATTGTGTGTGTGCGCACGATGTATGTGGATGTATTGTGCTGTATGTGTAACATGTATTGTATGACATGAGTGAGCGAGTAACTTCTACATATCGTCGGCATGTTTTATAATGTAATTTATATTTTTGTCAAGACCCGATTTATGCTACATTTTGAACCAGGTTATAAAATACCTGTGATAGCCATCTGTATTTTTTTGTCTTCTTTTCAGTGGCTTGGTTGGGCTGCTTTTGTAAATTGCATCTAGTCAAGATACTGCATTTTGAATCATCAGAAAGGATTCTCGATGATTTCCCAGTGCAATTATATTTATTCTTTGAACTTTTATCAGTCTGGGCAGTTCACTGGACTGGGTTCACCAGATAATTGCCAGCTCCGTGCCAAGTCAGCCTTCTTCACATGGATGATTGGGTGATATAGGTGACAGTTGATAAGTCAGTTCCATCCATCCATGTACAGGAACACCGCTGGATGTCACCCTGCTGATTTCCAGACCCTACAAGAGGCAGTGCTTCTAGAAATACTTATGTGGATTCTGTGAGGGAACAGATTAGAAAAAAAGTGACTTCTCTGCAACATGATGAAAACTAAAATGAAGGGAACCTGAATCCTTAGTTTTAACACAATACCTTATAGTTTTTACTTATGCTGAAACTTTTAAATGGTTTTCATCATCATAACCCATATCTTCGTACTAATGTTAATTTACTCAATCTCATTATTTAACTGCTGGTAACATGTTTCCTCCAAGGGATGGATATTGTATGAGTCCCATTTATATACTTACCTTTTCATTATGCCGTGTTAAAGTTACATTGCCAAGTGAAGGAGACCATTATTATTTGTTTACTCCACAGAGAAATGCTGGAATATATTCTCACCCAAACATTTATCTTCAAAGAAAGGATGTTTAAAAATTTAGTGTATATTTTGATTTTGAAACACTGGAGCATACTAGAAAACATCTAGAATAATAATGTAGAAACACAGATTCAGGTCTCAGTTTATTTTGCTATTTGTTTAAAAAAATTACCTAATTTCTTTTGTCTATCCTTATTTTGTAAAATGAATATAATAGCCCCCCTTTCTGATGGAGTACTATAAGACTTTTTAGGGGATGGATATAAGACCCTCTGTCTTCTTAGCAAAGTCATACTATCATGCTGGGCAGGGAAATATATTTTTTTTCCATAGCAAGCCATAGATCCAGCAAAATAATCAAATAAGTGCTCTGAATTTAAAACAAATAAACCAGGGGTGCCTGGGTGGCTCAGGTCATGACCTCAGGGTCTTGGGATTGAAGCCCACGTGGTGCTCCATGCCGGGCGTGGAGCCATGCCTTGGATTCTCTCTCTCCCTGTCTCTCTGCTACCCACCCCCATCTCTAGTAAAAATTAAAAAAATTAATTAATTAATTGAAGAAAAATAAAAATGAGACAAATAAACCAAACTTCATTTTAATTTAGTTTGCATTGTGGATAGGGGAGGAACAGAAGTTGAGAAAAATAATGACGTAGTGGATGGTTTGTTGTTATATTAATGGAGATTAGAAAACTGCAAAGAATACCACAAATAAATATATTTTTTACAGCATATGGAGAGAAGGGATAAAAGTGGGAAAGAAGCAGGGGCACCTGGTGTGGCTCAGTTGGTTAAGTGTCTGCCTTCAGCTTAGGTCATGATCTCCAGGTCCTGGGATCTAGTCCTGCATCAGACTACCTGCCCAGCAAGGAGTCTGCTTCTCCCTCTGCCCCTCCCCCTGCTCCTGTGCACTCCCTCTCAAATAAACAAATAAAATCTTTAAAAAAAAAAGGTGGGAAAGAAACAAATGAGCCAAAAGGGAAAAACTAATACATACCCAAAAAGAGAGAAGATGAAAGTGTTATAGAATGATAGCCCCAACTTGTGACATTTTAATAGATTATAGCTCAAGAACCTCAACTACATTTTGCCTTTTACTATTTATAAGAATAAATCAGGATATTGCCTTTAATCTGCCTCATTGCCTAGATGACATGAAGTCAGAGGCCACGGGTTCCTCACCCCTGCTCTAGACATTTAATATGGATTCTGTTTCACCGGTCTTGAAAATCTGAACAAAGCTGTAGCAGTTCAAAATCTACTAAATGAAGCCATTTGGACCAGATTTGTCCTGCAGTTCTGCCAGATGAAAACAAATTTAATTAATGTCTTGTTAAACTAGTTTTATTTTGCTTTGTTTTTGAGTAAATGGACTGGACCATTCACTTCCCCTACCACAGCCCCACCTCAAAATGGTTCATTTGGTGTATAACCTCAGATGAACATTATGAGAAGGGACTCCAGAAAAGAACAGACTTTGTTTAAGGATGCACCTGTTACTGGCCATCCTGTGCCACTGGATGGCCAGGGATGTCAAAGTACCTAAATGCAGAGAGAGACCAATGCATCCTCAGCATATACATCCTTAGGCGCACCTGCTTAGAGAAGGGCAAAGCAATCTTTATTTAGGGAAAGGAAGCAAATCTAGTCAAAGAAGTTTGAGACAAATGGTGTCTCAGGCAGTAGGCTTTGTTCTTGTAAGACCTGCTTGTTCCATCTCTGATGCTCCTTCCAGCTTCACCGTATAGAAATGAGAGAAAAACTCAGAACCCAGTACTAAAAGCCATCTAGTATCAACCCTGCTGTCCTTACCTCTTCAGCTCAAGTCAATTCCCTAATCTTTCCATATCAGTTTTCTCAACTCCAAAATGAAGATACTAATATCTGCTATGTGTCCAGGGGTACGATGGAGCCAGCTAGCACTAACTCATGGGAGCTAATCGTTCGCCTCTTTGTCCAGTTCCGTGTTCAGGGACATCAGTCGGTAGCTTGAAGCTGGTCATGGTGGAAGAATTCACACCAAGAAAATCAGCAAATGGTTCAAACTAGGATTTTTGTTTTTTGTTTTTGTTTTTTTAAGAGCAGATTGATAAACATTCCCCAGGACACAACTGAGATCGTAGTAAAACCTTATGAAATGAAAATGTAAAACGCTTAAAAGGAACTAAGAAATGCTTCACAATACCTATCAGGTGTCATTTTATTCTCTTGCTCCTATAAACTCACTTCCTTTCTTCTCCTGCCTCACAGTTTAGCTAGTGTATGTCTATATAGCAGGAGAATTCCATATTATTAATTAGAATGTGACCTCAACATAGATCTAACTCAAGTGCATTTACTTTGAAAATTTGTGGCTTTGTAGAAAAGTTCAGTATGCCCAACAATGTTTTCAAATAACAAAATGATGCTTACCAAAACCCTGCACACCAAAAGTTTAATATATATTTATTTAGTTGAATTAGGTTGAAATAAGCTTGAAACCAGTTAAACAGCTGGCTTTGGCTGCCACCCTTTCTAATTTTGGCTGATACGGGAAACTGATGAAAGTGTGGTGAGGTTTTCTCCCAATTCTCCACTGTTAATTACTGTTGTTGTTGTTGTTTTCCAGTTTGTGGTAAACAACAAAAAGTTGGTTCAAAACATCCCCTTCTCACCTGTGTTATATTATTGCAAGGGAGATAATGTTATTTTTCTAAGTGACCCTTCTGCAATTCGCAAATTGGCAAGAGTTTAACATGAAGAAGGAAGAAGAATATCATTTTCAGGCGAAAGCTGAAAGGAGACCTAACAAGATAAATGTAATTAGCTAAACTGGAATTTGGCCAGACTCCTGACCTTTTTTTTTATTTGAAAGAATACCAAATAAACACAAATTAAATGTATTATTCTTAATCAAAGATGTAAAAATGAGACATGTTAAAGGATATTTATAAAAATAATGTAAATATTTACCAAACTGACTTTATAACAGCTAATTTTCCCCAAAAGCAATAATAAAAATTTTAAAGATTGAAATTATAAGGAGAGATAGTTTAGTTTAAAGCCATTATTTCTGTCTTTATTTTTATTGAAAAATTTTAAAATTCTAAGTAGATCACTGTGTCATTCAAATAAGGTTAAACGTTTTAACCAATTACTATATCAGAAATACCCATATAGCTTAATACCATGTACATCTAAATCCCTTATCTAAATACGAAGATGATTTGCAGTCAAATGAAGGGCAAAAGTCACATCTTTAGAGATAAGTAGGCTCATTTCCGTATTCAGAAAATTCTTATAAATGTCACATTGTAAACATCATAGTATAAATGAAATAAATATAGCAAAAGGACTTTTTTTTGCCAGTGCTAAAATGATAAAGCAAATCAGCCTTAGAAGAGAGACGTTGGCCAACACTGAGGTTTCTACTAAATTCAACAGCTAAATGGAAGCATTTAAGGAGCCAGGAACGGAGCCTTCGTAAAAGAAAAGAAATATTTTTGTAAATACCTCTTTTCATCGGATAACAGCTTTAAAAATCTTTTCTCTCTTGTGCTACATGACCCCACAAGATTACAGAACCTACAACCTGGGTTGAGGCAGCTCATTAGCTGAGCTGTCTGTGTGTGTGTGTGTCTGCCATCAGCATCTGGTGAAGGGGAAAACACTGACCCTGCCACATTTGGGTCAGGAGGTCAACAGGTCTCATTTATTATTCAAAATTGCTTTCTGACCTTTTATCTACTAGGTCAAAGGATGTTGTATTCTAGTTGGGTGAATTTTTTAATGATGAAGCCACTACCTTGCCAGATAATAAAATTACTTCTCCTTTCTACAGGCATTAGATTTTCTCCTCCCTGTCTAAAAATGTAATATTCTGAAGCACTGGCTGTGGTAAGATCCTCAAAAGAAAGCCATGTGTTTTTATTTCTCTTTTTATTTTTTTCCCCTAAGATTTCTAGAGATTGAAACACTATTGACTGTTGACAATGGTTGAAATCATTTTCTTGGCTGTAATTTGAAACTTTCAGCCCACGTTTTGAATTCTCCCACTTCCTATAAGGCTTCCAAACTTCCCAGAAACAAGCAGTCACCATGCTGATGCTTTCTGAGTTTGGGTAATCATAGGTTTCCAAAGCAAATGAGGATGGACTCAAATGGCATTAGATTTTTACTGGTTAATATTTGCTTCAGGAAGAGAAATGAGTGACAAATATGTAACATGCCCTCCAACTCAGAGGATGTCTGGGAGCATTCTTCTGTATTAAACAGCTTTTTCATCAGCCAAGAAAAAGACTTTTCTAAACCACTTCATTATTTTCTAAGTCTCCTATCATAAAACAAAGGGAAAGAGAAGCAGTTTAAGACCCATTCCAGGAGAGCATAGATTTGAAAATATTCAGACATCTAGCCTCATACTATAAAATTAGCTATAAACATTTAACAAGCAATATGGCAGAAGATTGGGACTCCTTCAGTAGCAGATTGTGTAGCTGTGCACACAGACAATGTTCCTAAGGAATGATTTTATCTTTCGTAAAACAAAAAGTCAAAGGTCACATTGGTCCTGCCCTTGAAGCAGACATATGAGATGTGACCATGTGCTTTGTGACACTGCATATGATAAATAACTCTGACAAGCTAGTAAACAAATAGCGGAGAATATGTGGCATTCACGAGCCCAGTGAGGCATTAACATACCACACAGCTAACAGCTAACGTTACAACTCTAATCGTGGGTAGACGGTTTTGTTCCCAGTGTGAAAGTACCCGACACCGAATCTGTGTCTTTGTGTGTTTATACATAATAAGTACACACAGGCATAGAGATGGATGTACAACGACTCATTTGGGGATCATCTAAAAATGTCAGGTGATACTTCCGGAGCATTCCAAACAACCCATTCTGTCTTTTCCCTGAATAGGGCTCAGCAGCAGATGGCCAAGTGGTCACTTCACTTCCTCCCTCACTGACCCTGATCTGAAAGGACGGTGATGCTAAATGCAGACCAACTGACAGACCGGGTCAGAAGCTTTCTGCCCAGCAGATTGTGTGTGCGTGCTTGTGTGTATGTGCACATCTGTGTGTGTATGTGTGTGTCGTCTTCTGGACCTGACTCATCCCACTACATCTGTTGTCACTACCTACTTCTTTGATGCCTTTCATTAGCAGAATCCTGTTTTGAGAGAGTTTGCACCTCTGGTTCCCTGCTTTTTGTGCAGACCATAATGTTTGAATCATTGTTTAAAGTAATTGTTTTATATGGTGACTTTATGATTCATAAATGGGATTCTGATTTTCTTATTTGATTTGTATACAGCATTATAATTGTGTGTTTGCACAGGGAAGCAAATTTATGATAATAAATGTGTCCAATTTATACCCTGGGGAAGGGAGAGATGACTTTCTCCCTTTACCCTTCCCCTTATTCTGTACTTAAGATGCGTAAAGGCACTTTCTGCGGAGAAGGTGCTGGAAGGAGGAAGGTGGAGAGTGGGTTTGATCAAATTTCCCCTCCAAGCCATTTTTTTACACAGCAGTCAGAATGCTCTTTTAAAAATCGAAGTCTAATCATGCCACTCCCTGCATAAGTTATCCCAGTGTCTTCTCACTGCATTTAGGATACAGGACAAAATTCTTAACAAGTTCTGTTAAGTTTAGGGTTTGGTCCTTCTGTGTCTCCAGCTTCAGTCCCTACCAGTGCTTCTGCATTTTCTATGCTCCAGCAGTGGGGTCCCCAGCCCCAGATGGGACCAAGCTTCTGCCTGCCTCGGGACCGCCACAAACTCCTATAAGGTGCTCATTCAGCTAGGGATCTCTTCCATCACCTACTCTTTGTGTAATTTCTGCCCATCCTTCAGGTCTCACTGTACAGGCCAGCGCCTTGCCTGACCTCCAGGCCCCGCTATTTTTACTTCATTATCCATTCTCACAGCAAAATCCTGTGATTTTTCCTTTAAGTCACTTACTTTCATGTGTAATTAGTGGCTAGGTACATGGTTTTATGTTTACATATGTATTGTGTGTCTCCTGGCAAGATTCCATGCATCATAAATGATGGAGATCATGTGTGTTTCACATGCCACTCCATCCCCAACACCTTCATTCCAGGACCTGTCACATAGTGGGGGCCCAGTAAATGTTCCTTGAATTAATAGTGCTTTCATTCTCTCTTCGTCTTGATTTATAGCACTTCTAGAATGGAGTCCTATTTATGTGAGAGACAGTATATTTACAGGAAGTCTCTGATCATTTCCCTAACCATTTCCTATGGAAGAAGCCAAAGCACATCTTTTTCTCTGCTGGACCATGGTGGTGGTTGGATGGGGCTTTGAAGGGGAAGACAAAGTAAATGCTATGTTTAATTGAATGTTTAATAAACATAAGGATGGAGAGAATTTAATGTTATAGTCCTAGGCTTAGAGACTCTGATGAGCTCTCAATTAACATTACTGCCTTCGTTATGCTGTGGAAATTCAGCTGGTGGCCTGATGAGCCAACCGGAAATGTTCAAGACCAGGAGTCTGCAAACTACAGCCTACAGACCAAGTCTAGCTTGCTGTCTGTTTTTGTAAATAAAATTTTATTGGAGCACAACCACACCCATTAACTCATGTGTTCTCTGTGGCTGCTTTTGTCCTAAAACTGCAGAGTTGAATAGTTAGAATAGGGACTGTATGGCCCACAAGCCTAAAGTATTTACTATCGGGCCCTTTAGGAAAAAGTTTGCTGATCCCTGGACAAGACCCATGGGTGGGGGAAGCATCTATAGGACACAGATTATGTCTCCTCATGTCTGTTTCCTCGATGCTTATCCCACTACTTGCCACCAAGGAAGTGACTGCATTTAATTAAACTTAGATTTTTCTTTTTCTTTTTTTTTAAACTTAGATTTTTCTAGTTTAATTGAACTTCTGATTTGCGGAAATTGCATTACCAAGGAAGACCCCAGCAGTTCAGCCAGGAAGATAACTATGTATCTTCATGAACGAGAAGAACCTGCATGAATGAAAAGGAAAGCAAATAATGACAGATGGCACAGATAACTCTGGGAAATCCTAGGACCTAAATCTGGGAGCCAGCGTTTAAATACATGAATTTGGGAATGTATTACGGAATTAGGCACAAGAATAAGGCAGAAATCTGGGGAACAGATCATGGTTCAAGGCTAAAGCAGGTTCGGTAGAAACAGACTGGCTTCTGGATCAGCAGCTTTGTGGCTGCCTGTTGTAGATGTTGAGAAGCAGGGATAAGAAAACAGGATGATCACAAACATCAGGTCCTGAAAGGAAAGGGATTTTGAAACATAACAGGAGACTCCCTGCATTCAAGGAATTTACAGCTGGTTTGAGGGAAGAAAAAGACAAGGAGGAAACATTTAGACAATAAAATATGAAATATAATGAGTTTTAGAGACTCTTAGCAAAGGCAAAGTACCCTGAGAAGTCAGGAAGTAGAGAGGCACATGGACTCTAACTGCTTAGAAAACGGTGTTAATTGGTACCTTTACTTTCCACAATTTTTTTTGTAGAGAAGAGAAAGGGATATAGGAGGGAACATTTATTAAATACCTGTGGCATATGCCCAGTACTGAGGCGGGTGCTCTAAATAGTTTACCTACTTGAATCACCATGGAATTGCTACAGTCAATAGTTCCCATTGCTGGCTGCTAATTGGAATCACCTGGACGTCACTCCCCTCCCCCAGCTCAAGATTCTGATTTAATTGCTGTGAGTTGGGCTGGTCATAGGTAGGTTCATGAATCGTTCTAGGTGATTCTAATGTACAGCCGGGTTTGCAGCCTCTGGTGTATATGATTCTTGCCATTGTTTCTCTGGAAATCCCAACACTGACCGTGGAGGAAAGAGAGAAGCAGGGAGATAGAGGGTATGTTTGGACCTCAGATCAGAATTTAAGTGGCCTTAATAGAGTCGTCAGAGCTCTGTCATTCCGTTATTAAATTATACAAGTAATCATCCCAGAATCTCTCCTAACCTCTTAGTTAATTCCCTTGGGTCCAAGTCACTACTCTTCCTAACTCAGTATCCCTCATGGTAAGAGAGAAAGGGAAATAACCCGATCCTTCAAATGTTCTGTGTGAAATAAAATATAAGCCAGTCTTTTAAATGATCTCTGCCTTCATATCTCTTTAACTTATAGGTACAAAGCTAGATGAGCACTTAAAAATGGTTCAAAGAGTGTAGAGTGGCTCAGTGGTTCTCAGATTCATGCTTGTGTCAGAATTACTCAAAAGGCTTGTTAAAATACATTCCTGTGCCCACACCCAGAGTTTTTGAGTCAGTACTAGGATCAGGCTTGAGATTTGCATGTGTAACAAGTTCCCCCACTGATTGCTGACACTGCTGGTCCAGAGGTTACACTTGGAGGACCAGGGCAGAAGTCTAGGAAGCAAGGAAGGCTTGGTGGGCCTCCTTCCCCATCTCATCTTTTCCCACTAACCACGTGAAGTGCATGCTTGTTCTGAGGTCTTCTGATTTGCAGCTGGGCTGTAGTTAGAAGAGGAGCATATGAGAAAGACATGTATCATATGACCTCACTGATATGAGGAATTCTTAATCTCAGGAAACACACTGAGGGTTGCTGGAGTGGTGGGGGTGGGAGGGATGGGGTGGCTGGGTGATAGACATTGGGGAGGGTATGTGCTATGGTGAATTGTGCAAGACTGTTGAATCACAGATCTGTACCTCTGAAACAAATAATGCAATATATGTTAAGAAAAAAGAAAAAGAAGAAGATAGCAGGAGGGGAAGAATGAAGGGGAGTAAGTCGGAGGGGGAGACGAACCATGAGAGACGATGGACTCTGGAAAACAAACTGAGGGTTCTAGAGGGGAGGGGGGTGGGGGGATAGGTTAGCCTGGTGATGGGTATTAAAGAGGGCACGTTCTGCGTGGAGCACTGGGTGTTATGCACAATGAATCATGGAACACTACATCAAAAACTAATGATGTAATGTATGTGATTAACATAACAATAAAAAATTTAAAAAAAGAATAGGAGCATATGCTCGCCACCCCACCAGACAGGTGGGCTGTGCCACTTCCTACCTGTGGGGCTCGCACTACTAGGAACGATAGGCTACTATGAATCCTGACAAGATAATTGCCTTTGGTAGGAAAGGCATCACATTCAAAGTGGACATGGCTAAATTATAAAACAAAAGTCTAGGTGAATTTAGGAGTAAAACTCCACCTTTATAAGGAACTAATTAACCATTAATGTGCTCTTGTCAAAAATGACCATTCTTCTCATATCTTTAACATCAACAACAAAAAATTCTTCAAATAGGCTTGTTTTTGAAGCCAAATGTGTGTGAGTAGGACATGTTACTTTAATTACCTTGAGTTTCAAAGTTTCTTCATTGATAAATGGGGAAATATATACCTACTTGGCTGGGTTGCATTAAGGATTAAAGGACATGATGTGTGTAAATATATATATACATATATACATATGTACGTGTTAACAATGAAACCTTCTGAAGATTGACTTGATTTTTAAAGAGTTTGCTACCTTCTAGTTCTCTCAAGAAACAAAATAGTCAATGGGATACCTGGGTGGCTCAATGGGTTACTCGGCTGCCTTCGGCTCAGGTCATGATTCCAGGGTCCTAGGATCAAGTCCCACATCAGGCTCCCTGCTCAGCGGGGAGCCTGCTTCTCCCTCTGCCTGCTGCTCCCCCTGCTGTGCTCTTTGTATCTCTCTCTCTCTGACAAATAAATAAATAAAACCTTAAAAAAAAAAAAAAAGAAACAAAATAGTCTAAAGTCCCCTTGCTGCATGTTCCAAAAGCGCTGTGTGGTCACCTTGCATGACATCCATCACATGTGATTGTAATTCCTTGTTCAGTGTCTCTTCCCTGTTAACTGTAACCATGCCTCTCTTTTATTGTTATTTCCCCTGCACCTGGGATAGGATCTGATTTACTAGGGTTTCCAAAATACGTCTGTTGTTGAGTTAATAAAATGTTGAATAAAGAAAATGTTCTTGAATGACAGAAAAATTCCTAAGAATAAATAATGCTGTCCATATTTAACTGACACAAAGCCTTCTTACTTAGATGCTTGTGTTGTTTTTACCCAGAGCATAGGTGTTCTCTTTCTTCTTTAAGTTTCCCCAAGTTCTTTTCTAAAGTTTCTTGCCTGTCCTTCAGAACCTTTTGTATATTGGCATTAAGATGACCACAAAAATGAGAGCACTATTTGCAGTACTGTTTATATTAATCTGTCTCTGCTGACTCTGGGTTCTAAAAATGTCTTAACTACATATGACCTGCAAGCTCCTCCTAGCAAATGGCTCTTCCATTTTTGAGTGGGCAGAGCTAGTTTTTAAAATCTTATAATCACTTTTAAAATATAAAGCTATATGTACTATTACGTGTTCGAGCTATACATTCTCCCCTTCCCCTCCCAGTAGCTCAGTTCAAGGCATGGTCAGAACATCATTAGCATTCACTACAAATAGTTCCCTCGTGCTTACTTTCTCACCTCACCCCAATTCCTGTCGCCTCTATAAATTAGTAAATGGAGCTTATTAAAGATTAATGCCTACCTTTCTCTTTTTGGTGACTAACTTTCCTTAAAATCACTTTCTTTGAAGTCAGCTGAGATTCTGCACATGGTACAGATACACAACAAGAATGTCAAGCCCAGTGTGTGATGGAGACTAACCATGAGGCATCTTAGCCTCCAAGCCCTTGCATCAGGCCCGCTCTGCTCACCCTACAGGAATATGGCGGCACTGGCTGTTCTTCCATTTGTGAAGTCTTACCTCTGAAAGACATGCACAATGGGTACATTTAGAAGAAGGAGGGTCAGGAATATGATTCAATGCTAACATAGACTACTTAAAGAAAAGAAGATTTAAGTAGGAGATGATCAGTAACTCTAAACCATTATCAGGAGTGAGCAGAGTTGGATGGATGGCCTATGATTAATTTGATACTTGTCGTTTTCACTGGGTAAGGTTGTCTCACATTCAGCAGAGACAATACAGCAGACAAATCCAAGCGGTCAATTACAAAGTCATGCAGCTTATCCTATCAACCTTTGGAAATCAGTGACTTTTGTGGTGTTTTGCTGCCCAGCATTAATTGCTGCCATGAGAGCACCCCCATTTTCTTTGTGCATTGCTGCGGAGACAATAAATGGATGAAACCCATTCATTCCATGCATGGTATCCAGTAGAGACTAATGTAGTTCTTGCTAGGAAGAAATTTTGGGCATTCCCAGTTCCTGTCTGCTCTGGGCCTGGTTTCTTGGTCTGCCCTTTTACCCTATATTGAATACAGTAAATGGCTGATGTTTAGTGCTTAGAATCACTGAAAATTGAAATATAAAGATTACCACACAACTAGAGAGATTGATCACCACTGGGTACCCCCAGCACCTTACACAGTTCCTGGCACTGAGTCAGCACCCATTGTTCATAGGACTAACGATGTGATAATAGTAGTGCTTTAGCGATTCTGCAATATTAAAGCATAAAATAATCGTGCAGTTCATTTTTTTAAGAATTTTTTTTAAAAGATTTTTATTTGAGAGAGAGAGAGAGAGAGCATGAGCGGGGGTGGGGGCGGGGAGAGGGAGAAGCAGACTCCCTGCTGAGCAGGGAGCTCGATGTGGGACTGGATCCCAGGTCCCTGGGATCATGACCTGAGCCGAAGGCAGATGCTTAACCCACTGAGCCACCCAGGCGCCCCTCATGCAGTTCATTTCTAACAAAAATAATTTCTAGAAATTTCAATAAAAATACCCACTCTATTTAAATTTTGTTCAAAAATTTTATATTCAAATTGTTTTTTGTATATCTTCTCATATTTTAATTACAGTTCTTAGGAGACTGAGTGCAGTCTGTTGAATACCAAATTATGAATTCAGATCAAAGGCTATGCTCTTCCTCTAAAACAGCATCTTTGTGACAATATCTCTGAACATTTTTTTTAATGATATTATGCCATAGGACTAGGTTCACATAGTTTAATAATTCAATACTGGCTCAAAGTTCTTTCTTACAAGAATAAGGTCTATCAAATCTACTTTTGTGTCTTTTAAGAGTGCTTTAAAGTTTTCCTCATAATAAATTTTAGATATTTCTTATTATGTTTTAATTATTGTAAATAGAGCCTTCTTTTTCTTACATCTTCTAAACTGGTTTGTTTGTATTTTTAAAAACTATTATTTTATATACCATACTACTTTACTAAATTCTCTTTTTGCTTGAAAGTGGTTTTTCTAGAATTCTTTGGGGTTTCCAGATATGAAAATGTATCTTCTAATAAAAAATGGCTTTACTTCTTCCTTTACAATTACTGTGTTTCAAATTGTTGTTTGACTAATTGCATTAATGAATACTTCCAACACAATGTTATATAGTAGTTGGAAATAGTGAGCATTCTGTTGTTTTCCTTACTTTGGTGGAAACGTCACTGGTGTTTCTATATTAAGTAGGATGCTGGCTTTGGGGTGGAGGCATATATATTTTATTAAGAGCCAACAACCTTATTTTATTAAGGGTTTTTTTTTTCATATGAATGAGTATTAAATTTTATCAAATGAGTTTTCTTTCCCCATTTCTGCTCTGGTAATTGTCTATTTGCCTTTTGATCACTAACAATTTTTCCATAGAATTACTTAATCTAGATTTTCAAATTAATTTGTATAGGGTTGAGCATTATCTCATCTCTTAGGACTTTTTAAAATTCCCTGTCTACTGGGGCACCTGGGCGGCTCAGTCATTAAGCGTCTGCCTTCAGCTCAGGTCATGATCCCAGGGTCCTGGGATCGAGTCCTGCATCGGGCTCCCTGCTCGGTGGGAAGCCTGCTTCTCCCTCTCCCACCCCCCCTGCTTGTGTTCCCTCTCTCCCTGTCTCTCTATCTGTCAAATAAATAAAATCTTTAAAAAAAAAATTCCCTCTCTACTGATAGCTATTTCCCCCTTTCATTATTTATATTGTGTGATCATGAATTTTCCCTTTATTTCCTCATTAGATTTGCTAGTGGCTCATTTTATGATTATTTTTTAAAAAACAACTTTTGGATTTCTTTCTTGGTTTATCTGTTTTATTTATTCTCTAACTCATTATCTTTACTAATCCTTTCCTCTTGGTTTCTTTTGGTTTACTTTTCTATCTCTACCTTTTTGAACTGGGTATTTAATTCATTTTCACCTTTATTAATTGGGTTTTTAATGCTTAAAAATATCCTTTCATAATGGGATTCATCATGCATTAATTTCATGGATTCTGTTAAGTTTTATGTTATGCTTTCATTATTGTAATTTTGAAAAAGTTCTTCAATTTTGTATTGAATTTCCATTTTTTTTAAAGATTGTATATATTTATTTGACAGAGAGATACAGAGAGAGCACAAGTAGGCAGAGGGAGAGGGAGAAGAAGGCTCCTCACTGAGCAGGGAGCTTGATGTGGGGCTCGATCCCAGGACCCCGGGATCATGACCCGAGCCAAAAGCAGCTGCTTAACCAAATAAGCCACTCAGGCACCCCTTGAATTTCCATTTTGAGCCAAAAGTTACTTAGTAATACATTTTTAAGTGTCCAGGTGGAAAGATTTTTTTGTTTTGTTTTCGTTTTTTTTTTATTTATTTATTTTGGAGAGAGAGAGAGAGAGAGAGCGTGCAAGTGCAAGCATGTGAGTGAGCAAGGGAGGGGTAGAGGGAGAGGCAGAGAGAATCTCAAGCAGGCTCCACATCCAGAGCAGAGCATACTCAGGGCTGGATCTCACAACCCTGAGATCATGACCTGAGCCAAAGTCAAGAAGAGTCAGACACTTAACTGACTGAGCCACCCAGGTGCCCTGGTTTTTGGTTCTTTTTGATAGTTACTAATTTCCAGTTTCAAGGTATCATGATCAGAGAATACTGTCTATGCTAATTCCTTGGACTATGGGGAGGTTACTTTGGAGTTTAAGATGTGGCCAATTTTCATGAATGTTTTATGTGCACTTAAAAACAGGTGTGCTATCTATTATTAACATTCAGAGCTTCATTGTTAGACCTATCTTATTGATTTCATTGTGTAAGTTTTCTATATACTTGTCAGTATTTTGTCTCCATTGTCTGTTTTAGATTGAGAGAGATATGTTAAAGTTATCTGTCACGAGTTTGTGTTTCGCTTTGTACTTCCTGTAGTCTCTGTTTTATTAAAGTGGCTGGGTTATTACGTGCCCATGTATTAGTAATTGAAATAACTTCATTGTGCATTGTAGCTTTTAGTACCATAAAATACGCTTCTTTGTGCCTTTATTTAATGAGCTCTGGTTTACATGTGCCATGTTCAATAATACTGTGGCTGCTGCATTCTTTTCATTTATTTATATTTTGTCCATCCTTGTATTTTTACTCTTTCCTACTCTCTGTTTTTAGTATGTCTCTCTTACACAACATAGTCTTATATTTACTTTGTAAACCAGTCTGATCTTTTCTTCTGATAGGTTCATTAACTCCATTAATATTTACTGATGATGTTGGTAAATTTGTGCATACACACAAATACATGAAATTGTACATATTCTTTCACTATATAGTCTGTTTGATTTTCTTCAAAATCTCTCTGTGTTTTTTTTTAGAAGGAAGAAGGGTGCGGGGAGGAGGGAGTATTTGGAAAAGTTTATTTTTTGTTCCAATGCTTACCTTTATGCTAATACCTTTATATAATACCTTTTTTATTTTGTCATTGCTGATTAATTCTCAACTATGAGAAATTTGAAATAAGTGTGCTAGTGACATTTCAGCTCCCTCTCTCCCAGCATTAATTTGAAATAGTATTCTTCCAAACTAAACAAACAAAAACAGAAACAGTCTCATAAATACAGAGAACAAACTGGTGGTTGCCAGAAGTGGCGGGATGTGGAGGGATGGATGAAATAGGTGAAGGGGAGTATGAGGTACAGACTTCCAGTTATAAAATAAAGAAGTCATGGAATGAAAAGTACAGCATAGGGAATATAGTCAATAATACTGTAATAACTTTGGTGACAGATGGTAACCACGCTTATTGTGGTGAGCATTTTGTAATGTATATAATTGTCAGATCACTATGTTATACACATGAAACTAATATATGTCAAATATACTTTAATAAAAAAAGAAATAATATTCTTTTATTCTCAGATAATACTGGCAATGTAATCAGTGAGCTTATTTTACTTTTTATACACTCTTCATATCCTTCCAGTTCTTTCCATTTTCCTAGTTGATCTATCCCTGCATTGTCAGAGCATATAGTCATAGTTTTAAAACAATCATTTAGTCTTACTTTTATAGATATATGTATATTTGTTGATTACCTCCTGCTCTTATGCTTATGTCTGCTCAGTTATGTTGGTTGTTTAAAACTCATTTTCTAACAGATCCCTTAGCAAAGGTTTATTTGAATAACATGCCTTAAACCATTGCATGCTCATATCAGCTTACAGCTTTTATAGTTGAAGGTCACTTTTGCTGGATAGAAAATCTTAGCTCAAATTTTTCCTTCCCTGAATTTTTAAAACAGGTTACTCCATTTTCTGGGGTAAAGTATTGTCATCACAATCTTATAACAATCTGATTTTCTTTCCCTTCTGAGTAATTTGAACCACTTCTTACTCTATTTCTATTTTGAACTTTGTTTAAATTTGTAATATTGCTATTGTTAATAAATTCATATTGCTAGGACTTCAGGGAGTATGTTATAAAAGACCAAAAGCAAGGCAATACTTAATATCTAAATGTACTTGCCAAGATCTTGCCAATTGCCAAGTCTCTGATCCAGTTATTTCAGCTGCTTTTACAGAGGAATTAATCCTGTAGAGATCTGAACAATTTTGTGACCAACTACAGGTATGGAGACAGGGGGAGCAGCATTAAAAATATCTGGATCGAACTGGATATGTTTTTAGGCATGGCTAGAATTGGACCTAAATTAATCTTAACTTATCCTATCTTACCTTTAAAAACAGAACTGTATGATTTATGTTCATGAAACATAATAATGAACTGAAATAAATACATCATTTTGTCTTCAAATTTGTGATTAATTAAGATAGATGCTTTTTTCCCCTATGGTTTAACCTGATGTTCAAGGAAAAGAGCTGTTTTATTGTCCTTATTTGATATACTATCTACCCTAGAAATAAGTGAGAAAGGTAATGTCAGTAACAAGTAAGCCACTATTTCTATGTTTTGTTTTGTGCTCCATCCCATGACCACCCTCCAGTAATGCTTTTGCCATTGATGGGGCTGAGACTTTGAATTTCAATCCTAGCACATTCTTAAAACACTATATGTGAATGGAAACCAGTAAAAAAACCCTGGAAATCCAGGATCATATTTAAGTGATGGTGGGATACTGCTTGGAATGCTTGCAGTATCAGAAACCAGTTTTGCTTCTTTTCATATTCATCACTCTTAATAGGAAAAAGGAGAATCACAGATGACTTGGTGCAGGATTTTACTTGGTTATAGATATCATCAAATGGATACAAACCCACATGCCCTTCAAACTGTTTTTTTTTAGAAATGGGCCACTAACATTATCTTCTTGATTTCTAAAATGAAGTTCAAGATTATATAACTATTGAAAAATATTTCTTTTATTATTAGGTCAGAGAAATTTTAAGTATTACTGTATTGCTAGGACAATAAAGAGCCTTGATCTGAAGGCTGTCCATCTTATTGCCATTTACACATATTTCTAGGCAAGGACATATTTAGAAATAGTAATGATATTGGATTTATTCAGGCTGTCTGCTTTCTAGCCATTAGTCTAAGCACTTTGCATGTTTTAACTCAGTTTTAACAACAGTTCTACATCTGGTTAAATCATTACTGCTAATCACATTACCATTATTACTATGTTGTAGATGAGGAAACCGAGACACAGAAAGATTAAGCAACTTGACCAGTTACCCAGTTTGTGGATGAGCCAGGATTGTATTTGAACTGGCTATTTTAACAGCATATGGATAAATTTCTGTAACAATCAGCTACTTGTCTTTCCGTTGTGAAAGCTGTCTTTTTAAGCAGTCCTAAAACTGAAGGGTGATCTTAAACAGTGGCCTTAAACAGTGGTCATTTAAAAGAAACACTTCTAAAAAGCTAGCCGATTACAAAAGAAAAGCAATATATGTAATTCTTCCAACATCTAATCATACTATATCTTTCAATTAAATCATCACTCTTAGAAGTAGAATCCCTGTATTGCCAAGTACAATCCTTGCCAAATATCCAGACACAATCATGGGCTTTAAGGATTACAAGTCACATAATAAAGGATAATGACCTAAAATTAAGCACACTAATATAGAAAGCGGGGACAGCCATGCTCTGTGGAAATCAGCAATCTATTAGATTTAATGTGAGATTAAGGATCTGTGTAACTCGCAATTACGCTGTTTTTCATTAAGAAAAAATGTGATGATGGCGCTCAGTAAAATTCTTTCTTCTCTTTACCGCTGTTTAATTGGATTGGGGACTGCTTAAACATCTTCGGGATGGAGCTTATAAGAAGATGATCCCAGCTGTTTTTCAAAGCTTACGGCAGCAGGCAGACAACACGATCATGTCAAGGCTCATGCAAGAGCCTTAATCCTACTTTTTTCCATCAACTAGCTACTGCAGCCTAGTGTTTAACTTTCTAAGTACTAAATGTGCTCTGTCACTGCTTTAGATTTGCCACTGAATTGTTATTCTTCAATGCTGTTAGCTTCACTGCTATTAAAAGATCTTTTTAAATCCCTCTGCCTTTGGATACTGACCATGTTTCCATTAGGATTCTCTGTATTTTATGCCTTAATTTAAAAATAGTCAGTGGTTCGCCACACTTTTAATGTCAAATAGAGAATATGATTTGTCTGTTCATACATTCATTCACCCACCCATTTATTCATTTGATAAATATCAAACTCTTTTGTGTCTTTTCCCCAAGCTCTACCATAGACACGCGAGGGCAAGCTTTGAGATGGTAACCAACGAGGTCCACAGTGTTGAAAGTAATAAAACAACTGGGAGTTACCTTTTCCTTGTTTTTTTTTTCCTAGCAACATTTTGCCTAGTCCAAATATCCAGCACCTTAGAACTATCACTGTAGTTGTACTGAGATCAGCAATATCGTAGTATGTAAAGAGTAAAGGTTAAATGGTCAAATTAGTTTTCCCTGTAGCTGCACGTGCTACTTGGATGGTGATGCACTTTGTTTTCTCTTGTCCTTTGGAGCAGGGGTAGTCAAGGAAAAAGGGAGTGGCTCTCTGATTTGTCCCAGTGGCAGTGAGCAGCCAGCAGAAAAGCAGACACAGTTAATGCTCAGCTGCTCAGACCAGTCAAGCAAGCTACCGAGTCCCAGCTGTGCCTCTTAATGTTTTCTGATTGCACTTACTCCTCAATCTGTGAACTGTTTTCTGGACTCAGATTCATCAAGCGCTGCCGCTTTAAAAACGCATGTAGGCAGGCATCCTAGGATATGCCATTATAAGCTGCTGCCAGGGGATCTTCTAGGAGATAAATGGAATCTATGTGAAGTAAATTAGTGTGAACCAGTCAATCTGAGTGTCAGCCTTGAGCCACTTACATGGATAACTAGCCAGCTGACTGGAGGCCAGGGTCTTCTGCCATATGTGGGTTGGAATCTCTGTGATTCTGTTTCTCAGGATGCGGGGCTATTTATTCTTGGAAGAAGGCCAATTTGATCTGTGTTTTAGATTTGTCAATGAAATGGACTTCTGAAGCATTTTTGTTTACCTCCCTACTCTGACTGTACCAAAGGCCTCTAAGTTGAACTTCTTCACTGTAGGAAATATGAGAGAAATCCCCCCAGAGAGAACTGCTTCCTTCTTGTTTGAGCTGCCATTTTGCAGACTCCAACTGTGCTGAGCTTGGTCAAACCTCCTATCTGACATCTTTAGGTTTTAAAACAAAGTAATAACCATAATTTGGCAAAATGAGTTTAATCCAAATCTTCTCTCCCTATTTGCTTTTTGAGGAATAAATCTATGTAATCTTTAATTCATGAAGAAAGGGAGGTTCTATGCAAAGCCTGATGATCATGGTTCCCTGTAGATACCCAGCATGGAAAGTCAAATTTTGGCCATTAGAGAAGGGGGAGAAAGCCTCTTAATAGCAATAGAATGAGAAAACCTTTTTAAATAACTTAACTGTTCCATGGAAAGAATTTAGAGACAAAAAGCATGTGAACCAATAGAGTCATAAGAATTATTATTTAATATGATTAAATGGTAAGTATAAATGGTTCTATTATGTAAAAATCATGTTTCCATAATTCACTATTCCTTTAGAGATCATAGTTTGTTCTTACATTAAGATCACAAGAATTCATTTCATCTAAATTATGACAAATCATCTTTATTTCTTTTTTCCTTTATTATATTAATAAAAATTTTTATCACCTTTCTCTCTGTGGAGTCAGTGAGATGGTTAATCATAGAATGTAAATGTATAAAATAGAATGAGAATAAATTTAGGCCCTGCATTTGGGGAATATTTTTTAAAGCTTTCCCTCCCCTCTGTCCAGGGAAGCATTTTGCCTTTCTGAGACAGAGGGAGAAAGAGAGAGAGAGAGGGAGAGAATACCTAGGAATAAGAACTTGGGCAAAACAATAAATGTTTAAATATTCAACAAATAAGGGTGTTTTCTTTTTCGGGTCACCTTTCCTAGACTCATGTATCCATAAGGTAGCTTTTGAGTACTTTATGTGAAGGTACCACCATTATAGGGTCCATAGAGACACATTCCATATATAAGATACATTTCAGTATATAGAGTGTGTCTGTGGATGTTAGCATGAATCATAGCAAAGATCAAACCAAATGCTTTAAAAATTGAGTGACCCTTTCCTTGAACTAATGAAACAAAAATGGGATGTCCTGTGAGAACAAAATTTGTTTTATGCCTGTACATTGAGTTCAGAGAAATGAAACCCCTAGTGTAAATTTAACTTTATGATTTATGAGTGTGAGGAAAAGAGAGTGGAAATCAGTGAATTTCCCTTCCGTTGTAGGGACTAGGTACAACATTTTGCAATGTATGACTTCTACTTTCTAAAGCGCTTTGAAGCGAAGGGACATGAGCATTGTATAAATGATGCTTTGGCCTAGACATGGTCCCTCAACATGGTCCACCCAATGTCCACATAACCTTATTCCCTGCAGAGCAAGTTGGCTTCCCCAGCCATCGCTGCCCATAGGTGCATTGGACTCATCACACTGTGGAACAATAATACTACTCATGAATTTCCAATTATCTGAGACAAGCTAATGCACAGAAAAAGGCACACTGAGTCAGGCCTGTGATTATTCTAGCCCACTCTTCTAATTGAAACACTAGAGTTCATTATAAAGAAGCAGACTTGTCCTCATGACATCAGCCTCAAAATTTTAAGATGTGTCTCAATATCCTTCTTCCCTATTAATGTAGTCCAGTGAAGTAGTCAGACACAAGAACTAATGAATGGGATAAAAAGAATAACACTGGCCAAATAAAGTGCTGAGAAACAGAGGGGAGGGAGAAAAATTAATGTTATCCGGTGGGTTGATAAAGGCTTCATGGAAAGAGTGGCATTTGAGCAGAGTCTTGGATAAGGGGGAGCATTTTGGCAAGTAGGGAATTGCAGACAGGGTAAGAGAGGTTATCTCAAGCTGGGAATCTTCATAGGTATGGATGTAGAAAATAAATGGCAGGGCGCCTGGGTGGCTCAGGTGGTTCAGCGACTGCCTTCGGCTCAGGTCATGATCCCAGAGTCCTGGGATCGAGTCCCACATCGGGCTCCCTGCTCAGCGGGGAGTCTGCTTCTCCCTCTGACCCTCCCCCCCTCATGCTCGCTCTCTCTCTCTCGTTCTCTCTCTTAAATAAATAAATAAATAAATAAAATCTTTAAAAGAAAAGAAATGGCATACCCAGGCGACAATGAGTGGTCTCGTCCAGCTATATAGGACGAGCTACATGATCAGACCCTGATTTTAGGGATATGATTCGCCTCAGTTTAAAAAGTTACCAGAGGGAGAGACATGTCTTATCAGGCTATTAAAATGGAGAAGTGACTCTGGCACTGGAAAGTAGGGTCAGAGTATACTGATCCTGTGGGGCTGAAAGAACTAGAGATGAGAAAATGGCAGTAGTAGCTGTATATAACTTCTTGATGAGTTTATAAATATCATTCACATTCTTCAGATTCACTTCTATGCTGGAGTCTTGTTCTAATTTCTTCTTGAGATATTCTGATATGATACAGACTCTCCTCCCTCCTAATTCCTTCCAGACCTTTGGCTGGCCTCTTAAATGCCACTGTGTCCTGTATTGGCTGGAGGCACATATAGGGTTCCCGATCCAGAGGCCTCCTGAGCTCACTTGTTGGTTTTCTTGTGGTCGGTTTTTTGTGTTGACTATTAAAGTGCCAGCCTTCTGTTAACCATTTGCCTACGTTTTTAAATTGGCCTAATGTCCTTGACTCATAGTCAGTGATAGCTCAGAGCCATGTTCTTGTTACATATACTTGTTACTTGGATCATGTTTCCTTTAAATGGTTCCCAGAATTTACTACTCTGACATGTGTACACAGCATGTATTCCCAGTGATTCAGCCTTGCAGTGGTTTTCTACAGTTAATCTAATCAGTCTCACATTTCACAACTCAGGAACTCTTAGTGTTGTCTATAGTCCTGGACATTTTCCTGAGTGTTCTTCCAAATAATTTGTAAAAACTTAGTAAGAGGAATATTTTACACCAATCTAGGACACTGTTTTATACTGTCTTATCTAGACATATCTGTCCCTTAGTTACCTATTACTTTTGTTACCTATTACTTCGCTCTATAATGATGATAACACCTTTTTTGTATTGAACATAGTTTTCTGAAAGTCTCATTGCATTATAGTTACTGGTTTCCCTTTATCCATGTGCATGTTTGCTCTTTAAAACATTTCTTTCTTTAGGTATGTTTCTCTTATCCTTTATTTATAGATGCCGCTGGCTGGCTTAGTATCAAAATGGGTGTTTCTCCTACTTATCAAGGTCCTTTCTATATTTTGAGCAACAATCACTTACAGATATCAGAACAAATACTGAGTGTTATGCAGTGACTCACCTTGAGGATTGGAGAAGGCATCTTTCGATGATTTATCCCCCAGCAAAATTAATATTTTGAAATGAGTGGCTACATTTTATATGCATGACCATAAGAAGCAATCAATGCCAACAGACCACCTATGCTTTCTCTGTCTGGTGTGAGTGCATGTGTGAGCGAGTGATGCTTGCTACCGATTATATTATAATACAGTGGTTAAGCACATTATTAGCATCCAAGCATATCTTCCATTCGATTTCAGTAAGTTCTCAAGTACACTAACATACCATTTGATGACATTCAAATAAAAATAAATCACCTTCAGAGTAACCAAGCCCTAATGATACAAAATGTGGTAACTTAGACCTTTTGTTCGTTGCATCCTTCTTAATGTTGACAAAGAACTAGAAAACTAAGGCGTAGTCTAGATAATTTGATTTCCTTATTTTCCATTTCCTATCTAGGAGATGAAAGAGGTCTGACACTTGATTAACCATCTGAGACAAACGTTTCCCCCTGAGATAGAGACGACAATCAGCTGGGAATTTGAGCCTGCCTGCCAACCATTCTCCCCATGCTGATGGTGTCATCTGAGGTTTGGCCTATGGAAGGCTTGCTGCTCTTATGAATTCCAATGGTCGGGCACTTTCACAGTTTCTCCTTCCGCTGATTCAAGAGGAAAATGTTTTTGCTATTTTTCCTTACGGATAACTGTAGACTTTGCTGTGGTTTAAATTGCCCCATGCTGGGAATCCTTATCTTAAGTTCATATATAAATCACGTTTATCTCTAGTCTCAGATGCTAGCCTGATGCTGTTTTGATTGAAGGGTCTCTTGTTTTCCTGACCTTCTAAATTTTCAAATGCAAGCTGCAAAGTCTACTCTAAATTTCCTCTTAGAATTCTCCCTTTATTGACGTTCTTCAATTTACCAATATGTAGGGATATATTTATTTTTGTCTTTGAAATCTATTCCTGCTTTCAACTTCTTGAACTTCTGAACAGTAAAATTAATGCATTTGTGTATTTACCATAGGATTTGGTCCTTATGAGAAATGCCAAATGACTTTTGCAGAACCTAAATGGCATGAAGAGTGTGAGAGTTAATTTCTATACATTCTTAGAACTCATCCATCACCTATACTTCCTTTTAGTGATGACAGAGTCCTTTCAGATAAGATGTTCCTGAATCTCTTTGTCTTGAATAATTATCTCTCTGGTTTAATATAGAAAGCTGGGATTGAGCTTGCTGATTTGACCAGTTTATTTCTTGTGCCAAATGAGACACAATAACATATAAAAAGTAAAATAAGTAATGTTTCCTTGAGTTATTTCCACTCTGAATTTATTCAGTAACATTCAAGGACCAAAGTTGAGCAAATTATTTTGATTTGATGTTTTAAAAAGTGCCTGCTCACCGGCTCACCACCTCTCTCCTGGGAACACCTCTCACCAAAGAAAGGGTTGCTCTCAAGTAGTACACAAAGAAATCCAAGCAAGACTATCACTGGTAACTCAAGATCTACCCTCTGGGGGACTGAGGAAATGCAACAGAAAGAGAAGAAAGAGTTGCATCATTACCTGTTATTCTCCTTTCCTTTCCCCCCCTTACCTTACACATTTCCTTTGTTGGACCCTCCCCAGCCTACCTCAAATCTGTGTCTGTAGTCTGTTTCAGTCTGAGAGTTTAGATCATTTGATTAGAGTTGGTTTTCATGTCAGCCTTGACTAAGACAAATGACTTCATGGGCCCCATTCTTACATACAAAAGGAATAGAAATAGTTGCCCTTTAAGAGATTTGACTTGAGGAAAATACAGTTCCACAGAACACCACACCTCTGCATTCATTTGGCAAATAATAATTGAGAACCTCATCTACGGCCCCAAGGCCAAGATGGAGCCAGTCCTCAGAGGAGTCTAGTGCATGTGAAGCCGAACCTTACCCAGACCGTCTCACATCCAGGCCAGGGCTCGTCCACTGCATCTGTACTTCTTGCAGTTATTATGTGGACCCAGTTAATTTAGTTTGGGATGATTTATCTCGCACCAGAGTTCATATTTGCCAAGCTGATTAATGAAGAGAGGGGTTGTTTAAAGAAATAAATTGCATAAATATGATTCTAAGAAGGATAAGATATAACTTATTTTTTAAAATATTTTGTTTTGAAGATGTGTTTTGCACCATCGGTAAACATTTGACAGGTGCTTTTCTATGCCAAGGAGTCAGTTTGTTCTCAGAAGTGGCCATGCTGTAGCCTCAGTCCTTTCTTGGTCATTTTCCATCGGGCTGCCTCACACGGGTGGCGCAGCTACCCAAGTATCCCTCTGAAGCTGCTCTGATGTTCTCTGTCCCTCAGTCAGACTGGATATTGCCACTCGTAGGGTAATACCGATCTGACTTAATTCACAAAGAGCTTCAGAAGTCCTCACTATTTCCAAGGCTAGTGTAGTAGCCACTTACTATCTTGGGACCCTGTTCAATGATATACCGAGTGGTTGGCTGGACTTGGATTTTTATCTGGAGGAATATTTGAGTCTCAGAGCCAGAAGATGTCAAGGAAGTTGTCCAATCCAACTCTCTCATTTTATTAATAAAATGACCTGAGTCCAGGAGAGTGAAATGACGTGCTCAAGGTCATGAAGTCACACTATTAGGACCAGAGGTGGAATTAAAAAGAACAGATATTCTGGGTCCTATTAATTGAGCTTTTGTCCAGTATAACATATTTCTCCCTGGGAACTCAGAAGTTCATCTCTTAATGAAATTGTTGATAGTTATTTTTGTTCCATTTAATACATATATTTGGGTGCTAAACAATGAGAAATTTTATTTTTCATTCAGAAATAAAGCAGATAGGGCCTCCTTCTTTAGGCAGACTCTGTTGACATTAACAATAGGTGGTGGGGTTGTTTGGGTATGTTTGAGCTGTAAACTCTAGACCTCACCTTAAGATTTTCCCCTTAAACTACAAGTGAAATTAATCTTTTTTTTAATTTTTAGGAATGCTTATTAGCAGTTTCACTCAGTCATTTCATAAGTACTCTGAGTACATGCCCTGTGCCTCACATTGGGTTAGAGATGTGCTCACTTGTTTATCAGCCTGACCAAAACAGCCCATTGCTCAAACATCCCGGATGACAGGGGAATTTCTATATCTGAGAGGAAATAAAGCATTGTCTAAAAAGATTCATTAAGGGGCACCTGGGTGGCTCAGTTGGTTAAGCCCCCGACTGTGGGTTTCGTCTCAGGACATGATCTCAGGGTCATGGGATCGAGCCCCGTGTCAGGCACTGTGCTGGGCATGGAGCCTGCTTAAGATTCTCTCTCTGCCCCTCCCCCCGCACTCTCTCTCTCTAGAATAAATAAACAAATCTTTTAAAAAATAAATAAATGTTTATAAAAAATTAAAAGATTCATTAATTATCTTTTTATCACTCACATTTTCCTTCCTCCAAATTAATTGGCTGGTCTAGCCATGTGTTTCACCTGTAGAAATTAGCAATAGACAGATTTTTCCCCCTTAGGCTAAATAGTCAACAATTTGATCCTTGTGTGTGTGTGTATATGTGTGTGTAATATACATATATCCCAAAATATTTAAATAAAACAACAACTTTAAATCTATACATCTAGGAAAGATACCAAAATAAAAGTTACCCTTCACAACGTTTTGGAAAATTGATTTCTTGACCAGTTGAAAATGTCATCTTTCAAGTAATTCATACTAGAAAATGTCATCCAGAAAATAGTATCCACGTCAGATTACAAATGCAGAAAGAGAGCAAAAAACACGTTGTCTAATGCTAACTCGTCTTGCTGAACTTGTCCATAAAACAGTTATTACTTAGTTATAAAGAAGCATTAGATATTTTATTTAATTCTGGGCATCTTTATATGATTTTTTTTCCCCTAGTTTCCAGTCCACACTGACACAAACTCAGCCTGAAGCCTGATGCAGGATGCAGCTATTACTATTCAAATATAATCAAGAGGTCCTATCACTTGATTATCTCAGTAGAGACTCTTGAAGTAGGGGTAATAAGTACATAGTTCTTTAGCTAGATATGTTTTCTTGATAAGACATCTGTCCTGAGAGAACCACTTTGTAAAGTGAATTTGGGGTCTATTCAAATGACATCCTCTTTATTTACAAATGTGGTGTTATCACTTCAAGTCTTTTCACTGACTTGTCTCCCTCTAATTTAAAATATACTGCAGTCTTTGGTGATCTGTGAGTATTGCATTAGTATTTACTTCTTGAATTTAATGTAGTTTTTCTTTCTTCTAAGCCTGTAGAAAGTTTTTTGTTTATTTGTTTGTTTGTTTGTTTGTTTAGCTGATTCATAGTGCTGCCTTAAGATTGAAAAGAGACCTAAATGATCAAGCGAGAAAGTGATCAACTCTTGGCCATAGTATTGAGCTAGTAGATTTGAACTCAGGTGTTTGACTTCTTCTCCACCGCTCATTCCACAAATCTGAGCCAGCTTTTAGTTTTCCCTGACTTCTGCAACCTGTACATTACTTTATGCCCTTGAATAAGATGTGATTAAGATTTTTGTCTGAGTTTTATCTGCTACTACAGTGGTTTATCCTATTCAAACCAACATTTCAAACTGTTATATCTTTTTATTAATGGTTTTCTATAAATATCCCCAATACTTCCAAAAAGTCCATACATGTGATGGATGGGATCTGTTTTTAAATCATTCATAAGTCATTGTATTGAAAACATTATTTGTAGTGCAGATTTTATTTACACTGTAAATGACATGGATCTTTAACAAGGGCTCTATTTAGTCTACAGAACTGGCTTACTTGGAAGAACTAGCTGCTGTTTGTGGAGGTGAATGGACATTTTTCAGTGGTTATTCTCTTTTTGGGGTCAGGGGGAATAGTTCTTGGAATTGTTTGTTGCCTAAGCCTAGCCACTTTTAAAACCTAATACCATCTTTCTGCAAATGATGACAAAGGGAAGGTGGGAATTTTTAGAGGTTAACTGAAACCAAATTAGAGAATAGATGGAGATGAAGGAGCGTAACCACTGATGACCCTGTTATCACATTGTCCTACAGTAGGTCTTTCTATAGTGTCTTTGTCATGCAATCCTCTGGGTTTCTTCTGCCGTTGAACTATTCATTTCTTTAGGATCTAGAATTATAGTCATAGTTAAACACAGCATAGTTGAACACATCCATACAAAGTACATGGACTTTTCTATTTAGCTATTAAAGATATTACAAAGATATTTAGAACATTGGCCCTTCAGTTGTCAATATTTTAAGGTGTGTGATGAGTAAATGGAATAGCCTTACATCTTTCGGTGGTAGAACTGTCAAAAAGAGTGTGTCTTTTTTGCTCCTCATCCCCCAAATGTGGACTATTTCAGAATCCATTACAGATGAAATAAACAGTTGATTTTAAGTTAAGGATGAACCTAACAATCATTTGCACTATACTGATGTCAGAAGTTATCTCTCTGCCAAGCTTTAAAATGCATCTTCAAAAACTACTGAAAATATCCAAGAACTTTAGTGATGAGCTACAAATGGACTTTGGTATCGATAAATAAAAGTCAATATGTATAGTGAAAGGACAACTTACTGTGATAAATGGGCCCACCATCAGTAAAGATCAAATTATTGACTATTTAGGGCAAGGAAAAACCTGTCTATAGCTAACTTCTACAGGTGAGAAGAATTAGCCACAACAGCAATTTAGGAAAAGCTCAAAGAGACACGTTAGGAGAATTCATTAAAAATGCATACAAAAGTAGGCAGCAACATTCTGTTAAATACATGTGTGGCACTAGGCTAATGTACTTTTTTTTTTACCATGCCTGGGTTTACACCTTTTTTCTTTTGCCTTGAATGAGCTCCCTTTGGGCTACCCATATACCTTTTCAAGGAGATCTAATTCAAAATTCACTTCCCAATCCCCCTACTACAGGAGAATTACTTCTGCATTCCTAAAAACTATGTCATTCTTGGAATATTGTCTCTAGTGTTCCTACTACTTTGCATTGTACCTCGACTAGATCACAAGTTGTATGAGGGCACATTAAAAGTGCCTTTAATTTTTTTACCCCTTGCATAGTCTATCACAGACCTCTACCCAGAATAAACACTAGATCAGTATTTGTTGATTTCATTATTTTTTGAAAGATTCATTATTGTCGGAGTTTAATGATGAAACATCACAGAAAACACCCAAAAGAACAACAGCAAAGATTAGCTTATCAAAAAAAAAAAAAAAAGTGGAGTGGCAATGATTAACCTCTCCAATGTCGGCTGGTCCCAATTGACAGAAGGTAGGTATTTCTTCTGTAGTAAATTTAACCGAATACTCTATAAATTAGCCAGTAAAAATGAGAAATCTTGTACCCTCTCAAATTTGGAAGTTAAAATGCAATTAAGCAAAATATCTGAAGGCTAACCCTTTCTACTCTCCTACCCCCCCACAAATGACACCCTCCAAAATCCGAGGTAGATACAGAAAGAGCGGCATGGTACCTACTAGTGTGAGTCTAATGAAGATCGTGCAGCTACAACTACACCTAGCTTTCTCACTTTTTTGAGAGGCTTGGGCTGTCAGTTCATGCTGGGACCACTTTTTTTGCCACTGGAAATTGTTACAGGCATTTACTTTGTTGTTTTAATACCATGCTGTCTTCCTTCTTGAGGGCTCTACATCTAGAACAGAGTCTTGCTGGAAGAATAAGTAAATGAATGAGGGGATGAGAGTTTTAAAAGAACAGTATATGGGACAAGTGCAATGCATTTGCCCAAATAAACACAGGTGTTAACTCACTGGCTGTTAATAATAGATTCAGCTGTATGATTCATTCCCTATGATAAATATCAATGTAAATATTTCAGAAAATTAATAAGATATATAGAAATAAAAACATTATTAAGACAGTCCAGTAAATCTTGACCAGTGTCTGCAACTTTGGTGCATTTAATTATCCACTTCAACGTGTTACAAAAATCAGTGGATTCCAAAATAATCTGTAAGTATGATCTAAACTGAGGAAAATTAAATTAAATGCAGCTACACCAATAACTACTTAGGCTATATGTGTCTCTCCTCCAAATTACAGACTAACCTGCACCACCATTTTACAAATAGGCACCCTTTGTACTCTCAAGTGGGCCTAATCAAGAACTGATTGGATTTAGTTGAAGATAATTCAAAGCACATACCCTCTCAGATCAGGAGGACATCTAGCATGATCCGTCTGCTTCACTCACTCGTTCACTCATTCATTCCACAAGTCTTTTAAAGGATACCTCTTATGGCCCAGGGCAGACAGAGAGGTACATAAAACAGATGGTACCTACTTCCTTTTTTTTTTTTTTGGAAAATTTAAATGCCAGAATTTCATACATTTTCCCCATGTTTTGTTCTCAGATAAAAGGTTTCAGAGAAGTGAATTCAAACTCTATGCACACACTTTAAGAGAACAGAGGAGAACTACCTGTGTTCTGAGAGGACTGGTGAAACTTATGAGAATATTTGGACCGAAATTATGTTCCTAGTCTCCTTTAAAGTGTGTATATTGTGGGGTTCAGGTTATGATCACCAAAGCTATGTACACTCTGTGGAAATAAGATGAGGAATGTGAGAGGCGTGGGCTCTGCTCATGCTGCTTTGGACCTTGGGAGGCGTTCCTTTGTGTCACTTACCGAGTATGTGTGTGAAGTGACACAGCCTCCAGACTTTGCTCCATCATTTCTTTTTTTTAATTTTTTCTTTAAATTTTTTTGTTGTTATGTTAATCACCATACATTACATCATTAGTTTTTGATGTAGTGCTCCATAATTCATCGTTTGTGCATAACACCTACATGCCCTCCTTAATACCCATCACCAGGCTAACCCATCCCCCATCCCCCTCCCCTCTAGAACCCTCAGTTTGTTTCTCAGAGTCCCATCCTCTCTCATGGTTCAGTTCCCCCTCCGATTTCCCCCCCCTTCATTCTTCCCCTCCTGCTATCTTCTTTTTTTTGTTTGTTTGTTTTTTTTAATGGAGGTTTAGGAACAGTGGCCAGACCTACTCCCCTGTGCCAACAAACATATCATTTCATGTATGGCTTATATATTTTCTTGCTTGCATTTATGGCCTGTAAATAATATGTTGTGTGTGTTATCAAGACCTGAAGAGACAGTAGTGTTTACTGCAGCAATTTTCAATAGATAAAATTAGCAGTAGTCAATAATATACATATTTATGTAGTTTGGCTTCATACAAGTAAGTATGACATAATTTATATTATTGTGGTCTTGCTTTGTTTTGTTATTCACTGACTTTTTTTCATGAAGACAATGTCCACTTTTCCCCACAAGTGATTCCTTGAATGAATAGAATATGGAAATATGTTACTTACAGAGATAATTGAGACCAAGTATTACAAGTTGTGCAAAAATGTGGAAACTTGAGTCTGTTTCTCTAACAGAGCTAGAGGTGTTATGTGTTTATAGAAAGTTTTAGATTTCTGTGCTCATTCCCATTTCTGTTCATAATTCATACTCAGAACATGATGACAGATTGTCTGAAGTCACCATTCAAAACATTGGCCCTACTTATTAATCATTTGCCAACTATTCTGTACTTTAAATTTTATTTACATAGGGCTTTTATTTATTTATTTATTTATTTATTTTTGGTGTTTGGAGTTTCTCATTTGATGAAGGAGAAACAAAATTTATAGAAAGTGTTCATCAGCTGTGATTTGTGTGACAAGATGAACCACAGCACCCATGCAGAGCTGCTCTTTTTAACTGACCAGCCCCATGTTCTTTGTCTGTGTCCCATGGCTGTTAATTGATGATATTGTTTAAGATTTATGCATTAAAAATATGATTTCTACTTTGGAGGGATCACTTTGTTACTTTGTAGCTTTTAAGCTGACGCCATGAACTTATTTTTCTTGTAAGATAAAGTCTCATCTATAGATTTTTCAACTAATTATATGTCTGCCAATACATACTTAGAGGATACATTTTATTTCAATTTATTATTTGTGTTTACATAGTGTGTCCCTGGAAATATCTGTGGAACTGAAAGGAAATGTTTTAATGTTGTTTATTACTACTTTTTCATCGCTCTCTCTCTTTTCTCTCTCTCTCTCTCTCTCTCTTTTTAATAGCTCCAGTCAGTCTGGTCAAGCATGACAGCAACTCAAACTCGGCAAACTTCCAAGACACTGAGGACATGCCTGACAGATGCGTCTTGGAAGAGTCTGAGAGTCCAGGTGAAAGCCACTTAAAAATAGTCAAGTATAAAATGATAAATTTGACACAGCTTTGGGGTCCTTGGAAGGGGGTCGCGGGGAGGACATTGTAATGCTGTTTTCTCTTAGCAGCTGCGCTATCAAATTAATGGTCACCTCCAGGGGTCACAGTGTGGAGCTGTTACCTTTGCCTCTTTCATCAAGTATTCAGTTGGAGGAAGTACAAAGGCTTTATGACTGAGAAGGGAAGCTGACACTATTAGTTCATTATCATCAATTTTAGGCTAAACTGGTTAATAGAGGCCGAGATTGAAAACTGGAGAAATGGCAGCATTTTAAATATTTCAAATAATGGGATTGAGCGGAAGTGGAAAGTTAGACACAGACTGCCATCATTACAGTCTATTCACCTTTCTAAATACAACCAGCTCTCTAACAGGGACTAAAGGATTTTAGCATAACAGTAATGGACTCATGGATACATCAACTACTGAGAACAAACAGAACAAAAGAAAGTGATAACCCTTCCTCATGCCATAAACTTTACCCACATCCCAAGTTACTTAGGTTTGTGTTTTCTTCGTAGAGAGAATAGACAGAAATGTAGCAGAAGGATAGAGCCAGAAACACTTAAGCATGGATTTTTGTTTCTGTTTTTGTCTTGTTTCAAAACATGCCTAGTCTTTAACAACTAATTAATCAAAAGAGAAAAAAAATCCTGTGAAAGTTGAATGACATGTCCGGATCACTACAAAGCCATAAGGTGCTAGAAGTTTCCTTATTACCATGAGTGAAAGAGTTAATTCTCTTCTCCCAAGGAACGCTTTCCTTTCCTGTTTTCTCTGGCTGCTGTGTGCCCTCGACCCTCTTGCATCTTTGTGTGCTGATCCTTGTATCAGATTTTTGATTCATCCTCTCTGTGGCCTGTCAGCTTAGTTAAGAGATTTCCAAATCTTGTAGGCTTCGCTGACAGGGGGCAGCTGCAAACAGTCCCCTGATCCTTCCCCGAGGAGAGCTACTGAGATTTAATTTTCAGTGAAAGGTGCAGCCTGCAATCTATGTCAGGTCCCCTATGTCATCTCGGAACCCCAATAGGCCCGGTGGCGATGGCATTGTATTTCAGTTCCCTCCAGTACGCCAAGATTCCTCAAAAGACGTACTGCTGCCGTGTGTCTCTTCTCAACCACACTTCTGCTTTGGCATCCCATGGAACTGAGAAATGGCATCTTTCTCGCCGACAGAAATTTTTAATCAGAACGTGAACCCCACCTCCTGCCATAATATCTAAGAAACAAATGTAGGTTAGTCCCACTCCAAAAGGGAGAGGGTGCCGGTAGCATTAAATGCCCATCAAAGTGTTTTAAAACTGCTTTTAGTTTTGACAAAAATTACCTACTTTTGACTAGATTTTTAAACTGTCTTCATAAACAGTTTCCTATCAACCCGAGGCAGTTAAATCCCTGAGTCAAGTTTTCACCTAAGTGTTCATTGTTTTTGGCAAGAAAAGATAGGCTTTATGTCATCTCAAAAGTAGAATACATTTCAGGCATCCCTCAATGAGTGGAATTGTAGTAAAATTCAAATATTCCATAGTTTATCTGATTGATATAAACAAAAGGGTATTATCAAAATGAAGATTAATTAGAAAAGATAGGTACTGATAAAGAATCTTAACTTAAAAAGTGAGTACTGTTCTGTACATCAGACATCATTAAACTGGTAATAAAGAATGAATTACTCTGGCTTTTTCCTCTGTCCATTCCTGCATTTTAAGACATCTTGCCTTATAGGCCTAGAAACCTCTGGAGAGTTCACTACTGGTCTCACTGCCTTCCACTGAGAATTTGTGGCTTGGTTGTCATGGAGACATCGTATTTCTCCAAGAATTGCTCATATTGATCCGTGGCCAGGCGTAAATGGCCAAGCGAGTGTGAGGAATAAAGGGGGCTGGGCAGTCCTATAAAATGACCAGGGCTTGTGGGTTGGAAATAAGCTCATAGCAAACACTTAGGTAAAAAGAAAGAAGCAGTTTTATTTTGTTTCAGGATTTCTTTCTGCACTTTGGGCCATTGTCTTCTTTCACTATGAACTCAAAGAAACTTGTTAGTCACTTGTCATGTCAGATCTTTGGTGCTTGTCCTGACACAGCTGTCAGCCTTCCAGCTCTGTGCAGTTCAGGGACACACAACAAAGAGGCAATGACATGAATTATTTATTGCTCCTTGTGTGGATAAAATTCTGTGATAAGAAATTAAGACACTTCTGACAGAGGTGCTTGTTTAGTAAGAAAGATTTTGATGAGAGAGTGCATTTCCTTGAAGTATGAGCATTTGAGGGGGAAAATTCTTAAAACTGAACCCGAAGGAAGGTTTGTGAAATTGGTGGCGTAAAGGGACTTTCTTGAACCATGAAAATATGACTGTCCACATCTCAGTGTCCAAAAATGAACTAAAAAAATACCAAGCCGTTCAAAGGGAGAGGCTCCAAAACTATAAATGTTACTTTGGTGGTTGAGTTACCTCTGTTTACCACGTATGAGTGGGGTTCCACACATTAACCACCTTCGTTAAAAGAGAAGGCAAATTTGGGGGTTTTAAGGGATAAGCTTTGGGAAGATGTCGTCAGACCAATAGAGGTGCTTCAGTAGCTGAGCTTCTAATTGCATTGGTATATCTGTTATTCCTTATATGGACAGGAGTGCATCTAAACCTGAACTCATCATTCTTACCATTTTTACCTGGCATATTATTGTTCACTTAAAAGTCCTTTTAATATTTTCATGTATGCGCAAAATCCCCCCGTTACAAAGTTGAATGTGGTCAGTCTCCTAGCTTTAATGGTTATTGACCTTACATGGTTTTATCTATGCAACTCTAAATGACCAAAAAATTTATTACATCATTTTTAATGAACAAACCAGTTGTTCAAACGGCATATAGAAAATGAAAGCAAAAAATCATTTTTCCATCCAAGCACAGTTCAAGAATATTGCCTCATATATTGTTCTTTCCAAATGAAATCTTTTCTTTGCAAATCCCCTGAACATCATTTTCCTTTGCCTTTAGAGCTTCATATCGCTGATACCAATTCCTTTGCATATGCAGAGAACAAAGGGATACTGAAGCACAGAAAACTATAGTAGTTTACTTTTTTAAAGGGGAAGTTAAAGTTTTCTAAACATTGATGCAACATTTGAAAATGTCTAATAAAATCAAAATTTTAAGTTTATATAAAAAATAAGATTGACTTTATGCATTATCTTGGAAGGCAAAGGGTTTTGAACTCAATCTGCAGATTGTTTATTTTTTCATTGACATCACTGCTTCTCCAGCACTGAATTGACGAGGCTGACCCATTTGTAAATGGGCCGGAATGTGCATATAGGTCACAATTTAGAGGACTGGTAGAGTGGTTGTTCACCTGGTCTCTAGAGCACTCTACCTATTCCTTATGCCATTGTGATCTCTTTCTTTGGTTCAAGCTGTATACCCAGGTGAGTGCCTGCAGTCCATTAAGGTTGGCAAAGCAACTTTAGACCAGAGCATTCTTGTCACTCTGACCCTGCTAGTGAACCTGGAGGTCTTGTCTGATAGGTTAAGTTCTCCCTTAGCAGTGTCTTTTCCCTGGAATAATTCATTAGCAAAGAGTTTTGACTCACAGGTGAATCCCAGATTGAAGTTTCTGGCTTACACTCTGTGAAGTCTACTGGCTTCTTCACTGGCATTTATACATTCCCAAAACCTGTGGGAATAACTTTGATGTCTAGTAATAGAAGCACCGAGACAACATTGTGAACTTACAGCTCCCTTTTTTTCAGATTTTAGGGCCATTAGGCTTTCTTTCTTTGGCTCTTTAAAGCCTCATCACTTCTGAATCTGAAAGATGCTATCACAAAAATAGTTTAGTGCAGTCTCTTGCTGGTTAACTTCTTGTTAACTGCTTCATGCATAGTGATTAAAGCTCAGTTCCTATTCTCCTGAATATCATAAAAAGTGTTCCTTGCCCCCATCTTTGCACTCATGATGATAAAAAATTTAGTGTGACATTCACAATTTTTATCCAAGTGTTAATGAGAGACCTTGAGCTTTTATCACCTTACTGTCTTGGAAAACTAAGAATTTTACTTCCTAGTGCACTAGGGACAGTGCACTTAAACATAGCTTCAGCTGAAAATAGTAGTGACAAGAGAGAGCTTGAAAGTACCAAAAAAAAGGCATTCACATCAGCGTTTTCACATCATTCTGAAGTAGTTTATAATCAGTATGCATTCTGCCATTAATAGAACATTTTAGTGGTTTTTATATAGCACATTATGTGTATAGATCTATATACATCATTGTCAATCAATATTGCATTTGCATGAATCTGATGAACAAAACTAGATTTCTCACAGTTTCCAGGGGATGTACTACATTGTGAAAAGCCAAGGCGAAGGGTTTTTTTTTTTCCTTTTACTATTCTAGCTCATGAATCAACAGCAAAAATCAGGTAACAGAAAGTAGGACAGATTTAGGACTGGAGTGTTGGAGATGGCTGATGATGATGCATGAAGCAGAAAAAATGTGGAATGTGTGAGCAGCCCATCAATCATAGCTATCGAGAACACACTTCTTAGGGTTAGTGCTAAAAAAAATGTTCTAGAAGGAGTAAGAACAATTTCTGTAGTAAAAACACATAAACCCTTTCTTCTAGTTGTGTTGAACAATATCAACATTCTTAAAAAGTTGCCCAAATGGAAAAATGTAAGCATCAACCTAATAATTTTTAAAACATGTAAAATTCTAGGCTTATACACACACATATATATTTAAATAAAACAAATAACTAGCTTTTTGAGTCTTTGCCAGTAGGAGGGGGAGTTACTACGCATGATCATGTCATTAATATAAATGTATTTAGAAATAGCTTACTAAGGCACAGTGCTCCAATATGTTTCCTAGTCAAAGTAATTTAGATCAAGTGATACTTTTTAGCCTACATTAATAATCATCCAAGTAGTCTGAGAAATAAATGCTTTTTTGATTCTATAATTCAAACCATTTTTCAACTAACATTTATAACCTTTGATCCTAAAATTGCGGTTGTGGGTTTCTCCCTAGAGCAACAGAGATAATTTGAAATTTATTAATTTTGGGCCCAAATCATCTTGTTGAAAACTTTCATCTTTGTTGACAATTAAAAGAAAAAACAACCTATATTAATAATGTGTGCAATTAAAATATATTTATCTGACGCCTAGCTTATAAGAATATTTTTTATTATCTTAACATACTGTATTTCAGGATAGAAAAGAGATAAGAAATTATAGGTAAATCTGCCCTTCCTTCATTTATTTTCTCATTCCTTTCTTCCTTTCATTCTTCCATCTCTTTTTCCATTCCTCTCTCACTTTCTTCCTCCTTCCCTCTTTCTTTCTTCTTTATTTCACGATATAACCTGATAATCTGTTTCCTTTCTAGGTAAGCCAAGGCATCATTCGTGGATAGCGAAGGTGTGCTCCTGCAAGCTATGCTAAATGGAATCTTATCTATAGGAATTGGATTTGGACAAATGATGAAACCTAAGCATGCCATTTGTTTATTGTTGTATAAAAACTATGCTGTTATTGGTCAAGTTTTTAGGTTGTAAGTAGATTTGCTAATACTTTGGGAAGAGTGTATTGAAAATGTAATTACTGATTGAAAATATCTGAATTGATCTAATTTTAGAAAGTCATTGTTGAAATCATTCTATATTCCTGATTCTTACTTTCCTTTGAAGTTTACAACAAGGAATGCCAGTCTGCAGACATAAATTTAACAGTTTTAGATTTTCTTCCATCTTTTCAGTTGCTGGAAACATTAAAACCACATTGCTATTAAATGTGTAACATACAATACTTCCCCAAATTTAATACTGCTTCATCTAATCTAAAACTTTACCAGATTTATTCGATTTGTTAGGTTAGGACATTTTGTTTTAGTATATGCTTTAATATGGGTCAGTCACCCTGCAGTAAATCTCATCAAGGCATGAAATGTTGTCAACAAATAGCCAGTTCCATTTAGTCATCAATTAGCCCAAATAAGTGACAGACAGTATAACAGGGACCAATCTTGTGTGGTCAGGTTCATTTGGACTTCTAATGACATAGAAGCTTATGTCTTTAGCCAAACATTGATCTTGTTGGCCATATAGATGTGAACTATATATCTACTTACAGCACATTGCAGTTGATCCATATTAGGTATAAACTCTTGTAGTTCTTTTCCCAGAAAGAAGTGTGACTAGCAAGAATTATTAAAATATGCAAAGCAATATAAATAGGACAAAGTGCTCATCTATTAAACCCCTTAGTGATCTATTGGTTGTGACTTATATTGCATAATTCCTGGATTTATAGAAAATCATCAAAAAGATTAGTGTGCATATGAATACAAATATTGCCTAATCCATAAAAAATGGAAATAAAATGTTAAATATATGATCTATCATCTATCTATCTATCTATCTATCTGATAGGGAAGTTCCAGTCACTTCAGTTTAACAAACATATTTGAGACAGTAGCATCAGGTGCTATGCTGGGATGCAATGGGGAGATTAGAGAACTATACATTGGAATAGCATGGTCTCCACCTTTAAGGAACTTATAATGACTCACCTGGATGAATATACCAGAACATAGACACCTAATGAGTGTGACTCCTTTAAAGCAGACATGAATCTGTGTTCTTTTTTTCCCCCTAAAATATGTCATTGCTTGAAATTACTCTACTTCACAGAGTAAAATATTGTCAATATGAATAATCATGGAAAATTATCATCTTTTGAAAATCATCATATATACCGCCCCCCCCCCGCACATACACACACATTGGAAATAGTTCAAAGCTACTTGGAACAAGTTTCAAAATAAAGGTAGCAAGGAAAACATTGTCTTACGTGCTATGTATAGGTTCTAAGGGCCATTACAAGAAGGAATACCAAGAACATTTTTGAAGATGGCAATATCAAATATGTATATATTCTCTTAAGTGGGCAATTTTAATAGTTAAAACTTACTTGGATGCTCAAGTTCTGGTATATTTATTAAGAATAAGCTTCTTTGTTTTTATAGCTTGGCTCTATTATTCCCTTTTCAGTGAAAATTAAAAATAAGTTTAAACAGTTGCCATATTCAGCATTTCCCAGGTCTAAGGAAACCAATATTGAATCCTTGATAAATATTTTATGATATCACCAGATATAGGAAATTAGAACTGGCATAACCATGACATTACTAAATGAGATCTTTTAAGATTTTTTTTTTGGCATCACATTGTGCAGTTGCTAAAATTTAATAATTCATATTAAATGACTAATTATAATCTTTTATCAATATGAATTCTGGAGGCCAACACCATTAGCTGTTAAAATTTTTAATTTGTAAAAATTAGAGTTTTGGAGAAAGACATTTAAATAATGTTCTCAAATATCCATGTGCAAATGTAGACAAATCCACTAGTCTGTTTAAAAATGATTTCTTTATATTATGTTCAGCATGTTTCAGCAATGTCTCTTGCAAGGAGAGCTTAAATAGCAAGTTGCCACCCAATTACCTGGATCAACCACATGGTGACCCTAACCTCTTGGTACCACAGCTAAAAACCCAAAACTGATGGCTTCTTGAATAGGTATTTATCCTTTCTTGGCCTAGCCTTAGGTAACAACTGGAGCAGTTATATTAGCAAGCAACTCATTTGTTTGTATCCAGAGTCTTTCTTGTTGTGGTAATAAATAACTCATTTTAAAAATCGTCTTGTGTTCCTTTTCTGGCATTAATTTTGGTGATGTTTATGATTATCTAGTTCCCTCCAAGGAATATCATATTTTCAAATTTGCAAGTGGGGATTCTATTACTCACTGTGGAGTTATATACTGGCTGTATTGCTGAGGAAAGACTCCAAAAAATAATGTAAGTTTAAGGACCAAGGTCTCGCCACCCTGTGTTCAGATAGTGCATCTAAAGCTCCCTCCCAGGGCTCGGGCAAAGAAAGATGCTCCACAAGATGGTTTATGGAAAGCAATCTGAACTGTAAAGCACTTCAAATATAAGGTAAAATTTATTATATTATAAATACACAATTAGAGAGGTGGCCTCAGGCCTGAAACTTTCTGTTGCTATTTTAGAAACTAAGTTAAGGCTACTTTGAATATGTCACCATTAGAAAAATGATAGGAAAACATTTTGCTGAATATTAACATTCTATCTCTAGATGGTAGTCTTTGGGTGATTTTCATTTCCTTCCTTGCACGTTTCCCTCCAACGTTCTGTATTTTTTAAAAAATTATAATTATTCAGGTGAACATTTTAGAAAAGATAGTGTTTCTCTTCAATCTTTAGAGGGCACATTATAATAATTGAATTTTTAAGAATTCATTTTTATGCCATGTGTTTAAAATGAAGACTCAGAATACATTAATTCCAATTGATTCTGAAGTCTTATTTCCACAGAATGGGCTTATTCATGTAATTTTTAAAATTTTATATTGCACACATTTTGATTCCACAGTTATTTAAAAGCATGACTATGTATACTTTGATTCTCCACAAAATCTTGTTGTACATGTCAAGTACCCAAAGTTGTGTCTAATTAAATATGAAAGTCATTGCTTTGTAAATATGTACATAATGAGCACTTTAAAATAATTTCAAAATAGCATGACCAAAAAAGTTGCAAAGTTAAAGCTGTCTTGAGTGGATTTCTGTCTGACGAAGTTATGTGCTTTGTGTACACTGGTCCCCAGACCATTTTGTGCTGTGATTTCATCAGCAAGGAACCTACAGATGGCATGTATGGGAAAAGCACAAACAAAAAATGAGCAAGTCTCCCAGTATGAGCACGCCACTGGGGGGTTTCCATCCAACCTGCGACCCCTGGAAGACACGGCGGTTCACCTCATCTCATCCCATTTGCAGACTGGGATGGCTCCCTCCCTCCTGTCACCCTCATCCCAACCTTCTCAGATCCTATTTTTTTTTAAATTTTGATATCACGGATTGGGGGTATTAATCTGACTTATTACAATATTGTATTAAAATACATTTATCCTGATTACTGAGTTTTTGGCCACCCCCTAGTCTTAGGCCTGTTCATTAAGTCGGGATAGATTCACCTTTATCCCAGAAAGTATACTGCAGGTAAATAGGCTGTGACAAATGCATCATTATGAGCATGATTATAATGATACAAATGGTAAGAAATATTTAGTTTAATATCCTATGAAAACTAAAGCCATAGACCATTGAGAATGTTTGAAATGGCTTACTTCTAGTGGTGTACAGGGGGAAATACTGGGCATCTATGTTTCTTCCTTTTGACATTGTTTCCCCAAATGCTTTTTTTTCATTGCACAGAGCATGTTTTCCTATCATCAATTTTAGGGATCCCTTCTGTCTTCAATACACTACTAATTGGGAAGGTAGCACTCATTTTTCATTCAAGGATCTAAGGTTTTAAACACCAAAGGTAATTTGTACACGTTTAGTTTAACACTGCCTAAATCTGCAAAGTGCCAAATGCCAGCAAAAGACCAGTATTCATAACATTAAACAATAGCAACAAGTGGTTGGTACATGCTGGCAAACCTGTCATTTCTTCACTTCGCAATTACTTTAATTGTAATTATCTGTAAAGTCATAATTGGCTTTTCAATCTTGCATGTGGACTTTCTAGAGAGAAGGTGTTTTCACACAGCCTCAGTAACTGAGCATCGTGTCCTCAGATGATGCCATCTAAGACAAAAGGACAGTCTATGATGTGTTCTTGACATATCACAAGTTTTCTTTAGCCTTTTAAAGAGATTTTCTGTTAATTGTGCAATGGGGACTACATTTCCTAACAGAAATAATCTCTCTTATCTATATCAAAAGAATTCTCCCATCTACGTTATCTCCATTTGTATCAATTTATAATCATAATCAACAGAGAAACAGTATTTTAATTTTTCCTTTGTGTTTTAAAGAGTGCGGGGGGAAAGGAGGAAGGGGGAAACAGGAAAGGAAAGGGGAAGGAACAAACCTATAACAGCGAGATTAAGAGCCTCCATTCTAAGAGAAAGAAAAAAGGAAAGAAAGAAAAAAAGAACAAAACTGTAACAGATTAAGAGCCTCCATCCTATCCCTAAAACAGTCATAGCCACAGGGATCAGGATGCATTTAGGATTGTTTTTATAAGGAAGATATCCTTGGGTCAGCCTCTATTTCCAAATAATCGGTGTATTTCCACCAATCTATGCAAAACCATTTGGTCCAATTGGAGATAGGAAGTGAGGCAAAAATATAAAATACTATCATTTCAGTGATCTTTGAGACAGTCAAGTAAAAGAAAGACATTTGGGGATTTCTAAAGTACGTTCCCATAGAAAGCACACTGCAGTTGATTCTGGCCTGGAAAGGTGTTGGGTTTTGTTTGTAGTCTTCCTGCCATGTAGGTGGCAGCAACACTCAAGGCTAGAAATTTTCTTTCCCATTCTCTTAGCTCTAGTTCAAAGCGTATTCTTACTCAAAATCCTTGTGGAAGAGAAAAGGTTTAAAGTGTAGAGACAAATTTCTCTATGTCCTCACACATCTTGAAAGCACTATTTTAAGGTTGTGCTAAAGCGGTTCCCATAATGTGAAAACATTCATCATTTCCCTTAGTACAGGAGTCAGATTCTGCTCTCGTACATGTTGGTAGTATGAGGCTTTTGTTTCTTTATTTACTAGGATCTCAATTCTTTACCTTCTCTCAAGCTCAAGCTTTTCTCTGAAGAAAACTCTGCTTTATTCCACTACCACCTGAGCTTTTCTGGGAAATAGCACAAGTCTATCCTTTCATTCTTTGTGAACATCTAAAAAGCCAGGGTATTTAGTAAATGTGGAGAGATTTTACTTTCATCCTCCAAATGAAGCCATTTCCTCTGATTGTTCTCAAGAGAGGAGACTGCATTCAAGTTAGTTCTGTATGCAAATCAAACGAAGGCTGTGTCCCAGCAGGGAGGCCTAGGGCACCTGATCTGTGAGGCTAGAAGACAGAGGATGTAGAGGCTCACATGGAGGCTGTTGAGTTATTGCATGGAAGTTCTGCCTTGAGAAAGGTAGTGGCTCCTGGCCCCAGGCAGAAATGAAACCGGGACGCCCACCTTCATGCTCATAAGTTTGTTCTTATTGGAAACTGACTAGCAGTGAGAAGTTCTTCCACTTCTGGCATTTTGCTAAAATGAGTACATGTTATAGCAAATATAGGTAGCTTTGGTGAAGGAATCTTTATAGTGTTCTTTTTACAAAGTGTCAGTCAACATGTCCAAAATACCAGCCAAATATCTACAATTCCAGGCCCAGGTAAAGCACACAACAATTAAATCCCCAGGCTACAAGGAAGTCACTGAATGGTTTGAGAAGGTGAGGAGAGGGTTCTGTATCTAATACCTTTCAATCTCGTTTATACCACTTCTAACTTCTTTTGTCCTTGATCACTTTCCCCAAATATCTATGCAATTCAATGCAAGTATTTTTTATTGTAGCGGGCACTGAATAGAAAGTCTGAAGTACGGGCATTATGTCCTCCCTCTTTCACTTTCTCACTAGCTGTGGGACATCAGAAAAGGAATTCATGTAATACTCCGAAGCTCAATTTTCTCATCTCTGCATTGGGACTAATAATTTCAATTTCTCAAGCAACATCTGCCTGTACTATTATTATTGAATATAATATTATAAATAATTGAAATCACTACACATGCCAAAATGCCTATTTTTATAATAATCTTAATTATAGTCAATCATAATGGCACTCCAATGCACAAACAAGCTTTTTACTCAGACTGGGAGAGCAGTTTGGCATAAACAAGCTAACTAGGTTGTCTTACAGAAGTTTCTTCTTTTAAAATGTTTCATGTTAACTGAGTACTCCCAGGATCAAGGGCTAGTTTCAGTTTTCAACAATTTATTTAAAGGTCAAGGCTTTCCCCAGCTCATTGGGTAATAATAAATAGTAAATAGCACATAGTTTTTCTTCTGGGTCCTGAAAGATAATCCTCTGAGAATGTTTTATGTCAGAGTAGGACAGGCCATGGTCCATCTAAGGTTGTACAAAATGACAGGTAGCTTTTCTCTTTACTTCTATCAGTCTTCATATTATCAGATGACACTAGCAAGCATGTTTCTATAGCTTTACATGAGTGTGATGAATAGACCAAACCAAAACATGTAAGTACTTATAAAGAAGTATACCACAGCTTAGAAAGTCAATGAATTCCTGAAAGATCATGTATAAAACAAAATAGTATATATCAAATTCTACCTTCCCACTAAGGTTGCTATATATTAGAAATGTTTTCCTATTAGGTTAAAATCTGAAAACTAATGAACAGGTCAGAAAATCTCAGTCCAGGAAGGGTTAAAGGGCTGACCATGGCATCAGGAGCATTAAACACCAACAGAAGGTACCTGGAGAAGAATGTTCATCCTTATTTTTACTTTATTAATAAAGTTTGGTGAAATGTCTTATTACATTTTATTACTTTTGTTCCATCCTTTCCTCCTCCCTAAGTGGAAAAAAAAGAGTATTGGCTAGGAATAATAATAAAATGACTAGGAGGATTTTCAATTAAAATGGCAAAATGAAAACACATTTATCTCTGCCCTCTCCTAAAGCTCCACTGGAATAATGGGATAAAAGACAAAAATCCAAAAGAAAAATAGAGAATGGGGAAAGGAATAACAACAGCAAAAATTTAAAAACCAGAAAGCAAATAAATGCTATAGAGGATAATGCCAAGAAGTGAGAAGCATGGTGTTTTCAGGGCTCCTTAAAGGCTCAGAAATCGGAGTCAGCTGTGATTTTTGAAAGTGGGGGGTACAGGAAAACTGTGTGAAAGAAAATTAATTTCCTTGATTCCCACCCCTATTTGTCAGTCCAGCTGACACCTAGAGTTCCCTACCTGGACAGGTTAAATAGGAAAGATTCTGGATTCAGGACACTAGGCCCTGCTGAGAGCAGGGATATCATCCTGAAAACAAGGGATGGGTAAAAATCTGTACACTAATGGCCACACCCCCACCCCAGCTCCCTTCTGTTTTGCTCCAAAGATGTTGATAACCATTCTTCTTAACACTGGACAAGAGACAGATGAGCATTTTATGATAACAAGCCTGAGGCCAACAAGCACATGAAAAGATGCTTAACATCACTAATCATTAGGGAGATGTAAATCAAACCCACAATGAGTTACCACCTCACACCCATTAGAATGGCTACTATCAAAAAACAAAACAAAATAAAACAAAAACAGAAAATGACAAGTATTGATGAGGAGATTGAGAAATTGGAACTCAGGAGCTATGTTGGTGAGACTGTAAAATGGTGCAGCTGCTATGGACAACACTAGAAATAGAATTACCATATAATGCAGAAATCCTTCTAGAGGGTATATATCCAAAAGAACATCTAAAAAATGTAAAAACAGACTCGCCATATAATCTAGCAATCCTTCTAGAGGGTATAGATCCAAAAGAATATCTAAAAGCAGGATCTCAGAATTATATTTGTACACCCATGTTCATAGCATTATTCACAATAGCCAAGGGGTGGAAGCAACCAAAGTGTCCATCAACAAATGAATGATAAACAGAATGTATCTTCATACAATGGAATATTAATTAACTTCAAAAAGGAAGGAAATTCTGACACAGGCTACAACATGGATGAACCTTGAAGACACTATGTTAAATGGAAGAAGCCAGTCACAAAATGACAAATACTGTGTAATTCCACTGACTGAGGAACCTAGAGTAATTAAATTCATAGAGACAGAAAGTAAAATGGTGGTTACCGTGCGAGGGAAGAGGAGGCGGGAAGGGAGGACTGAGGAGTTGTTGTTTAATGGGTAAGGAGTTTCAGTTTTATAAGATGAAGGAGTTCTGGAGATTGGTAGCACAACAATGTGACTATACTTAACGCTACTGAAGTGTACACTTAAAAATCGTTAAAATGGTAACATTGACGTTATGTATATTTTACCACAATTTTAAAAATTAAAAAAAAAACCCACAGCCTGAGGAAAAAAGATCTACAGAGTCTGACTACTCGTGCTCTTCCAATGAAACATCGCCAGAAAACATCATAGTGAAGCCCCAGCACTCTAACCTATACCCAAACACAAGGTATTTTTGTGCTTCACTAGTTGGAAAGCCAAAGATCACCAGATATATGAAGAAAGTTTTTAATACAAAAGAGAGACACCAAAACAAACATGTAGAAAGAGACAGCAGAAACAAGCAATAGAGAATATTATAAGAAAATCCCCAAACATTTATAATTAATGTGATCAGAGAGATAAGAGAGGAAATTACCTTCAAGAAATAAAGATAGGAGGCTATAAAAAAACAACATTCAGGAATTTGCATTCATTTAATTCAACACACCTTTTTTTTTTTATTTCTACTATGTGCCAGGCACTGTTCTAGTCATTCTGAATACAACAGAAAATAAAACATACATGTACGCATTCAAAAGCTAGCATTTTTTTTTCTAAAAAAAAAAATGTTTGGAAGATATAATTGGAGAGATCTCCCAGAAGGAAAATAGGAGAGACAATAAGAAAATTTAAATATCAATTCAATTAGAGGTCCAATATAAGAAAATATTAATAAGAGATCCAGAAAGAGTAAACAGAGAAATTAGAGGGAGGAAAATCATGGAAAATAAAATCAAGCTAAGTTTCCAGAAATGATGAAACAGATTCCAGACTGAAAGAACCCATAGTGGGTTCAGCAAAATTGATGAAAATGACTCATGTAAAAGCATATTCTAGTGAAAGTTCAGAACACTGGAGGCAAAGGGATGATCTCGCAATCTTTAGAAAAAGGAAGAGAACTTTTCCTCATTGTGAATGACAGGAAATCAGGAGGGCATTAGATTTCTCAACTGCAATTCCAGACGCTAGAAGAAAATGAGGCAGTGACTTAATATCCTGTGAAAACCATTTCCATCCTGGAGTTTGGTATTTTGCCACTCTATCTATTCTATACACCTTTTCTCATAAAAAATACTGGAGGATATAATCCACCTACAAAATGGAGTAAACCAAGAAAGAACAGCACATGGAACATAGGAAAGAAGGAAATTCCCCAGAGGATAGTGAAGATAGATGGCATGTCTACTGCTGTAGACCTGGCTAGTTGTAGCAGAAAGTGAGGGCTCCAGTAAGGAGGGCTCCAGAAGAGTGCTGGTGACCTTGACTGTACTGACAGTGATTTTCGGGTTCTATCCGATGGGTTTGGTAATGAATTAGTGACAGGGATTATGTATGACAGAAAACTAAGCAAATGAAGAGAAAGAAGAAATGTAATCATAGTGTATTGCATTGTCCAACTGTGAATAATACCAATAATGATTATTACAAAGTGATTATTACTCTAACGTGAGAAAAGAAGAGAGAGAGGCGATACAGCTAAGGAATCACTAAAATTGAGAACTTTGATTAATCTGAAATTGCAGGTCAATTCCCAAGTTACAAATTCAAATGTTGGTAGATTTAATTTATTCACAAGAAGAGATATCTGGGATCTTTGAGTGTCTTATCTCTGCTTGCCCTATATGTGGTCCTATCTTTGCGTATCTCTGGTTGTTTAGGATCCTAGCTCGAGGAATTCCGCGGGCCGTGTGGTTCTTCTGAGCCCCAGCGATGTCACCCATTCCACGCTCTCTGACCCAGTTGGCTGTGTCTCAGTCTGCAGAGGTATCTGGCAGCCATGGCTTCCAGGCAGGGGATTTGCCTGCACATCTGGCCATAGTTGTTAATGATCCTCCGCTGTAATGTGATTAATGAGCGTAATGTGTGATTAATGAGTGTGAGATAGTGAAACTTTAAACAGCTGAAAATAATATTGAGTATGTAGCTCTTCATAAGGGGTTTGTTTTTGTTTTTGTTTTTGTTTTTTTGGATCGTCTGTATGAATATTGGTCAAAATATTCCATGCTGCCTTGTCATCCAGTGGACTAGAAGGTCACCTACATCTGTGCTTCACAAAAATTTACCACGGGGTTCTTAGAAGGAAAGCACAATAGTACACAAAGTAGCCTCAAAATACCACACTGCAAATGTGAAATTTCTCTGGCATCTCAAAGGGTGTCTTTAAAGAGTCACGTAAATTTTGTACATATACATTTGTGTTTGCTAGATACAAAAATTTTAATAGCTAACATTTACTGCACATTTTCTGTGTGTGCTATGCCTAATAGTTTACATACATTTCTTATTTAATCTTTAAGCCACTTCATGAGATAGTTTCAATGCTCATTGTATAGATCGGGAAACAAACACAGAAAGTAATTTCCCAAAGACCACACAGCTAGTAAGCATCGACAAAAGAATTTAAATATTACAGAGTAGTTTGTACGCATGCAGGTGCTACATTCAGACTCTGAAATCATGTAGAGTCTTTTATAACTGCCTGTCTTATCTGTGGTTCCCAGTTTTTCATTAGGCTTATGAGAACTACAATGTGAAAAGCATGCATCTATTTTATCTAGTCTCATTCATTATGGTAGAAACTAGTAGAATCAAGTGCAAGAATGTCACCACTTCAAAAAAATATTGACCAGCAAATTATTAATTTGATTAAAAAGAAACAAGAAGTATTGTCATCATCCCAGCATTAATACTAAAAATACTTTTGTGTCAGTGACCTGGAAGCCCTTAGAGAAGGGTCACTTTTGAAGCAATGGGCTGGGTCTAGGTCTTCTTTTGCTCCATTGGTAACACCCGCTACCAGCTAGGCTCCCAAAGCCATGTAGATGAATTTATTGAGTCTCTCATGCCTCAATCACTCCCCTAAGCACTGAGAGTAATATTTGATTTACTCTCCAACACAACTCTTCGAGGCGAGTATTAAACTAATCCCCATTTTACAGATGAAAAAGAGTGCAGTACATGAGAGGATAAGTAATTTGTTTAAGATCGCACAACCAGTGAAGCATGGGACAAAGAAAGAGGCTCGCAAGCTCAGAGAGTTGGATTCATCAACCCATGCTCTTAACCACTATCTTCTGTTGCTGACCACCTTCACCACCTTTGGTCCTCATATCTGACAGTGCAGTAGCCAAAGTAATAGCCATTTTCAACCTTCATTTTTTAGGTGTCTATGGCAGTATAAGCTTTACCATCCATTCCCATGTAGAACTTTGCATCAGCTGCTAACCTATGTTGTAGGGCTCAGCCGGTAAAAGCGCTCTACTTTCTTGGAGCCCTCAATATGATGTGCACCCACAGCGCTCCTGGGCACACAAGAGCTTTTGACCAGATAAGTGGCCTTTTGAGTCAGAAAAGCTAACTGGAATGGACTTCTCAGCCAAGGTATCAAGGTACTTTCATGCATTACATCAAAGTCTTTCTGTGGTGTTTCTTGATCAGAAAAACAATTTAAGGATGACTTTAGCTCTTTCAACAAAATTCTTAGCTCAGTTGTTGAAGGCAGAGGTTTCTCAACCTCAGCACTATTGACATTTTGAGCCAGCTAATTCTTTGTTTGGTGACGGCTATCGTGTGAATTGTAGGGTATTTAGTAGAACACTGGCCTTTACCACCAGATGCCAGTAACAGTCCCCCCAAGACCCCCTGCAGTTACAACAACCCAAATATCTCCAGACACTGTTAAATGTCTCCTAGTAGAGAAACACTGGTCGAAGATAAATTCCTCCTATTTACATTTTCCCAACAAAAAAGTTCATAAAGTGTTTTGAGTTTTATTTTTATTTCTGAAACATACCTGCTAGCCTGACTTCAACATACAAATTACTCGGGTTATATATAATCTACTGAGAGACTAAGAAAAAGTAATCACTATATCTTTTCCTCTTTTCTTTTCTTTTTTTTCCCAATGCTTACTACTTTCCCTAACTCTTACAAGCTGGTACCTTCAAATCACATGTTCCTCATACAGATCTTCATGTCAAACTCCAAACCCAAAAATTCACCTGAAAAACCATCATCTTCTGAACATCCCACAGGAACCTCAAGCCAGTATGTCCAATACTGAACTCATTCTCTCCCTCGACAAATGTTCTCTTTGTTTCTCACTGCCACTGTAAAATTGATCTCCAAATATTTTTTCTTTGATTTTCTAAATGGCTCCCCAATCTGTCTTTTGGCACCCTCACTGTCAGATCAGACTCGTTTCTCATTCAGATTGCCACAGGAGCGTCCTAACTAGTCCTTCTGCCTCCAGTCCATCATCTGCATTGTTGCTCAGGAAATGCTCTAAAATATAAATCCCATTCCTTCACTCCTTTAAATATAGTCCAAACCCCCTTAGCTGGGCTGGTGAAGCCCTTCGCACAGTATCCCTTACTTTCTACCATCTTATAATAATAAATTAGTGAGGATTACATTTGCTCCCAGGATAAAGGCACTATGAGAACTTCAGCCAGAAACTAAATACATAAAATGTATCATATATCCTATCCTACTGAAGCAATGGTTTGTGCATGGTGTAATGGACTTGAGGATGTCAGCTCCTTTAGGTGCCTTTTACATTAGAAAAGATGTGAATTTCAGTACAGACCCTCAGGTCTGCTGAAAACTCAACTTTATTTTCTCCATAAATGAATTTAATTTCTATTTTACATTTTCCTCTTCCTTTTTCCAGGTAGAAGAAAAAAATCTCAACTGGCTCAGGCCTTCCACTTTTTCTCATATGTTGTATCTAAGTTTTGAGAATTTACTTGGGTGCCCACATAATTTTTAGTGCAAACTAGGACACTTTTTTAGTGAGAGGAACTACTATTTAAGAGTTTCGCATGAGGCAACTAGTATAAATCAGGAATATCCCAGGAAAATGGAGATATATAGTCGCCTTTGACTTAGGTAAGGTTGGTGTAGTAGCTGAGGGGTGTGGGAGCCTGTGAAATATTCAGTCATCATCTGTCCATACTAGATGGACAGACAATATTATATCCAGATACCACAATGTCCAGAGGGGAAAAAATGTTTTGCCCCATTCCAATCTGGTCTTTTGTCATCTGTTCATACATATCTCAGCCATTTCCACCCTCTTTTCTCGCAATAAGCATCTCTGTCTGGCTCACTTTCGGGTCCCTCCAAGCCCCACTGAGGTGAACAAAATGATTTGAATCTCCTGCACTTCATTGACTTGGAACATGACTGTCTCAGGCTTTTCTACTCAACCATGTCTGTGTCATGCCACATGCAAGAAACCTCTGTGGAGCTTGCAATTCTCCTGAGCTCTACTTCAAAATCCAGATAGAGCTCTCCACAGTTCTTGAATTCTGAATTTTATCTCAAGTTTCTAATCTGCACCCTACCCCCAACTAGGAAACAGATTGTGGATGAGACATGGGATGGCTTTTTAGGATTCTACCTACATCTGAGTTATTTGTCTTCTCTTTGCCCTGACCCTTGTAATCTTTACCCCTCTGCCATAGATAGCCCGAATTGTCTATTTTCTCAAATTTTCTTTTGTGATATAAACATTATACCTTAGATGCAAAACCCTTATTGAAACTCAAAGGTGTTTCCTTTGCTTGTGTGTTTTTCATCTTTCTCCTAAGACAATAAATGCTGCTGACAATAAGGGGAAGGGGGAGCAAAATGTATAAGAAATGACAGAGAGCAATACAACTCAAATTCTTGATGAGTATAACATACTAATTTTTTTTTTTTCATTTACAGAAGGCAAATGAATTCTAGAGCAGAGGAAAAGAGTATGGGAGTTGTGATGGTTAGTTTTATATGTCACCTTGGCTAGGCAATGGTCACTAGTTATTTGGTCAAAAACCAGTGTTGCTGTGAAGGTATTATTTAGGTGTGATTAGTATTTAAATAAGTAGACCTTGAGTAAATCTGATTACCCTCCATAATGTGGGTGAGCACCACCTAATCAGTTGAAGACCTTAAGAATAAAAACTATTTTCTGAAATAGAAGGAATTCTTCTCAAGACTACAACATAGGAACCCTGCCTGAGTTACCAGCCTGTTGCCCTTTCCCTACAGATTGCAGTCTTTTTTTTTAAAAAAAAAAGTAGATTTCAGTACTAAAAAAAAGAAGTGAAATTAATTTTAATAATAAATTTTATTTAACCCTATGCATCCAGAATATTACTGCAACATGTAAACAACATAAAATAATTAATGAGATATTTTATAGTCCTCTTTTCATACCAAATCTTCAAAGCCCTATTCATATTTTACACATCTGGGACATCTCGATATGGACTAGCTACATGTGGCTAATGGCTAACGTATGGGACAGCAAAGATCTAGACTAAAACATGTTATGAAAAAGAATTAAAGAGGGGCGCCTGGGTGGCTCAGTTGGTTAAGGGTCTGCCTTTGGCTCAGGTCATGATCCCAGGGTCCTGGGATCCAGCCCCAGGTTGGGCTCCCTGTTCAGCAGGGAGTCTGCTTCTCCCTCTTCCTCTGCCCCACTTGTGTGCTCTCTCTCTCAAATAAATGAATAAAATCTTAAAAAAAAAAAAAAGATGCACAAAGGCACTGTCTCTTTTCATGTCTCCTTTGTAGGAGGGAGGACACTTTTTCCAGAATCCTCTAAACAGCATAATTCCCCTCTTGTCTCAATGATTGGGACTGGGAGACACGCATAGTCCTAAACTAATCACCAATAACATAAACAGGGTTAACAGAATTCTCCTAGATTATTTGAAAGTAGAATGGATTTTGGGGAGACCAACCACAAAGGCTACCACACCTCTGATTAAAATCAATAGCTGAAATACCAACTGTGTGAAAATATGGTAATATTCATAACCTCAGAATTCTATAAAAAGCTGCCACTTAATAGCCCCAAACTCCATTTAGGTGATATGAACTAATGGCTTGACAAACACACATGAAATGACCTAATTGCTAACATGCTCATATTTCTTTACCCAAACACCAGAATTATAAGAAAGAAAGCTCTAGTTATGTTAAAACAGAGATCTGACAGGTCTCTGGTGAGGGCTTACTATACAGCAGGTGCTGGTTTAGTCACTACCACATGGAACACATTTGATCCTTCTAACCACCCAGTGAAATGACTGTTAAAATCATATCTGTAGTAGCCTGGGTCTCAGAGAAGGTAATGATTTCCTCAAGGTCACACCTGGCTAAGGTTATATGGAACCCATTTTCTAATCCAAGTTTTTGACTCTAAGTCCAGCGCTATTTCTACTAGACTTTTAAACTAGAAAATTTTGTCAGCCTACTAGACTTTTAAACTAGAAAATTTTGTCAGCCTAGTAGTTTAGGTTAGGGGACAACACAGTTATTTTCTCTTTTTCTAATCGTTATAAATAAACTTTGTGAAAACTTAACTATAAGAGATTCCATAAATAAATCCCAAATTGTGTAGAATTACGGGGGAAACAGACTATAAAGGAGAGGTGGCAAACCGTATAGCCCAGCTACTGCCTGGTTTGTAAATAAAGTTTTATTGGAACCCAGCTATTTGGTTACCTTTTTTTTCTATGGCTGTTTTCTCTCTACATGGGCAAAAATGAATAGTTGCAACAGAACTCCTGTAACCTGCAAAGCTGAAAATATTTACTATCTGGCCCCTTAGAGAAATTGTCTCAACCCCTCATCTAAAGGAAAGCTCTTAGAATTTGAAATCAAGAGACCTGAATTTGAAATCTAATTCTGACTAGATTTAGTGATTGTATACTCTTAGGAAAATCTCATTTCTCTGCCATGTTGAGGTTTTCTTAACACTAGAGTAGAAATCTAAGTTGAGGCCAAGCTGGAATTAAAAAAAAAAAATAGGGATGTTTTGTTTCCCAAGGTAACACTATTTGCTTTGCTGAACAATAGCTCATTGTGAAGAGTTCAATAACACCAGGGTAAGGTGATGGGCACATCTCTCTCGCAGCTTCTTACAGATGTTTAAAGGAAAGATAGGAAGCCAATGGACACAGGTGGGTGGCAAAATTGGCCAAACCAAATGATTTCAGAGCCCAGATAATTGCCCAAAAAGGAGATTTTGAAATTAGTTCCTAAACATAGACATTGCATTATATTGTTTTTTCTACCAATAAAACGTACACAATTCCCAATTATAATAATGCACTGTCAGAAGACAATAACATTTAGGTTGTGAGTTTTAAAAGCAAAAATGTCACATACAGCATTTAAAAAAAAAACCTTCTTGTGGTCTAACTTCATTTATGATGCACTCATGTAAATCCCTTCCTTGCTGTTGACCTTGATCACAATAAGAAAAATAGTCATCTTTCTATTTTAAAACCTTGTCAGCAAATATCTTCCTCCTTTGTTCTAGGCACCCTGGATTATGGAGCAAAATAACAGTAAGATATGGAGCAAATTATGGCAAAAAAAAAAAAGGGTCATTTACACTGCTATTCTGACTGCTATTACCAGCAATAACTATCATCTCTAAGCTTTTCAACAATGAGTCCACACCAGTAAGTGGAAACACTTTTTTGTAAGTGCTATATAGTAATACCTGACATGTATATAGCACCTTTCATCTGTAAGAGTCCCAAAGTGCCATGTGGAGTATCCTGGAATCACTTCATCTACTAGAGAAATACAACAATCTCTGGACCACAAAGCAGCAACTGTTCCATACACATAGTGTTCCATAGTCTTGATATTCTTGGGAAGAAGGCAAGAGTACATCTGTTTTACTCTTCTAGCCCCTCCAGATCAATGTGCCTTATGTTCTTGTCTCATTTGCACAACCTGTGGACCCCAAAGATAACCTCTTCCATTTCTACTTTTTCTGCTTCAGTGGGAAGGCTGACTCTTGAACAACCATGGGGACTGAAGAAACCCTTTGTACATGCTGATTTGTTTTGACTTCTTATTTGCAGCAGTTTGTGGAAATTAATTAAAACACCACCATAGTAGAAATACCTTTGAAACCTGAGCCATTTTATTTTTTTTTAAGATTTTATTTATTTATTCATGATAGACAGAGGGGGAGAGAGAGAGAGAGAGAGAGAGAGAGAGAGAGAGAGAGAGACAAGCAGAGGGAGAAGCAGGCTCCCAAGGAGCAGGGAGCCCGATGCGGGACCCGATCCCAGGACCCTGGGATTATGACCTGAGCCGAAGGCAGACGCTTAACCATCTGAGCCACCCAGGCACCCTGAAACCTGAGCCATTTTAGATGCCAGGGTCCATTACTTTTCAGCTGTAGATTCGAGGAAGGTTTCTTAATTTCTCTCAGCTTCATTTTTAAAAAAGCAGAGCTAATACCTACTCCAAAATGCGCTTACAAACTTAAAGTGACTGTCAGAGTAGTCAGGATAGTGTAAGCACAAAATAAATGTCTTTTTCTTCATTTCCCCAACGTATATCTATAGGAATCAGCCCACAGTTTTTATTAAATCAAGTGGGTTAGAGAGTGAAGTTTCTATTATTTCTTAACAGAGAAATTAACTTTAGTAATGGTAATGCTACTGATTAGGAGTCAGGAATTTGCTTTAATAATCTTTGGATGTGTCAGTTATTTGATGCTTCCAAATAACCCTGTCTACTAAAAAGGAAAACACGATATCCCTAATTCTCCTCGCTAAAGACTTAGGATAAATTGAATAGTGAGTGCAGTATAGCTCTGTTTCCTCAGAAAATGGTGCCATGTAAAGATAATGCAACATTACTCTGGTTATGATTGCTGACCAAGACCAGATTTGAAAGAAATAATGAGTGGAAAGGAAAGATTTAGAAAGGTTATATTAAAGTCACAGATGAAAAGAAGTACAAATGCTATCTTGAAGTGATCCCCATCTCTCCCCTACCCCTCACTGTACAAGTTCAGAGGGATGTAGAAAACCAATAGAGGATAAACCACCTGTTTTCTCTGGACTATGTAGTGTATTAATTTAGCAAATATTTATTAAGAACCTACTAAGAGCGGGCGCTGCCAGTCTCGGGCGGCGGCGTCCAGCAAGCGGACGGCCTGCTGGGCAGGCTGGGGGCCGAGCAGCGCGCGGGTGAGGGGGAGAGAGACGGGGCCGAGGAGCAACCACGGCGACAGAAAAGTTGCAAGACCTAGTACAAGGAACATCCAGATTCACCAGTTGTTGGTGTATGCACTTGTTCAAATTTACTGAGCTGACTACTTAAGATCTGGGCATTTTACGGTTTTCTAACTTATAAAAGACCATGACTACTGATGAAGGTGCCAAGAACAATGGAGAAAACCCAGCAGCAGCTGTGGCTGAACGTGGAGAGGATGTCACCTCTAAAAAAGATAGAGGAGTATTAAAGATTGTCAAAAGAGTGGGGAATAGTGAGGAAACACCAATGATTAGAGACAAAGTTTATGTCCATTACAAAGGGAAATTGTCAAATGGAAAGAAGTTTGATTCCAGTCATGATAGAAATGAACCATTTGTCTTTAGTCTTGGCAAAGGCCAAGTCATCAAGGCATGGGACATTGGGGTGGCTACCATGAAGAAAGGAGAGATCTGCCATTTACTCTGCAAACCAGAATATGCATATGGCTCAGCAGGCAGTCTCCCCAAAATTCCCTCAAGTGCAACTCTCTTTTTTGAAATTGAGCTCCTTGATTTCAAAGGAGAGGATTTATTTGAAGATGGAGGCATTATCCGAAGAATCAAACAGAAAGGAGAAGGATATTCAAACCCAAACGAAGGAGCAACAGTTGAAATCCACCTGGAAGGCTGCTATGTTGGAAGGATGTTTGATTGCAGAGATGTGGTATTCATTGTTGGGGAAGGAGAAGACCATGACATTCCAATTGGAATGGACAAAGCCCTGGAGAAAATGCAATGGGAAGGACAATGTATTTTATATCTTGGACCACGATATGGTTTTGGAGAGGCAGGGAAGCCTAAGTTTGGCATTGAACCTAATGCTGAGCTTATATATGAAGTGACACTTAAGAGCTTCGAAAAGGCCAAAGAATCCTGGGAGATGGACACCAAAGAAAAATTGGAGCAGGCTGCCATTGTTAAAGAGAAGGGAACTGTGTACCTCAAGAGAGGCAAGTACATGCAGGCAGTGATTCAATATGGGAAGATCGTATCCTGGTTAGAGATGGAATATGGCTTATCAGAAAAGGAGTCTAAGGCTTCTGAGTTGTTTCTGCTTGCTGCCTTTCTGAACCTGGCCATGTGCTCCCTGAAGCTTAGAGAGTACACCGAAGCTGTGGAATGCTGTGATAAGGCCCTTGGACTAGACAGTGCCAATGAGAAGGGCTTGTACAGGAGGGGGGAAGCCCAGCTGCTCATGAACGAGTTTGAGTCGGCCAAGGGCGACTTTGAGAAAGTGCTGGAAGTTAATCCCCAGAGTAAGGCTGCATGACTGCAGATCTCCACGTGCCAGAAAAAGGCTAAGGAGCACAAGGAGTGGGATCGCAGGATATACGCCAACATGCTCAAGAAGTTTGCAGAGCAGGATGCAAAGGAAGAGGCCAGGAAAGCCATGGGCAAGAAGACTTCAGAAGGGGTCACCAATGAAAAAGAAACAGAAGGTCAAGTGATGGAAGAAAAAGCCGGAGGCCACGTATGACCCCACACAAAGGAGGGAAGAGCCCTGATGAACCTGGCCCCTCCTTCACGGGCTTTCACCCAACTCAGGACTAACCAGTGTTTAATGTCAAGTTTGCTAGAGTCTGTGTGAGTCTGGAAGCAAATGGAAAAACCAGTAGCTTCCCAGAAAACAGCCACCCTGCTGCTGCCCAGCGCTCTCCTTGAGGGGGTGGCGTGGGACCCCTCCAGGTGGGACAAAACGGAAATGACTGTTGGCGTGGCAAGCCTGAGCCAACAGCTAAGGCCAGCTCATTTCAGTTTGTCAACTTCTAGTATCTAATTCAGGGTCCCTTGAGATAATCCTGATAATTTGGGGCTGTCTGTTAGGTTTTACATCTGATTGCACTTCAATAGCACTGCAGAAACCTAAAAATAAATGCCTAATGACTTTCTCCTTTCCTACAGTTGGGTGGGGAGAGGAGGAGGAGATTTTGTGTTTTAAATGACAAAAGTGCTAGCGTTTTTACCCAACAGAACCCATGGGGAGAAGGGTCTCGAAGCCCCTCAGGTCCTCAGCAGCCCAGACTCAAAAGCCAGAACCTCAGAGGTCACTTGCTTGCTGATTTAGCCACGCCCCCCCCCCCAAGCCGGCCTGCTTGGGAGAACGGGTCTCTCCTGCGCCCAGCCTGGCCCTGGAGGAGGGAGTCTGTCCTTCCCAAAACATTCTTCAGCAATGATAACGAGCAGAGGGAGTTTCTAGATTAGCCTTCCCCTGCTTTCGATGAAGTTCTGAGATGCTGAAATGTGAAAAGAGCGATCAGAATTGTGCCCTTCCCCTGCTCTGTCCCTTGTAGGAAGTAATGTTGAGTACAGTAGTGCCTGCTAGCCTTCCTTCTGTTCCGTTTCTTATTTCCATTCTAACCCTTGCTATTAAGAATTTAAGACTGGTTCTTATAATATCTCTGACCTGGAGTGGATTCATTTACATATCCATTTAGGATCCACGCAGGGTTTTGTTTTTTTGGTTTTTTTTTTTTTGTCTTTTAAAAAATTACTGGCTCATAAACATGTATACTGGTTTATGAAACTTTATTTACACTCTTCTATCATGCAAAAAAAAATTTGACTTTTTACTACTAAGTAGGTTGATTTTTAAAAACAGTACCTGTAGAGTTGAAAAAATAAGGTGGTGTTCTTGTACACGAAGGGTGTCCTCCCAGGTTTGGCACGCAGTAGCTTTCTTCTGCTGATGGCTTCTTCGTTCTGGTGTGAGCTGTGAAAAAGAATTGAAAACCGCTTCCTGTGCAGGCACATCTCGCCTAAAAGCTCCAGTCCCGGGGCATTGAATCAGGGCAAGTCTTAAAATACATACACGTAGCAGAATCTTGGTCCTTACGGGTAAGCGAGACTGAGCGTGGCTTTCTCTCCCCACGGCCTGAGAAGCACTTGTGGGCACGTGTTTGCAACTGAAGGAAACAGTAGCTCCAACCTGGAACATCTCACTTTGTAAAATCCTAAAGAACACTGGCAATTACTAGTTTTTTACTTTTATGGTGGTTTTAGCCAAACATTTTCGTTGTTAGGTTAGGACCCACATCAAAACCTAAAAATAAAATCCTTTCCATTTATACCAGTTTTCTTCTCCGTGGAACAAATGGAATTAAATTGTTTCTCCTCTGACAACTAGAATCCTTTTCTCATTTTTGTCTTTTTTCGTGAGATTTCTTTAAAAAGCCCCAATCTCACCTAGGAAACACGAAAAGCAGAAGTTGATTTTGCTTTGTTTTGCTTGACTTTTTAGTATTTGTAGCTCTGTTGACTAGAGCATGACTCCAATGAGGCCAATACTGAGATTTGATCCTAAAAAGGCCAGTTAGCTTTTTGCAGGTAACAACAACAACAAAAAAAACAATTCCAAAACTTAGATTATCCCAGCCAGTCGTCTCCCAGGTGTGTGTGATGGGTTACCCTGGCGGGTGGGGCAGGGCGGGGGGAGCAGACAAGGGTGCGTGGAGGGGAGGCCTGGGGTGTGCGGGTGGTTCTGAGCAAACCATGGTGAGGTGCCCATCACCACTCGAGGAGAAGAAACTTCATATATTCTCGTATCAAATTCAGTAATCTTAATTTGTCTAGAAAACAGCAGATGTCTTCGAACCACCTTTCAGACTGCATTTGGAGTGCTGAGGCAGCATATGATGAATTAAAAACTTGGTTTTAAAAAAAGAAAAAGTCATTCAGATGCACTTTTTTGTGTTCCTTAAATAAACAACCAAATGTGAAAAAAAAAAAAAGAACCTACTAAGAACATCAAAAACTAATGATGCAATGTATGGTAATTAACATAACATAACAAAAAAGAACCTACTATGTGCCAAGTATGGCAATATTTCATTCTCAGATCAAACCAAAAGATACTCAGTTCAACTAGTATTCCTTGATATCTACGATGAGCTAAGCACCATACTTAGTCATTAGCTAAATGAGCTAAAAAAAAATAAATAATCAAAAAAATGAAAACAAAACATTTTATCCTCCAAGAAAAGGCTCCCATAGATAGATAGATGACAAGATGTAAAGTGTATGACATAACTGTAAAAAAGCATGAGCTTTGAAATTGGTTAGTTGCTTAAAAAACAGCTTCACCATTTATTAGCTATTTGACTTTCTCTAAATTCTGTTTCCTTATACTTAATTTGTAGAGATATTTTAAGCACAGGAGAAGTTCATATGTGAAAGTGCCTTGCAAAGGGCCTGGCCTACAGCGTTCACACAATGTATGCTAACTTTAAAATACTATAAAATATTATCATTATTATTTACAAATAATTGGGAATATAATAAATTTAAAGAAGCGATTTTCAAGTGGGGATGATTTTGTCCTCCCCAGGAACATTTAGTGATATCTGAAGATATTTTCAGTTGGAAAACTTGGGGAGGTGGGGAAGATTACCATCTAGTAGGTAAAGGCCAGAGATGCTGTTAACATCCCACAATAAACAGGACAGCCTTCCACAACAAAGAACTAGCCAGCCCCCCATGTCAACAGTCCCAGGGTCAAGAAACCCTGTTTAGAGCAAAGGATCTAACATCTATCCATCTATCCGTCTCTATCTATCTGTTTTCATCCATGTATCTATCCATCAAAAGCGGTTTTGTCAGCTAAACTAATTTAATTGCTGTTAGGTTGGTTGAGAATAAAAAACAAACTACATCTCTAAAGTGAAGTTCAGAACAAATGTGAATCCTAGAGGGTGAGAACAGAACATAAAATCCAGAAAAAAATCTTGGTACTGCTGGTGATCAAAAATTGAAGTCCATTATTATTAAGTCATTAAGCACAGAAATCAGGGTATTGCTATTGGAAAGTACAATATTAGTGATAGTTGCTACTCTGTCAATGAAGGAAGAACAGGGGGGTGGGGAGCATCAAAACAGAGGCCACTAAGGCCAGGGAAACTCATATGGAGAGGAACAGGTTTACAACCCAGCCTCAGGATCCTGCTGCTTTACTACAGGGAAAATGAGAAAACCTAAAGAACCATAGAAAGAATTTCGGGGCTGTCTCCTGGGGGAATGGGCCTTCTATTCAAGTAAATAACTCTTTCATGATATAGAGAGTGAAAAAGAGGAAGATGTAACAATGCAGTGTCTCCCACGGGGCAGATGGTAGGTAGAGAGATCGCAACACAACTGGTAGCCAAACGTCTGGTTTGGGAGGGCGGGAAGCAGTCAGCAGCCAAAGGGAGTGCAGTGGAGTCTAACCTGGAAAGGAGTGAATGCATAGGAAGGGGACAGGATCGGTGGATTGTGTCTTATGTAACGTCATTGAAGACGGTTGCAGAACAGAAAAGGAATCTGCCTAGGGTAAGGAGTGTTACACAAAGGAGAAGTGATCTCTATCTGAAGGATTTCTAGCTAGGGCCCAGTGCCCTAATACGAATTACATGGAAACTGAGTAAATGTAAAGGGAATTCTAAGTGTGGTTAGAATACACATGCAAGAAGAAGGATCATCCCAACCTTCTGAGACAGTAGGACTAAGACACTTCTCGAGATATTCCAGCCTAGAGGCTTTTCACCAACTCATTATGCTTTAGGAAGAGCCGGTAGTCAGACTCCGCATGTTTAATTATAATTAGTTTTCAGATTCCCATTTCATAAGAATGTACAAATGCAGCAAATATTGAGCCTCTGCTGTGAGCTGATACATGTCCCAGTATTTAAAATTAGAGTCGGGGTACAGCGGGAGAGGGTACAATGTTGGTGGTGGCATAGAACAGGACACAGGGAGACAGGCACAAATAACTTATTAAACTGCAGGGTATAATAAAATAAATATTTTCAGTACTATTAAGACTCTGTGAATCTAGAGAAGAAAAAGAGCCAAAAATAGACCCACACAAATATAAACAACTAATCTTTGACAAAAAAGCAAAGGTAATACAATGGAGCAAATACAGTTTCTTCAAAAATGGGGCTGGAACCACTGGACATCGACATGCAAAAAAAGTGAATCTAGACACAGACTTTATACCATTCACTAAAGCTAACTCAAAATGGATCATGGACCTCCATGTAAAATGCAAACCTATAAAACTTCCAGAAGCTAACATAAGAGAAAATCTACATGACCTTGGGTATGATGATGCCTATATAGATTTAACAGCAAAGACAAGATCCATGAAAAATAATGTTTAAGCTGGACTTCGTTAAAATTAAAAACATCTGCTCCATGAAAGACTGTCAAGAGAATGAGAATACAAGTCATAGACTGGGAGAAAATATGTGCAAAAGACATATTTGATAAAGGACAGTTACCCAAAACATACAAAAGAACTCTCAATATTCAACAATAAGAAAACAAACAATGCGATTGACAAATGGGCCAAAGACCTTAACAGACACCTCACCAAGGAGCAGATAGGCAATGGAAAATAAGCATATGAAGAGATGGTCCACATCATAGGTCATGAGGGAAATGCAAATTAAAACAATAATAAGATATCACTATCTACACCTAGTAGGATGGTCAAAATCTGGAACGCTGATAACACCACACACTAGTGAGGATGTAGAGCACCGGGAACTCTCACTCATTGCCTGTGGGAATGCAGAATGGAACAGCCACTCTGGAAGACAGGTTGGCAGTTTCTTATAAAACTAGACAAATTCTTAGCATACTATCCAGGAGTTACATTTGTCGGTATTACCCAAAGGAGTTGAAGGTTCACACAAAAACCCGCACACAGATGTTTAAAGCAGCTTACAGCTGTGCAAGGATGTTTGCCAAAACTTGGAAGCAATCACAAAGTCCTTCAGTAGGTGAATGGATAGATTGTGGTATATCTGGCAATATGTAATATTACTTAGTGCCAGGAAAAAAATGAACTATCAAACCACGAAAACACAGGGAGGAACTTGAAATGCATATTACTAAGTGAATGAAGCCAATCTGAAAAGGTGACATACCAACTATATGACATTCTGATAAAAGCAAAAGTATGGAGATAATATTAAAAAATCAGTGGTTGCCAGGGGGAAGGTGGGGGAGTGGGGTGGGAATGCAAGAGAAGATTTGGGGGGGCCATAAAAATACTGTGTGTGATGTTGTAGTAATGGATATGTTATTACACATTTGTCCAAGTGTAAGAGTGAACCATAAGATAAACTGTAGACTTTGAGTAATTATGACGTATCAACATAGGTTCATCAGTTGTAACAAATGTACCACTGCCATGGGGGATGTAGATAACAGGGGAGGCTATGCATGTATCAGGGCAGAGGATATTTGGGAAATCTTTGGACCTTCCTTTCAATTTTTTTGTAAAACTAAAACTGCTCCAAAAAATTAAAATGCTTAAAAAATAGCTAAAAGAGACATTCTGACATTTACCAAGCTAAAATATATATATATTATATATTTTAAAGCATCAATAATTAAAGCAGCGTGGTATTGACTCACGAACGAATAAATGGATCAAAGGAATAGAACGATTTCCAAAAGGATACCCAGGCATACAGGGAAATTTAAAATATGATAATAATGGTATTTCAAATGTGAGATAAAGATGGACATTTTAATAAACGGCGTTCACTAGGTAGCCATTTAGGAAAGATACTGTTCTATCTGCGCCTCATATTGCATACCAGTATAAACAAAGAATTTTAAAGGTAAAAATAAAACAGTAGGGGCACCTGGTGGCTCAGTTGGTTGGGCAACTGATTCTTGGTTTCCACCCGCCGAGTTGTGGTCTCCTGAGAATGAGCCCCAGGTCTAGCTCTGCCTCCTGCTCAATGCTCGGGGGGGGGGCTCTTCTTCTCACTTCCCTCTGCCCCTTCCCCTCCTGGCAAACTCTCCCTCTCTCTCTCTCTCTCTCTCCAATAAATGGATAAATCTTAAAAAAAATTAAAAACAATGAATATATTTATAGAAAGCATGTGTGAATTCTTTCATAAACTGAGAGTAGGAAATTATGTCTTGCATGGCAAACAAAACAAAAACAAAAGCCAAATTCAAAAAGAAATGTGCAATCAGGAAAAACATTTGCAACCCTAGAAATTGGAGGGAAAACTGAATAACCTCCCAACAGAAAAATGGCTAAACAATATGACTAGAGACCACAAAAAAAAGAAATACAAATAGTCCTCAAGTATGAAACAAAAGCACGATTTCACTCAGAGAGACTACATTGATACTCTGTCTCTCAACTATCATCTGGCAAAAGTTCCCAGTTTTCACAGCACACGTTGTCAGTCAGACTGAGAAAGGAGGTGCTCTCCTGTCATGCTACTGGGAGGACAAAATGAGACAACATCTACAAAAAGAAAATCTTCACCAAATTTGGCAACACCTACCAAAATTACAAAAGCATTTACCTATTGACCCAGCAATCTTACTTTGGAGACTCTCATGTCAGCACTGTTGGAAGTAAGAAAAGACTATGCAAGACAGGGTGAAAAGAATGAAATAAATGTTCGTAATCACTTGTGCTTAAAGTAATACCAAGGAGTTGAACAACAACGACAACAAAATGGTTATCTATAGGGGAAATTTCTTAGTATCCACTTTTCATATCATTTTTATTTTGTAGGTGTATCATTCAAAAAATTAAATTAAAAATTTATTTTTAGATTATTGCAATTTTTTAAAGCTGGCCAGTCTGCTGCTATACTAACCACTTTCAAAATTTTGTGTTTGTTCATCAAAACATAAATTTGATTACATCAGATGAAAACTATCGGTACTTTCTCATTGCCTTCAGAAGAAAAATCTCAATTCCATATGTAGCATATAAGACCCTTCCTGATTTGCTCTTCCATGTATCAGTGTCTACCTACTTTCTTTTTCTTCACCCAGCAGATCCCTACTCATTTTTAACTTGCAGCTCTGGGCAGTTTCTTTCCCATCCTTCCCCTCTCCCCCAAGCTGGTTTGCATTTCTTAGTCATATTTCCAAGTCATATTCTGTTTCTTTTTATCTCCTTCCCTTTGCCTGAGTCCCTGGAGGGAATGCATCTTAGCCCCCAGTCCTTGGCGCAGAGTAGGCAGTGTTTATGGTGCAGTGGGGTGGGTGGAGTAGACGGTGGGCCAGTTATGAAGCTACCATCTCTCAGCTCGACACCCACCCTCCTCTACCCGGCTTTGTGTCCTGTGGAGTGGAAGGGTGCAAAGTTTGAACTTCTACTTCGCCAGAGACTCCTTGTTAGGTGCGCCCACGGCGGTGCTGGAGGGAGACGGCAAGGCTGCTGGGCCGGGCGGGGGGGGGGGGAGGGACGTGACTTGCTCCTTCCTTCCTGTGGGGTTCCCATTCTTGTCAGTGGCACCCCAGCCTCATTTCTTCGCCCCAGGGTCTGTGTTCCAGTAGCGGCAGCTGAATCCTGTTAGCTGTCAGTTTCTCCCACACTTGAAAAACCAGCAGCCCAGGATGTCTTTCAAAATCCCCAGCTTCAGCTGAGCAGGTACCCCTCCTCAGAGGTCTGACTCTCAGCTCCATGGGGCTCCAAGCTTCTAAGCTGGAATGATTGTAGCCTCTTCCCCTTGGTTCCTTCGACCAGAGGGCTTGCTGCTGCTTTTTGCAGTTGCTACCTTTTAATATCCCAGAGTTCATTTGCCTTTTCAATTCTTCAAAACCTAATTAACAAATCTTGATATCACATTCTCTCCGTTAAGATAGCTGGTGTGGCTTCTGTCTCTCGCCTGGAGCCTGAGTGAAGTCGCAGTGCGTCCACCCTCCACGTAGACACCTACACCTGTTCCTGCTGGGACCTTAGATGGGATTTCTCCTCACTCCCGGCTGTGCAAATGAGTCCTGGGGTAATTAACCCCTCAAACTCTGTACTAGCTCCACAAAATCCTCCATGTATTGAATAAGCCGATGGTGTCGCTCTCTGGGCCTCAGTGGAAAGGAGGACCAGAATTCAGGAGTTTCAAACATGGCTTTTCTTCTCTGCCTGTTACTATTTTGCTCCATTTCCTACCTCAAAGGACCCATACCCATTTTGTTTTAATTCAAGTCTCCCAAGTACCCTCTACCTTTTCCCATTTGATCTGTTTCCTTCAGGGACCCTGTGTTCCACGAAATCTTTGCAGTTTTTGAAATTTTCTCTCATCTGTAACAAGCATCGTGGAGGGACAATAACGTATTAACTAGCATTTATTAAGCATTTATCATAAACCATAAAGGTCAGAGAGCCCCCTTTAATCCTCAAAGCAATCTTATTTTTTAGGTGAGGAAGCTGAGACACAGACAACAATCATCATTTGCTCAGGGCCGTGGACAAAACCGAGATTTGGCCCCAGTCACACTGACCTATTGCATCCTTAATAACCATCAGAGTAACATTAACTAGGGAACATTTCAGCTGGTTTTCAAAAGACGATGGGGCTTTGGGGTCTTTAGCAGAATTGCATTGGTGTATGTGTGAATGTAGGGTACATATAAGCTCTAGATTTTTAAGGGGCATAAATATTTAGAATTTGGGAAAGAGAAAAAATCACCTGCCGCCTTGTAAAACCAGAAGTCAAGAGTGCGGGAAGGGAGGCACTGTCAGAGAAACCAATATATATAACTGCCCATTTCTCTTGGCAGTACCTGGGTGATTGCTAGCTCCTTGGCATTAATCACCTGTCAGAAATTACCTTCCCCACACCTGACACCCCTACCTTGACAATTTTTGCCTCCTTGCTCGTGAGTGATGGGGTGATGGTTAGGTGCTATCCATCATGCATTTTGATCAGACTGTCATCCCTGGGTGACTCACATCCCCTGGCTGGGACTAGGCCCCAAAGATGTCAGCCCCAAAGTGATATCTTGTGATGGTTGGGTAGATGGTTCTGGGAGCAGATTGATGGCAATCAGGTTTTGCTGTATGTCAGCGCTAGGTTGCCTGCTATGACACATGAGCCGTGCGCTCATATAAAAGTACAGCGTGGAGATGATGCTGGCCTGGGCCTACCTCTTTAGCATAAGGAGGAGCCTAATTGGATAGGTGCTCAGCTGTGCCTCATCTGGGGTCAAGGAAGGGTCACAGAAGGACAGAATTCTAAACTAGTAAGAAGGCAGAGTTTCTATATTGTGTGAACAGATGACTCAGAACGCCTATTGATACCAACCTTGGAAATGCAAGAATTGAAAGTATAAGAGAAGGTTTCTAGAGCTCTGAAGACCAAAAACCCCAAAGTAGAAAGATTGGGAGAATTCAATCACGAGGATCCAAAAGTGGACTCTGCTTAAAGAAGAAATCACAGTTCGTAGTTAACATTATACTCTCTAGATACTTAATTTCATGATTCAAGGTCAGTGGAATCTTTCTCCAGTAGGGAAGCCCAAAGGCTTATTATTATTATTATTATTATTTAACCATTTCAGTGGTCCCTGATCTGTTATCAGCATTAAGTACCGTTGCTTCCTTTCTTTGTTGAAATGCTTTTTCTCCTCCTCCTCAACATGTGTTTAATGATCTGGACCCACCTAAAATTCCGTCTCCAGTCCTGAATCCTTATTGAACCATTCTTATTCAAATTTATTTTGTACTTTTGTTCTTATTATATAATTCTGTACTGTATTTTCATAGTATGCCTTCCTGGGTATGCTTTATTGGAACAGAAGTTTTTATAAACCTGTCATCTGAATGTATAGTTGTGTCCATGCCATTTCCCTCCTAGTTGATTGGGAGGTCTTTGAGATTAGGGATTTTATCTTATCCACTTAGCACTTGTATATTCTTTGGGAATGTGTATTGATTGATGATATTTATGGTTTTGTCCTCTGATAACACCTAACAGGGCTAGGTACCCAGAAACTAAGTGAATGCTTATGGACAGGTTCAGGTAGGGACTGGTGTCTTGTTTAGAACTTTGTCAGCCTTCCACAGGACACATTCTGCACCTCTTTGTAGATACACAGATGTCATTTCTATTCTCGAGGTCACAGAATCCAGCAAATTGAAAACATTTCTTGGGTCTTACTCAGTAAACTCTTTGCAGTTGAAATGGTATCTGTTTCAAATGCCACTTATAGGAGCCAATAATAATACAAGAGCTGGATCTTGACAGCAGAGAAATGTGTTAACTTTCTCAATGTGCCCTATTTACTGTAATCTTGAGTAAATTTCACTCTTTTTCCTTTACTACCTCTACTTAAAACTCTCTCATTTGGAGAGTAATTTCTCTGGAATACTGCCCAGGTTAACAGGGAGCCGCTTTTGCTGTTTTGGCTCTTAATGCTGTCCTTAAACTGGATGCATAATCTCTTCTTACTTTTCTAATGCTTACTATCAATCTCTTGTTCATTCATTCTGTTCATCCCGCACTCATTCACTCACACGTTCTTTCAATGTTTATTACACACCAGCTGTTGCCACTGACGCTCCTAATTTTACTGTTTACTAGCTATGTGATTTTTGGCTTGCTTTGTGACTCAGCACATCCATAAAACAAGGATAATAACAGTTCTGCTTTATAGGGTTATTATGAATACTAAATAGTTTTGTGTGTGTGTGTTTATCTGAGTATGTAGCACTTAGAATAATACCTGGCACATTCTAAGGATTTGTTATTTTTATCTTCAGGGAGAATTGCACCAAATGCATTGGAAAGGAAATTCTAAGCCTCCAGAGCATTATACCCCCCTCAATCTAAAATATATGCCAACAACAGATTAATATTGCCCAAATACAACTTTTATTACACTGCTCTCCTCACAAAGCTTCTCTGACAATGAAGGGAAGAGAATATTATGGCGGAGGACTGGCTAATGTGAGAAATCCAGAGAGCTCAGCATAACCTCAGTTTCCATGGAACACTTGCTCATTCATTGATCTGCTAAACTGTCCCCATCAGATAATTTACAAGTAGTTTATGTCTGTGATCATGATTCCCCTGCTGGGTTGTAGGAATAGAAAATCTGAGATGCGGAAAAATGTAAGGGGAGCAAATTTAGAATATTTTTTTAAATGAGTAGGTGTTGAGCCAGCTTCCCAAACTGAATCCTGAGGAATTCTTGCAATATTCTATAAGGAAAGAAGAGTCTTATGGTCACAAATGAGTAGGTTAGCGTTCCCTACTGTTTATACCCTATTTTGGATTTTGAATCATCTCTCACAGATTAGTGCTATAATCACTTGCTCGGACTCTGCCTTACATTCTTTCACCTTCTAGTCCAACCCTTCTACTCTTGACAGAAGAGTCTAAGACATAGATCTGGTCACACCACTTCCTTGTTTGAAACCGTTGGTAGTTCCTCATTACCTACAGCATAGAATCCAAGTTTCTTAGCATGGTGTATACAAACCCTTTGGGCCACAAACTGTGTCTTCAACCTCCTCTCCAATCTCCCTCTTCAAACATACCCTGTATTCTCTTCACAGAGGTTTGCTTTTCCTTGACGGAATTCCACAGACTCCCATTGCCTTTGCTCATGCTATTTTCTCTGCCTGGAATGACATTTTTATGTTCTTATGTACAAATTCAGTTAATCCTCACAGCAACAGTGTAAGGTATGTACTATTATCATCCCATTTAACAGTTGAAGTAAGCTGAGGTGAAGAGTTGTTAAGTAATTTGGCAAAGGTTACACAGATCATAAAGTAATTGATTTGAACCCAGGCAATCTAGCTCTAGATACCTTTAAGCCTTAGGCTTCCCTGCATTTGGGAAGTCGATGGAGAGAGACAGATAAACTACTGATCCAGTTCAAGTTAAGCACCTTTTTGACCAAATATACATTCTATTCCTCCCTCCAGAAAAAAAACATAAATTATTTTATTATTTTCTCTTACCACGTGCATACATATGATGTTTTATGTATACATTATGACTTCTTAGCATCCTCAATTGCAATGACCATTTAGCTGCTTGCCCCAGAGGACCGTGGGTTCCTTATGAATAGAGATCTTTTACAAATATTCTGACATCCATCTCTATCTTAACAGCCAGGCACAACACCTTAAGATTCATGTTAGGCACTTAAATCTTTATGGAGGTGAATTAAAATGAATCTGCTTGAAGGTAATGGGAGGCCGTGGTGACAGCGTGGTTATGATTTCTGCCCAACAGTTCCCAGACACACAACTGATAAAAGCAAACCCCTTGTCAAAAATGACAGTGTCTGGTAAGCTATGTGCTGCAAGCATTTCTGAACTGTAATTGTCACAGCAGGGTTTAGAAATGGAACTCGAAGTACTTTTGAGAAAGTCTACCTTAGTCAAGAACTCTTTCCTCTGAAATGGCCTTGGAAAATCAATTTGGCTTCCTGTCTGAGATTTCTTGGTCACTTCTAACACATGTAGGTGTCCTTGGAATGCAGAAGCTCTTCCACAATCCTTTCAATATCAGACTCGATCCCAGCCCCTAGATCTGGCTCCCGCTCAGTGTTACATGTCATGTGAAGAGCTCTCCAACAATCTAGAGGACATGATTCACACACACATTTGACATCTGCTGAGCACCACTTATGCACCGGGCTCTGTTCTCAGGCCAAAGTTACAGAAATGGACAAGACATAGCCATTGTCCTAAAAAAAAGCTCACAGTCTTATAGAAAGCAGGCAAGGAAGTCAATATTATGGTATGTCACATTGTGGAGCCAGGTGACAGGCTACTTAGAGAACAGGAGGGGGTCTCTAACCCTCTAGGATTGAGGGGCTTTCAAAGTAGCTTAGCATTGTAGAGGATGCTTGGGTTGGGACTTTAAGGTAATAGAAGTTAGTCAGAAAAGAGGAAAGCTCAATTGCATTGATAATTCTTCCCCCACATCTCTCTTGAATGCACCTGCTATCATCCCGTTTTGGGTCTGCCAGAATAGCCTAAGTAACTGTTCCACCCACTTTCTCTATTGTCTTTAATTCATACATCACACAAAGTCAGAACAAGCTTTTCAAAACATAAATTGAGCCATGTTACAACTTTGTTTAAATCAAACCAGTAACTTCTAATTGCACTTGGAATAAAACTCCTTGCTATGAGCTATAAGACCCTGCTTGATCTGACATCTAGCTACCTCTTCATCCCTACCCCATGTTATGTCCCCCACACCATACTCCAGTCCATTAGCCTTTATTCATATTTTTTAAAGATTTATTTATTTATTTGAAAGAGAGAGCAGGAGAAGGGGCAGAGGGAGAGAATAATCAAGCAGACTCCCACTGAGCCCCATGCCAGGTTCAACCCATGAGATCATGACCTGAGCCAAAACCAAGAGTTGGATGCTTAACCCACTGAGCCACCCAGGCACCCCAGCCTTTATTCAATTCTTGAACCTGAGAAAGTCTTACCTACTTAGAACTTGCGTATGTTGTTTTCTCTGTCTGGAAGTCTTGGTCCCAGGTCTTCACCTGGCACACACTTGATGTCACCACCTCATCCCCCTCGTCTCTATGTCAACACTCTGTGGAGTTTTTTTCCCCTCCCAGCACCTATCACAATCTGTAATTATTTTATTTATGTTTATTTACTTATTTTTGGCAGGGGTATATTTCTTTGTTATCCCCACTCCACCATAAATTGCATGAGATGTTGGATCATGTTGCCTTGCTTGCCATTTATTCTTAGCCCTTGGCACAATGTCTGGCACACAGTATGTACCCCCCCCAAAATATTTACTGAATAAGTAAAGAAAGGCATGGGGGCTTGCAGACATAGTCCACTTAGGATCTACAATAATTAGTTGTGATACATCTGCAGTGATGGGTGGATATGTGGGTGTCAGGACATGAGACTGAAAAGGTGGGCAAGGGTTAGGTTGTGAAGAATCTTGCATGCCATTCAGAGTGATGACAATGTCGTCCTCAAATGATGGGGACTGCTGAGGAATGGTAAAGCAGTGAGTGTCTTGACACAAAATGAAGTTTTAGTGTTTTGTCCAAGGTCACCCATGTAAGAAAATATGGACCTTGGGAACAAAGAATGCTCAGCAGTTGCCCACTCTCTTCTCTGTGTACTTCTGCAAGATTTTGAAAGAAAATGCTTTAATCTACCATTGGCCTAAACACAGCAATTACTTCCTGTTCCTTGCTAATTACTAACTATATTATTGCTTTTTTTTTTTCTTCTTCCAATGAGGGACAACTTTGGGAAAAGGCAGCAAATAGGGCACTTTCTGATCTTATTTGTTAAACGGTGCAAACCTTTTTTTTTTTTAAGTATAACCATTGTATACTATTCTTTGCCTCTATTCCCACCCAAAACATAAGAAAAAATTTATATGTAATCATTTGTCATTTTCACACTCTGACAAATCGTTCCCATATTTTTATTACCCAAAACACTAAAGTGTACTAAATACACATGATATAGTGAAGATTTTTTGTTGCTTTCCAAAACTACTCTATTGCAAAAGGACCAAGCTGGCTGTCTCCCAAGATATATTTGTACAAGGGTTGGGATAACATGCAGTATATTCTGGATTCTCCCTCTACCCAACCCCCAGTTATTCGAACAAAAATGTCCTTTTGATTAATTTGTACAAGTTTTAGCTTTACTTAGGAAAATCATCTGCTTTGAGCATTTTCTAGGAAAGCAACATGTTAAGTCTGAAAAAAAATTCACTTGGACAATATTTATCAAAAATAAATTACAAGAGAATCATATATTAATGAACTAAACTGAGTCCTGTTATGTCCCTGAAATGTATCTGGTATAATTGAGCAGTGCTATCTAAGTGCCTGCTTATTGAGACTCAGACCACAAGATAACAAATTTTCTACCACTTTTATATCTAATTCCTTGTAATTAATTTATATTTTTTTCTACGTTTTACTCCAAAATTTTTAGAAATTCTACTAGTAGTTTTCTTTTCTATCAAATTTAAACAGAAATGGGGGTGCCTGGGTGGCCCAGCTGGTTAAGCATCTGCCTTCAGCTCAGGTCATGATCCCAGAGTCCAGGGATGGAGCCCACGATGGGATCCCTGCTCAGAGGGGAGTCTTCTTCTCCTTCACCCTCTGCCCCTCCCCCTGCTCGTTTTCTCTCTCTCATCACTCTCTCTCTCTCAAATCAGTAAATAAAATCTTTTTTAAAAATTTAAACAGAAATGAATTCCAAAGTATTAAATGGAAGATTTGATTTTTACCTTTTATTAGCAACAGTTTTTATATCTGAGACACCTCTAATACCTCTTGCAACCTCACCAGAATCTAAATAGTCCCCAAGAGTACTACAAATACCCAATTCAACAACTTTTTTCCAACCTGGTCTCCAAAGCAGAGGACCTATGGTAATTGGGGACAATTTCTTTTCAGGAGACCATCAGGATCTATCTGGTGGAACAGCACAACACACCTTTGCTCTTCTTGCTTATCTTATCAGCTCCTCCAGTTTGATGCATGACAAAGAAAAGCTTCCAATATACAAAACTAGAGACATGTAGGACAAAATATGGGACTCCATCAGGGCCTTTTGCATATATTTTGAGTCCAAATTCACTTTAGATTTTACAGATTATATATCTGAACCTACAAGGCTACACAAAGCTTTTGCTTTTGGTGCTATGAATTTCTCAACAAGATTCGGATATTTCTGCTACAGTAAACAATTGGCTGCACTAAAATAGTTCCCACAAGGTAGCTAACTATGTTTTCACCAACATTGAGCATGCTCTTCACTCTGGAAGAAGCTGAAAGTCTACAGCATGGTCAGTGGGAGTGGGGGGTATCCAGACTTCACTTTTCACTTTCATTTTTCAAGAGCAAACCTGTTATTGTCAAGTAACTCAAATTCCACTTTGAGATGAAACTGAAATTGAGCTCTGAAAACCTCCATTGAAAAGCACCAAATTACAGATGAATTTATGTTTAAATACCAGACTCACTAGCTTTCTGATAATTCCTTATGGGCGAAGAGAGGGAAGTGTGTGCGTGGAATCTGGGATGGCCATTTAGCCCAACCCCCTTTCTCCAGTCATAACCTTATTGATTTCCCCAACATCATGGTATTTAAATGCCATAAGAAGAGTGTGTATCTTCTATTGGCAAGTTGTTACAGGCCCTACAACAAATAATAATGTTTAAATGATCTTCCTTGCATTTAACCTAGTTAACAAAATTAAATATTCCAGTTATCTAAACATGATGATACAATGTTTTGTTGAATATGAATATTTAGAATGAAATTAAAAGGTATATCACAGATTTCACATCAAAGACAGTACCAGATGGCTTTGGAAGAAAGAGACGACAAGAAGCCACGGCTACCTTGAGAGAAAGAGCCGTTTGAATTCCAATAACGCATTTTGGAAAGTATGAGATGTTTTATAAATCTCCTACTATAAAGCCCTTTCTTACGTGAATCCGACTATTTTATTGACATTGAAATATTTATTATGAAATTACTCAGTTCTCATAATCAGAAGATAGACCATTTCTTTTAAAACAATGACTGCTTTTAATCTTATTTTAAGGCCAAATTTAAGTCTAAGTCAATGAAATGGGCTTTGCTAACAGGTACATTCTGGGCTACAAAGGCAGCAGTTAAGAAATGGCTGCCTAGGTGTGTGTTACGAGAGAGGTCAGTACTGAACATTTTCTGCTGACCTCTCCATGTCCAGGCTGTGCTCTGCGCCATCCTGCTCTGTGCACTATAAGGCTGATCCATGTAGACAGCACTGACAGGTGCCCTTGTCCATGGGCTTCCAGGTAGTTCTGCCAGTAAGAGGCACTAGTAGGTGATGGAGGGTGGGAGGAAATAAGAATGAGTGAGGTCATGGTGGACTGGTGTGGTCTCTCTATCAGTGAGTCATTCTTTCTACACGGTGACCCTCAGCGGGTTTTTGAAACCATTCTTTCCTGTTGCCTTTTTCAGGGTGGTAACTGTGCCCACTGCTGTTAGACCCTGGGTTCTGTACAGTTGATTTTCCTAAGCCCCCTCCTATTTTTTGAAGCATTTCTATACTAAACTCAGTTATGAAATTTGAGTATGCCATTTCTTTCTTGCTGATAAAAGGACCAGAAGAGCTCATGAACGAGCAGCACAATCACATTCTCAATCAGACTCAGTGTCCTTTTGCACAAACTGGTTTTTCTTATTATAAACTTTATGTTTCGTAAAAGTTTTAAGTTTGTGGCAAAATTGAGAGGAAGGTACAGAGATTTCCCATATACCCTTTGCTCCCACCTATGCATAGCCCCCCCCATCAACATCCCCCACCAGAGTGGTACTATGCTTTCTATGACAAGAAAAATTTTAATGAGAGAATGTCAGGGACAATGCTTTGTGGACTCAAAAACTCGGTGCAAGGGGGAGAGCAGGGACAGCTATGATGGTACTTTTATGGGTATGGTCAGGGGAGAAGTTCTCTTTTTATTTGGTGATACTGCTGACCACTACCTAGTCCAGGTCCCGGGAGATGTTTGTTTTCCTCTGACTTTACATATATACTAAAAACCTGGTAATGGGGTCAAGATTATTCCACACAATTATGGAATTTTTTTTCTGCCTTTTAAACGGCCCATTCACATGCAAGAAGAAGCCGGCTCATTGGTAAGAAGCTAATCTGGAGAAGAAGTGGTTATTTGTCTGAACTCTCATTCGTGAGCAACCGCTAAAAGTAAAGCAAGAGAAACTGACCTTCTTCCATTCTTGAGCTAGAGAGATGTGTACATTAATATTCTGGTTACTCTATCAACTGAGTTTACAACCACCCAGCAGGACCATTTTAAAGACAGGCCCTCTTCGCAGGATGAGGAAGGAATGGAGAGGCATCTCCATAAGCGTGTTCAATGTTAGCACCAGTGCCATGTGCTCTCCGAATCCACCTGGACACAAACTGACAGTGCAGGGCTTTCTAGAAGACAGGAGAGAGAGTTTGTGCCAACGAGAAGCTAACTGAAAACTTCTCTGCTAACTTCTCAACCTCTTTATGAATAACAGAAGTTTTTTCTTTTCTTTTTTTTTTTAATGCAAGTTGCTGAATCTGATATTTTCTATCTAACTGGGTGAAGAGATCAATGGAATCAGACTAATCCCAATTGATATTTGACAGTTTTCAAGCAACACTGAACCACATATGGAGTGCTAAAAGCATTCAGAATGATGCCTGAGTGCTGCCTAGAGTTTCGGTAGTAGCTCAGAAGACCAAAGGATGGTTTCTGCAGTCGTAGTGACAACGTGATTACCACATTACTTAGACCAGGTTTAAATAAGTTAAATGAGCTTATGTTAATTGTCTAGAAAAAAAGAAAAGTTACAGCCACAGTTCAGTTCCTTTTTACACTATCTCATCTGATTCTCTGTAGACCTTATAAGGTTGTCAGTATATGAATTACCATCCCCATTTACATATGTGTAATCTGAGTTCCAAAGGTATTAAACAGTTGCTGAAGCTCACATGGAGTCTAGAATAAATAGGTCTTCAAAAAGTTTTGTTGGAATGATTGAATGAACACATACATGAATGACTAAATGAGCAGTTTTCAGTAGGCACAGGTGGAGCTTGAGGCCAGCTTCCCTGACTCTGGGCTCCAAGTGTTCTTTGATTATACCACCATTGTTCGAATTTAAGGAATCCATAAATCATTTGCAAGGAAGGAAACTCCATTGGAATTAAACGTTTGATAATGTTATAATGGATAGTATGGCTCTGGTATTAACTCCCTAATGTTCTTCAGTAAGAACTTGGTGAGACCATTGCACATTTTCTTTTGTCATTAATGTTTTACATTGGCTGCTTATTCTGTGCTCTTTGATTTTGCTTCATGCCATTCTGCACTTCACTTACAGCTTCCTCTTGTCATTGGCCTTTCAGAGCAATTGCAGAGAATTCTCAGCCTTCCTTTAGCAATTGTGCCTGGTTCAGATTTTAAATTGATTTTTAGCTATTCACACTCTGACTGCTGGTGTTTCTACCTCCACAATTCATGATACTAGAACAGAGGGACAGGGTCTTAAAAATACCAACTCCAGTAACCTTATTTCTGTGTTTGTCCAGTGCTACAATCCCATTTCACATCTCTGTATTTTGTGATCCACAGGTCTGTACCTGTGCTGCCCTTGGAGTGTTGGGAGTGGGGCAGGGGAGACCATACTCTGCTCTGCTAGTAGGGAACACTTGGAAAATGTCTCAGAATAAAATAGGCCCTTCCTTGAGGCATCTGATACATGCTTCCATTTTTGATTTTTGTGGGCATCCCCTGTTGTGATATGTTTTTAGGTAAGTGATGTTGCCATTTCAGATAAAGATGAAATTTTGGGTGTCAGCTCAGAACTGCTTCAATGGCTGTGATCAGTTAGCTCTCAGTTTACCAATTTGTGTTCCACTGAGTTGAACAGTAAAAATCCTTGGTAGTTTACCTGAAAGGCCATGAAGATGACTTAAGGGCCAAAGCACACAATATTTCTTTTCTGTACTTTATCTAGACAAATAAGTGCCAATAACTCCGGATTCAGGAAAGACTGTTTATTCTTCAGAACTGACATCCCATTAAAAAGAAAATAAAGTAAGCATCAGGATTAGTCCCCTAAGCTTCCATCAACACTTTTGCCATGAATGTCTGTGTGTTTTTCCCGTCAGCTCCTGACACCCAAAATGCATTTTTCTATAGAAAATATTATGTTACTCTTTTCTCTCCCCTCTACATTTGCCAGTCTTCCCTGACCTCTCACAAAAATCAAGCCTTAGATCTTAAAAATAATAATAAAAGGGTAAGAAATGAAAGCTCTTGTGGGGTAAGAGTGATGGCAACAGCCTTAGCAAAGACCTTCCCCCACTCTTAAGAACCACCCATTGCTGTTGGGAAAGAGGGAGCTGCCACAGGCAGGCTGAGCACAATGACTTTAGGGAACCAAGGTGAGATAAGAGTTAAGGGAAAAACAAAGCACTATTTCATAGTGCTAAATGAATTTTACTGGAATAGCCAGCTTCTTCCTCACTCTTACTAATCAAATCAGCCTTTGGGTTATCACTGATGGTGAAATGAAGTCAGAGAAACGAGAATGCATTTTAGTCAAGTAAATATAATGCGATGTGTCTAAGTCCTAGGTTGCAGGAGAAAAGAGAATTTGGAAAACCAAAAGGCTTGCTATGGTAGGTAGAGCTCATCAGCCAGGATCTGGGAGATAGAATGGCTGTTATAGATATAGATATGGATTTCATTTGGAGATTTAATAGCAAATCACCTAAATCTGTTCTTTCCACTGAGCAAGATGAGATTGAGGACAAAGTCATTGCCCTTTGCAGGCTGCCCCTGGTGCTTCTTTTTAACTGACAGTGATTAGATAAAAATGTTTGAAATGGGAGCATTGCCATCCCCATTTCTGATCCATAGTCTTAAGGAATGGTCCTATTGGATCCCGTTGGGTGATCATAAAGAGAGAAACTGTCTTGTCTTTGACTCCAAGGAGAATTCAGAAAGGTATGGGACGAACAGTCCTTTTGTTAAGAAAGAAAATACAAAGAAGATATGGCATGTATATGCAATGGAATATTACTCAGCCATGAAAAAAGAATGAAATCTTGCCATTTGTGACAACATGGTTGGACCCAGAAAGTATTATGTTATGTGAAATAAGTCAGAGAAAAACAAATACCATATGATTTCACTTACATGTGGAGTCTAAAAAACAAAACAAATGACGAACAGACTCACAAATACAGAGAACTAGTGGTTGCCAGAGTAGAGGGGGTAGGGGATGGGTGAAATAGGTGAAGGGGATTAACAGTTATAAAATAAAGAAGTCATGGAAATAAAAAGTACAGCAGAGGGAATATAGTCAACAATATTATAATAAGATGATACCATGCTGTAAGGTGATAAGACAATGATTATACTTACTATGGTGAGCGCTGAGTAATGTATAGGATTTTTTAATTACTGTGTTATAGACCTGAAACTAACATGTCAAATATACTTCAGTAATAATAAAAAATTGAGAAAAAAAAAGCCAGAATACCAATTTTATCATAGCACAGGATGCTGCAAGAACAGAGGCAGGTGTTCTAAATGAACTGGCATCAAGTGATTTAAATTTATTTGTTGTTATTATTGATCATTTGTACTCCCTAATTCTTATACAGTAAACGTGTTCCTGACATATTAAAAAAAGCAAATCTAAGTGGATATTGCCAGAGTGTGTTTATAATGCTGAAATACTAGCACCCAATAAAGGGAAATAATTCTCTATGATGATTACCACATGACGAGTCATTCTGATGTCATAAGTCATTCTTCCGTTAGAATGAAAAATCTGAGTTTGAGATTGGCTATGTTACTTTTCAGGACTTTCACAAATACTCAGCATCTACTGTGTGGCAGGTACTTGAGTGAGTCCTGGATATCTGATGAACATATGTAGGCACAGTCCTCGGTGAACTTATGGGGGATAAAACTTCATGCATCATTCAGTTTCCTCTCGTAACATGGAAATAATCACATCTTAGTAGGTCATTGTGAAGATTAAATAATTTAACATATGTGAATTCTCCAAGTGCAGAGAAACTATTCAATTAAATGAAGGATCTGAGAGTGTTTGAAAGCAAAGATGAGCTATTAGTTTCAGGAGACAAATATTAGCTCACTAATCATAGACATCTGGTATCAAACCCATGTATCTATGTTACTTATTATGAGTTTAAGAGAAAACACATTAACTTGTTCAAATATAAGCTGTTGAATTTAGCTCCCACTTTGATTTACCTTCCCCCAGACCTGTTGATACGCAAGATCAAAATGATAGAATGCCGTTAATGCTCACTTCTCGTCACCTGAGGGGCAAACCAGTTTCTAGGGTTCCCAACCCTGCATGGCTCTGTCTCGAAGATCAGATAGGTGGCACGGAAAGATTAATAAACCATTCCATCAATGCATTCTCGTGATTGTAGCCACAGACTCCTTTTTCATGGCACTTTGCAGAAGACTGCCACAGCCATTTCAAACATATTTTCCTCAGTCTTTACATAGAGCCATGCTAATAGCAGACCATAGCAGAATAGTAGAAATGAATCTGAAGACAAAGGCATTTAAAAAGGCAAGTCCGTGAAAGGTGGCTATGAAAAAAGGAGGTTCAGATTTCCCTGTATAGAAAGCACATTTTCATTTCCCCAAATCGCTAAGTAATTCTACCCTGGGAAACGCTCAACCATTTTTCCTTCTGAAAGTTCTTTAACCAAACAAAAAAACTAAAAAAAAAAAAAAAAAAAAAAAAAAAAAAATCATTTTTCTTGAATTGACTCAGATAAATTCACCATCCAAACTCTCTTTCTCTACATCTCCTCTCCAGACTAAGTTCCCTGGGGGCAGAGAGTTGTTTCCCAGTACCCAGGAAACTCTGCCAGGTCCTCTGCCACCATGTGGCCTCGGGGCACAGGAGAAGCCCCTCGTGCAGAGCGAGAGCTCCCTTTCCAGGAGCCGCAGAGCCTTTCAGACCCAGCCAGGCACTGAGCCTGAGGTGTGGGAGCAGTCGGGCAGTACAGTGTGGTACAGAGAAGGTGGCCCAGGGGTTTTAGGCCAGGAGCCACCAACAGATGTAGGTGTGGTGAAAAAACTTCTGTAAATTTTTTGCAACTGCAAGGGTGCCTGGGTGGCTCAGTTGTTTAAGCGTCTGCCTTTTGGCTAAGGTCATGATCTCCGGGTCCTGGGATCCAGCCCGGAGCTGGGTTCCCTGCTCAGCGGGGTATCTGCTTCTCTCTCTCTCTCTCTCTCTGCCCCTTCCCCCTGCTCGTTCTCTCACTCTCAAATAAATAAATAAATAAATAAATAAAATTCTTGCAACTGCATTTTCCACAATCTGTAAAGTGGGGAGAATATTGGCCACTTCCTAGAGCTATGAATAGGATTAAATGAGAAAACACATATGGGTAGTAAGCCTGGACAAATACTACATGATTTTTAAAATCTTAATGCTACCTGGTACCATGGACAGAATTGAGTCCCTCCCCCAGATTCAAATGCTGAAGCTCTAACCCCCAATGTGACTATATTTGGAGATCGGCTTTTAGGAGTAACTAAGGCTAAACAAGATCATAAGAGTGGGGTCCTACTCCTATAGAATTGGGAGCTATATAAAAAGAGGGAGGAAACATTTAACATAAGATGTACTCTCTTTGCAATTTTTAAGCATACAATATGGTATTGTTAACTGCAGAGACTATGCTGACAGTGGATCTCTAGTACTTATTCATCTTGTATAACTGAAACTTAGTATCTTTTGACTAACACCTCCCTATTTCCCCCTCCTCCTAGATTCTGGCAACCACCATTTTACTCTCTGCTTCTGAGTTTGACTATTTCAGTTAAGTGTTCTTATTATACAGACGTAATAATAAAAACAATAGTAATAAATAGAACAGGAGTAAACCTTCGGACATGATGAATATATTGATGGTACAGATTATCATAGTAGTTTAAGGGTTGCATACTTATTTCCAAACTGATCAAGTTGTACACATTTAGTGTGTATATGCACAGCTCAGTGGTTAAAAAAAGAAAGAAGAAGAAGAGAGAGCTCTCTATGCACAAGCACAAAGGAAAGGGCATGTGAGGACACAGCAAGAAAGTGGAAAGTAGTTATCTGCAAGCCAGGAAGAGAGCTCTCACCAGAATCTGACCATATCAGGACCCTGATCTCAGGCTTCCAGCTGCCAGAACTGTGAGAAATAAATGTCTGTTGTTTAAGCCACCTAGTCCATCTATGGTATTTCCTTCTTGTATAATCCTGCAATTACTGACTCCTCCTCAGCCTCTCTTGCCAAACATACCATCTTGAAATTCTCCTCCTTCAGCTCTTACAACTAGTATAATGCAGTGGTTAAGAGCAACTCTAGACATTTACTAGCTGTGTGACCTTGGGCAATATGTTTAACCACCCTGTGCCTCAATTTCCCCTCTTAAAAGCAGATTAATAATAGTAGCAACCTCATGGGGTTGTTGTACAGATTATTTTAGTTCATGAGCATTCAGGCCAAAGGCACATATTAGCAGATTGTCCTCCCTAGAATGTAAATCCTGTAATGGCAGCATTGTTCATCTTTTTTGTTCCCTGATGTATCTTAAACACTTGGAATTGTGTTTGGCACATAGTCACACTCAATAACTATTTCTGGAATGATTGAATAAATGGTCCTCCCACCTTTCTGACTGGATTTCCAAACTCTATATAATTTGACCAGACTTAACTTTCCCAGCCTTATTTTGCCTCTATAACCAGCTCAGAAACATACAGCCATACTGACTGACTGGGTATTTTTTTGTCTAAGTCCTATTATCTCATTTTCCTTGCTCCAGCTATTCCTTCTACATGCAACGTCTTGCCAAGTCCCAACCTACCTCGGCCTTCTAAGTCTTACCCATCTTCAAGACCATCTCATACTACACTCATATCAGTAAATGTTTATTAGATTTGATAGACCATCCAAACTTCTAGAAGATTCTTCAGCTCCCCTTTATATACTCAGTCTCATACAAAAGTGAATATGCAACCCCTCCACTCCCTGCTACACACACACACAGACACAGTCACAAACACACCATCCCAAAGGCTCCTTGCAAGATAGGAACTGGGATTCTCAAGATCTTACTTCCTCAAAAAAAAAAAAAAAAAAAAGATCTTACTTCCTCAGATCCTAGGAGCCCTCTCTGCTCTCAAATGGAAACATCTTATAAGCTTGATTTGAATTTCTTGAGCACCTCCTCACAACTTTCCCCCGGGAGGACTACCTTACCAAGAGAATAGAAATATCTAGACAGGGTTACTATACAGTAGAATTCACTGCATCAATTTGGAGAGGACTTTTCCAATACATTTTGAAATGACCTTAGGAGAGACCCAGAGTGTTACACGGTTAGAACTGATTCTCCACGCATTGGAGGCAATGCTCACAGATGAAGAGGATGCTCCCAACACCCTCCCCCTTTTTTCTGCACTCCCCTGCACAAACAAGTTCATGACTGCCTACTGCTTTCCTGGAAAATGAATAGGGCCCTTTCTATCCCTAAAGTCATCAGAGATTATATCAGAATTTAATGAGGAAGGGGCAAGAGGACAGAGAACAAAACAGACGTATCTGAAAGGCTCTGGTTACCGCAGTAGCTTGGTCTCCACAGAATTTGGGTGGAAAGCCCTATGACAAGTTTGATATATTTTTATCTTCATCTCTTCCCTGATTCTTCTGTTCCCTATTTCCATCCGTGAGATGCACCACCCCCCACCCTGCCCTGTTAAAGTAGGTTTGTTTGATCAAATCCTGAACCTGTTTACACAAACAGAAGTTGGAGGTTAAGCATAGCTGTTTGTTCTTCTGGGGAGACCAGATGCTCTTCCCTGCCAGTGCTCCTCAAGGACAGCAATGATGTCATCTCAGTTCTTAGGGCCTTTTTAGCTCTGCTCAGCTGTGAATGGATGCCTCCTGGGGGCACAATTCCCACCTACTGCTGTTAAACATACCTTTTTGCCATGGCAAATGGATTGGAGCACAGCCTCATAATGTCCAGAGACCTGAGGCTGTGGCTACAAAGTCACCCCAATACCCTCTCCAGGTCTGCCTCTGCTTTGCCCTTTTACTTCTGAACTAATTATTGCCTTGCCTAGGAATTTGGTGAGTATCCTAATTAAAGCATCTAAACTTATTTTTCCTGCCCAAATATTCATACCAACATTCCATTGACTCCGGAGAAGGCAGACGTCACACATAATTAGAAGCATTACGATGATGTCAAACTACATTGATCTCATGTGTTCTAGTGTACAGGGCACTTTCACACCTATTACTGCAGATTATACTCATAATAACCAACCCCATGAGGAAAGCCCGGAGACTATAATTAGCCCTTTTACAAATAAAGATTCTTAGACAGGTTGGCTAAGTGATTTTGGCTTATAAATGGCAGAAGCAAATCCTCTGTTGAATAATTGGAGGGAAGGATCTGTTAGGAGGGGAGTAGGGAAATGTAAATAGGCCCCACAGAAGAAGTATATGGGGTGTCAGACAAAAAAACAGGATCTGATTTACCTTGTAAGTATCAGACTGATTTTTTTGGCTAATAAATTTTAATAACCTCACCTTTATCTTTATAACTACACAAGGATACTTCGTAAGAACAACACTCACTTAAAAGTATTTTTCCATGAAAAATAGATACAGATAAAAAATTGGTGGTTGCCAGAGGCAGGGGGGTGCAGACGGGAAAATGAAGTGAAGGGGGATAAAAATGTACAAACTTCCAAGTATAAAATAAATAAGTCCTGGGATGTAATGTATAGCATAGTGCCCATAGTTAACAGTACTGTATTGCATACTTGCAAGTCGCTAGCAGAACAGATCTTAAAAGTGCTCATCATAAGAAAAATAAATTTTGTAATTATGTATGATGACAGATGTTAACTAGAGTTATTGTGATCATTTTGAAATATATGCAAATACTGAATCATTATGTTGTATCCTAATATAATCATAATTATTTTAGAAGCTAATATAATGTTCTGTGTCAATTATACTCCTCCCAAAAAGTTTACTAGACATTGCCATATGCCCCTTACCAGCAAAATCACTCCCACCGAGAACCACTGTTCTAAAGATAACCAGTCATGCCATTTTCCAGGCCTATTTTTTTTTCCAGGAGTAGAATTTAGTACTTCATCACTTACATATAACACCCAGTTCTTATCATAGCAATACCCATCACCCATTTAACCCATCCCCTACCCATCTCCCTCCAATCAACCCTCAGTTTGTTCTCTATCATTAAGAGTCTCTTATGGTTTGCTTCCCTCTTTCTTTTTTCCCCCCTTCCTACATGTTCATCTGGTTTTTTTCCTAAATTCCACATATGTGTGAAATCATGTGGTATTTGTCTTTTTCCGACTGACTGACTTTGCTTAGCATAATACACTCTAGGTCCACCCACATCATTGCAAATGGCAGGATTTCATTCTTTCTGATGACTTGAGTAAATTTCATTATATATATATAATGGAAATATACATATATATAATGGAAATTTATATTCATTATATATGATGGAAATTTACTATATATATAAACTTACTATATATATATATATACACATATATATACATATATATATGTATATATATCTGCCACAACTTCTTTATCCATTCATCAGACCATGGACACTTGGCTCTTCCCATAGTTTGGCTATTGTTGATACTGCTGCTATAAACATCGGGGTGCATGTACCCCTTCGAATCTGTATTTTTGCATCCCTTGGGTAAATACCCAGTAGTGCAATTGATGAATCGTAGGGTAGTTCTATTTTTAACTTTTTGAGGAACCTCCATACTGTTTTCCAGAGTGGCTGCACCAGCTTGCATTCCCGCCAACAGTGTAGGAGAGTTCCCCTTTCTCCACATCTTTGCCAATATCTGTTGTTCCCTGACTTGTTAATTTTAGCCATTCTGACAGGTGTGAGGTGGTATCTCATCATGGCTTTGATTTGTATTTTCCTGATGAGTGTTGTTGAGCATCTCTTCATGTGTCTATTAGCTAACTGGATGTCTTCTTTGGGAAAATGCCTATTCATATCTTCTGCTCATTTCTTAACTGGATTATTTGTTTTTTGGGGTTTTGAGTTTGATAAGTCCTTTATAGACTTTGGACACTAACCCTTTATCAAATACATCATTTGCGAGTATCTTCTCCCATTCCGTACGCTGCCTTTTAGTTTTGTTGATTGTTTCCTTTATTCTGCAGAAGCTTTTTACCCTGATGAAGTCCCCAGTAGTTCATTTTTGCTTTTGTTTCTCTTGCCTCCAGTGATGTGTCTAGTAAGTTGCTACAGCCGAGGTCAAAGAGGTTGCTGCCTGTGTTCTCCTCTAGGATTTTGATGGTTTCCTGTCTCACATTTAGGTCTTTCATCCATTTTGAATTTATTTTTGTGTATGGTGTAAGGAAGTGGTCCAGTTTCATTCTTCTGCATGTGGCTGTCCGGTTTTTCCCAACACCATTTGTTGATGAGACAGTACCAGATTGATTTAATCAATGTGTAAAGATTTCTAAATGAAATAACCTCTGCCAGTCACCTTTCTGGTCCCTTTCAGTCTATTGATAGCTTGCCTGCCCTCTGTTCTTGCCGCCACCAACCTGCTGCTACAGGCAGAGAAATCCAACCTAATAGTATTATGTCACGTCATGTCATCTCATATCATATCCTATCATTTCTCCTGTGTAAAACCCTTCGATAGCTTTCCATCGCTCTTGGATAAAGCCTAAGCCTTGACATGGCCTTAACGAGAGCCTGAATGAGCGTGTCCCTAAAGGTCTGTTTCTGTCCTCTTAACTCCCAGCCATCCTCACTCTTCCCAATCCAGCCATACTCTCAGTTCTTTGTGACTACTGCTCCTCTTCCACATCCGTGCTCAATCCACACTTCCTCAGGGAAGCATTCCCCGACCTTCCTGACTAGGACAGACAATGCTATTATGGGTTTTCATAGTCCCATGTCCTTCTCCTCAGAGGGCTTAGTAATTTTACGTTTATATGTGTGATTAATTGATTAATATCCTGTTCCTCACCTACATGGAGAGGAAGAGGTGCCCGGTTTGGCTCACTGTTGTACCTCCAGTACCTACCACCATACCTGGCATAGGTTGGCACTCAATAATTAATAGTGACTGACTATATGAACAGATGAGCAAATAAATGGAGAATGAAGGTGATCCTTCAAACTAATTAATCCTCATTAAACTGACAGTTCCATAGAAAGCTATGTCCCTCTTGGTAAGAGTCCCAAAGATGAGCAGTGAGTAGATATGGCCTGTTTCTGTGTTTTGTCACAAAATTTTATAAATAAGATTTTAGTCTTAGGGAACTACTAAGGGATTCTTATAAATGCCTCCTCTTTTTTCATTTTCATTGGGAATAATCTTCCTGGCCCTTTTCTTCTCCCCATCTCTTTCCCCAGGAAGTAATAACATCATCTTTTTTAAATCGCAGTGAAATACTGGAGGTGAGTAATTCTCCAACAGGCAGCTCTTGAGGGTCAGAAACACTGCTCAAGTGCCTACCTGTGTTTGGGTTTAGAATCAATCATCCTAATACTTGGCAGTGGGGACTTCATTGGGGTGAGATGTTGAGCCTCTGTCTGAGGAAATGACCACCTTCTTCTTCCACCTTCCCAGCTCTGTTAAGAACCCTACTTTGAGCTTATTTGTATTGAGAAAAACGTTTGCAGCAGACACACACCTCTTCCTGAACATCCTGAGGGTGAGCTGTGGGGTTTCCTGATGAAAGGGTTTTTGTTCACGCAGAGCTCAGTGAGTCTGACTCAGAAAGAAAAATGAGTAAAGGAAACTTAAAAAAAAAAAAAAGCTCTGTCCAAAGGAACATACTGATAGATGAGAGTTTTAAGGCAAAAGAGGCAAAGCAAATAAGAGGAAATCATCAAGAAACCATGTTGAACAGTTTTATTTCCTAAAGTGGAAATGAATGTATATTTTCCTTTCTCTAAGACTGCTTCAGAGAGAGAACTGTAGCTCAGCAGATTAACCTGGCATTTGCACAATGGTCTTTAAGTCACCAATTCTTGGTAAGGGGAGGGAGGCAGTTGGAAAAGAAGACTTGAAATTGGCTAATTTGGGACCATTGTTGGCTAACGCCAATATATTTGTGTCAGGAGTCAGGAAAGGATTTAGCTTTCCACTTGATCTGCGGATGTGCCTGAGGGGCAGTGAAGTTTTGAAGGAAACAAACCATTGGAGGATTTGTGTTTCGCTCCATCAGTTTGGACCTAAGAATCTAAGAAGATGCTTGTAGCACTGTCTTTCCTCTTAGCAGAGTTTTTGCTCTGAATCATCGCAACATGTAAAGCCCTGACACCTAGGATATCCTGAGGGGGAAAGCAAGAGAGAAGGATGTAATTGTGCCAATTCATCTGGCCAGGAGACTGAGGGCACAATGTCCTTTGGGCAGAATAAATTGTTATTTTGGGACCTTGCGTTGATCACTTTGGCAGTAGTATCCTGGAGGGACAAACCCAGAGTTGTGCAGAAAGACGTTTGGGTGCCTGGGGCGGGAAGTCAATTAGTTATCAAGCTCTCCTTCTTCCCACCCATATTAATACAGACGAATATCCATTTAATGAACTGGTGTCTGACTTACATTCTATAGCCTAACTTTAAAAGCCTATGATGTTTTTTACTTCATTAATTTGTCATGCATGTAAATAAAATAAATAGTTCCCTTATACATCTTGTAGTATTTCATTCACAGCAAAATGCTGAAATAAAAAATGTACGTATGCCTGTTCTATGGAAGCCCAATGTCTCAGGATATTCAAGTTCTGGGTCTCTTTGTCCCCAGTTTCCCTTCCCATATTTGATAAAAAAAATCTTCACTTCCTGTGTTTTAGGAAGAAATCTTTTGTTGATGTTGTTGTTTTATTTCTTTAAGGCCATTTGGGCCTTATTTCCAATTACCCTTGCAATGCAACCTTGAATTTCTAGCTGCCATCCGCCATCACTGTAGAGCTTAAAACAGTCCTCAGATTTAAGGACTAAGAAATTCACAGTGTAAGCACTTTCAACTCTGAAAGCAAAGGAACAAATGTTCTCCCAATAAAACCTACTTTAGGAAATGTTCTTTTCTGGAAAGTTGTATTGCATTGTTCTAAATCTTTCAGGCCACCCCAGCTATATACCTTACTCTCCAGTCAAGCCCACTCCAGGTCTGCCCTCACGCTGGCGCGCACGCGTGGCCCAGAGGTAAAAAATGGTAGAGACAGTGGCAGTGTGCAAGGTACAAACTGACCAGCAGTGTCCTGAACCATTCAAGTTCACCAGGAGGAGGTGTGTCTGTGTGTGAAGACTGAGGTGTTGGGGCTGTGCGACTCTTCCAACCAATGATCTTTTTTTCTTCCTTAAGATGATTGTCTCCCGGCTTATGCTTCAGTCTTCCTCCTCCCCCTCCCCTTCCTCTTACTTTTCTAGACCATCTCTAATTAATAGAATAAAGGTCCACTACAGTGGAAGTGGTTATGGAGGCCCTGGATAGAACAAACCCTATACAGAGGCAAAGTGCCCAGGGGACTAGGAAAGGAGAAAGATAAATGAAGTTTCTGTCCCCCAAAACTCTGGACAGATGCCACCACAGACAACAAAAGGGAGAATGGAGTTAACCACAGGAAGATGGGACTATTTCTTTTTTGTGTACTTTATTACACACCTTTCATATGTAGTCAACTGATATAAATAATATTTGTCTCACATTTTCCATTACATAATAGTTTTTTTTTTTCCTATGTTCATGTATAAAATGTGTGTCCTTCCTGGTTGGCAGAACCTGCTTAATGCAATCTCTTTTATCTGTGTTGATATTGACCTTTCACCTGAGATACATTCCTCCTGGTGTGACCCATTCCACATGTCATTAGAGCATCTCAATAGTTAAATTTTTACATGATGGAGAATGTATCATTGAAGAGCAAACATTTTTGAGATTTTTTTGGATCTGCTTTAAAACTGCAGCTTGGATATTATCAGATTCATATGTTTACACTGTGCTCTGTCCCACGCAACTTGTAAATATTTGATAAATGTTACCTTTTAATTCCTGATAACATTATGAAAGTGTTAAGAAATGTTGTGGCCGATAACCTCTTTCTGAGCCTGAGATTCACATTTACCATGTAGTTATTGATTGACCAGAGCAAAATGATTTTGTTTTCAGGGAAACAGAGTCTCTCAGAGGCCACATTCAAACTTTCCCTTCATTTAATTGTACGTTTTCCAAGGACAGAGATAAGATTTTTCCCGCTTCTGATTCTCAAGCAGGTCAACCTGGGTCGACTAAGACCAAATATTTATGGACATATGTGAGTATGCAGTTCCCTAATGACAAATGTGTGATAATATGTCAGAATGAAAGATTTTTGAGACGGTAATGTTGACTGTCTGAGTTGGGCATTTACTTAAGCTGTGTTGCTGGGAAGCGAGTACCTGGCTCTCCATCAGATAAAGCTTTTTCTAATGAATGAGTTCACATTCTGAAGTGTAACCTCCAGGATCAGAACATTCAGGTACAAAGACATCATCCTGGGCAGAAAGAGTTGGTGATTTTTACGCAAGCCTGAGAATTCTTTATTCCAAGCCGATGCCACACAGTGAATCAACCTTCCCTGGTTTTGTTTAATGAAGAAAGCATCAGATAATAAATTGATATTCAATGGAAAAATGCTCTTAAAATCTGTGTAATGTACTATCTAATTCTTTATATAAAGTACACAGATACGAAAATGTATTTCATGCTATTAGAATATAAGATATTGGTTACTCTGGGGGCATTGACTAGAAAGGACATGATGGGAGGACTTGAGGGGGCTGGTAAGGTTCTCTATCTCAATTGGCATATTCTTTACATCAGTGTACCCACTTTGTGAAAGTTCACTGAGCTTTAGGGTTATGATGTGTGTGTGTGTGTGTGTCTGTGTGTGTGTACTTGATAAAAATTTTGATTTTCAATTTTCATATATATTCAACAAAAATAATACTTTAAAGTCTGCATATGTCTTGGTAGCTTTTAGTTCTATTCTTTAAAGAAAGATGTGTTTTCTTTCTTTCAATCTCAAAGGAATCTTTTGAGAAGCTTATACTCTCCTTGAAGTTGGCATATGCACCCTTACATATATTTCTTGAAGGAATCTTATTATATCCAACTTACTTTTTGTGTAACTGTTCATATAAGGGAAATTTTATTCTCTCCACATCTCACCAGGCTCAGAGCTCCCCAAGGCAGGAGCATGTCCAGTTTATGCCCTCAGAGCCTGGCGCATGGTAGGCAATCAGTAATTATTGAATCAGAAGCAAAAGTAGAGCAGGATCCCTGATATTCCCCAACTCTGCACCTTAGTCTCTTTCCACTTGACAGTTCATAACACTGAGTACCAAAGGGAGTTAAAGCATAACCATCTCTGCTGTGACCAGGTCACATGATCTGCAGGGATCCAGCCTCAAATCAGGAGATATTGCACAAGGGCCAGGAAGCAGCCAAGGACGAGAACTGAGTAACTTCATCAGAGTTGGGTAAACAGCAGCTAGCACAATGGTCCCACTAAACAGGACAAGCTCAAAGTGCAGCGTCATGGCCAGATGGCTCCTTTCACTGGAATGGGCACAGGTGCCCCTTAGAGACCTGTCTTGCGGGAATGATTACAAAGAATATTTACCAAGTGATTTATGGCTTATGTGCTTTGTCTTTTTTAATCTCACAGTAGCTTTGTGGTATAGGTAATGTTATTCCTGTTTTATAGATGGGGAGACAGATGCTTGGGAAGTTTAGCATTACCCCTAGTCTTCAAGTAAATGACAGAATTTTAACTCAAACCTCAGTCTGGCTGACTCCAAATTCCATGAACTGATGGCATTACACCTTTAAAAAGGAACAAGAAAAAAAGTCATGAAAACTCAAAATTATTCTGATTAAGCTTAGAAATCAAAAAACAAAAAAGATGGGATATCATTTTTTTTTCTGGATGACTTTGCAATTATAAAGAGAAGTTTACAAAGTCATTTTCTCTATTTTCTTTTCAAGAATACTTAACGTCTACTCAGGTCCTAAGCTGTATGTATCTCATTTTAACCCTCACAGCAACTTGAGGAAGAAGGCATTATCATTACCTCTATTTCATAATGATACCATTGAGGATCTTTAAGGTTAAATAACTTATCCAGGGCTACTCAGCTAATAAGTAGCACTTCCAGGGCTGGAAACTAAGTCTCTTCCACCCCATAGTCGATGATGCCCAATAGGTTTTCTCGCCAGAGCCAGCCCTGGTCAGTGGGTAGCGGCTGCCTGGAGTTCGGTACTGAAATGGACTGTGAGGCACTGCAGAGCCCCAGTGGAAAGAGTGCTGGGCTAGATGAGTCTTGCTGCTTCTTTGCCATCCCTGTGCTGTACTGTTCCCAAAACCCACTTCCCTTATGCCCTTAGGGATCCACAAGCCTTCTTATGCTTCGTAACCTGCAAGGCACAGAGAGGAAGGCTATATCCTACTGAGCTATCTTTGTATTTGCATGCTCCAAAGACACTACATCTATTCCATAACCAAGTAGCAGATGTAGAGGTTGGTAACACTTCTACTTAGGCTTTAATTTTGAGTAAGGGGACATTTAAATTACTAAATTAAAGATAAGCTAAGATTAATATAATGTCAGTTCACTGAAAATAAAAAGGCAGTAAATACTTATACTCTTGAGAAAATCAGAAACAGACTAGGACCACAAAAAAAGGAACCCTCAGACCCAGATTCCAACTTGACCCTCACTGGTTCTGTAGCCCCAGACTGGTCATTCAAATGCATGGATTGTGGCATCAGAACTGGTTTTGAATTCTGGCCCTGAATTTATAAGTGCTATGACTGTATGTAGTTGGCTACTGTCCCTAAAGCTTTGTTTTTCATCTTTAAAATGTGAATAACAACAACTACTTCATCAGGTTGTGAAATCCATGAAAAATGTTGCACATTAACCGTTTAGCATAGTCCTTGCAACACTGACATCCTTAATAACTGCTAGCTGTCATCATCATTCCTTATCACTCAGTTTCTTCATCTATAAAACTTGACTATAAATATAAATCTTTCAATCCTTCACAGAGTCCATTGACAAGTTCAGGCTCTATAGAAATACAGGATTTTATGGATTATATATATTGTTCACACCTCAAAAATTAGTTAACCTATTAAGGAAACAGGACGCCCACCAAAAAGGTAAGAGATAATAACATATAATAGACATTTGCAAAACAAATGAGGAATAATACATGGGAATGGGCAACATCTTGGAATAAATGAAATAATTAGAACTGAAAAGTCAGTTACAATGTGGATTTTGAAGGAAGAAAAAGGCATGCCTTGTTACAGAGCACAGAAAAGGGGGTTAAGTTTCATTCTGCTGGGAAGAATATTCTGCATAGATTCAGAGCATTTGATGTTGAGTTCTGACACTCCCTAACTTTTAACTTTTGTGAAACTAAAATATGTGCATCCTTGTAGAATGGGGAAAATAATTACATTGGCCTTTCTAGGGGCTGAGAGAATAAAATTAGATCATGCACGTGAATTGGCTTCAAAGAGCTAAAAACCAGTAAAGAAATAAAAATTGTTATTTTTAGGTGATCACACAAGGCAAGGCCAGAACTACAATGAAGCAAGTGACCTGTGTAGGATGCAAAATTTAAGAAGGCTGTGTACAACTCTGAGATCTTGCCTTTTTAGATTTTGCACCATTGTCCCTTCACTTGCCTTCCCCTAATCCGGGGCCAGTGACAAAGAGACAGCAAGCACAGAGTAACGGTGGAAAGATAAATAATGAGACATGAAAGCACAGTGATAAATCCAACTAATAACAGGCTATAAAGCACAAAGCAATGAGTCTGGGCCCAATGAGTCAGTGGAGTGACCTTAGGTTTTGAAGAAGGGATGTGATAGTATTTTCATAGCATGAGCATATAATGCAGCAGTTCATTTGGATTCTGAAATACATAACAGCTGATCTATTGAAGGGCTCAATATTGCTCTTTTTTATGGATTTGGGAAGAAAACAAAATTATGTATAACACTGAATGTCAATTTTAAAATTACGAATTAATGAATATCACCCTGCACTTATAAGAATTAATAATGCATGCCTTCTTACTGTAGTTTATAAGATAATAGCGGTAGAGATTGCCAGGTTAATTCAAGCCAGACAAAGAAACACCAGCTATTGGCCATTAGTACAAATTGGCTACTAAACAGGGAAGCAGAATTTGGACAAGATGGTGATTTTAGCACAGTAATTCTTGAAACATAGTACCACTTATATGTAAATTTGGAGCAAAGATGATCTGGAGCCTACAGAGTATCAAAGCACTTGGGGTCTAGGATATTTAGAGGAAGAGGTCTTAATTATCTTCTGTTAAGAACTGAGAAAAAAATACATAGGGTCATGGAGGGTCAGAGACTTAGGAACTCATTTTGGCCTGTAATGGGGAAGTTTTATCCATTATATCTAAACTTATTGATTAATAATGGCTGCCAGGAGCGCCATCAAATGGATTCTGAGGCCTCAGGGTGGCTCAGCAAAGAAAGAGCCACAACTGATTAGCAATGTCTGTCCCAAGTGTTACATAGGTGAGTGCTGATATATGTGAGAGAGTCCCCTGATCCAGTTCAATCCTTTTGTTTTACAAGTAATAAAACGAAGGCCCTAAAAGGGGAAGACATAATCGAAGACACACAGAAGGCAGATTAATAAGTCAAGAAGCAAATTTAAGTTATCCAATCCAAAGCAATTCCTTCACAATCCATTTCCCAAATATGTCACAGAGTATTTTCACTTGTTTATGGCTGAGTCTATCTTTGCTTTATATTTTGATGCACAAAGGAAGATTCAGCATCTCCATGTAATGATCTTCTTCAGGATATTTTACTCTAGCTTAAACCACATCTTTTCTAGGTTACTTGATTAGAAATGCAGCATAATGGGAGCCTTTGCTGAATATGAAGCAGATTCCTAGAAAACAAGTAGGCATTGATTTATTTTTATCGATGTGCTTTTACTAACTGACAGGAAGTGTTCTTTGAACACCTCTCTCCCAACCATTCCACTCCAATAAGCCACTGAGTTTGATCTTTTCCAACACATGGTCCACCCACTGTCTGGAGAGTTGAGAGCCTGAGCAGCCACAGTGCTAAGTGGGCCAACAGGCACCCAGTCTCCTCCATTAGGATGGCTAGCTTCCTGATGTAGAACTTGCATCATGACCTGAAGATAACCCACCCACTTGGGGAAGTGAGAACAGGAAATGAGCCGGGACATGGATACCTCAGACAACTCTTGGTCTTTTAAAAAGAAGAGATTAGCTAGAAATAAACTTGCAGATGAACTATTCACACATTCATTGTATAAGGAAAAGCAGGTTTTGGGGGAAAGGTTATAAAATAAATGAGGGAAAAAAGATGATTTTTGAGTATAGATATTATCTATTTAACTGTCATTGAATGGTAGGCTTTGTGTAGGATTGGCAAATTCCATGTCACCTCTGGAAATAAGCAGCCTAGAGGCATATGATGTTTTGAAGTCTGAGTTGGGAGGGCACTGCAGGCTTTGCTGTTAGGAGCAGAGTGACCTGGCCTCTCTGGGGCTAGAAAGACTCTGCAACATCTTTTTATTCCCAGTTTACCACATAAACACTGGACAAAATCCAATAAAATCTGGGGATGAAAGAATGCTCCTTTTTGAATGATGTTGTTGCCCATCAAAAAGAGTTTCTTGGGGCATTTTTTTCTTTTCCTTTTTTTCTGTGTTTTTGTTTTGTTTTGTTTTGTTTTGTTTTGTTTTGTTTTGTTTTAATCAGTACAATATCCAAATCACAACCAACTGGAGTAGAGAGGAGTACCCATAATACTGTCATTGGTATGTTTCGGTATGTTTTCTTGAGCATGGATTTTTTTTTCCTATGGCTATAATTTCTTACATTATTTTTTACTCAGATGTATAGGATATGCTTTCTCATATTTCTTAGAGCATTATTTTTTCCAAAACCAATATTTCTTACAACCGCAAAATGTTATCCAACGTATATGCCACACTTTGTCTTTCTAAATCCTTTACTGCTAGCTATATAGATTATTTTCAATTCTAAATAATACTTCTAAGAACACCTTTGTGCAGACACATTTACGATATCCTAGATTTCATTATTTCTCCTCTCAGTCTTATTTTCCACTCTCATTTTCACTCCGATATAAGCAGTTGAGTTCTTGTCATTGCTATTGTTTATTTATGATTACTTTTGTTTGTTTGTTTCTAAACGGTTAAACTATTTAAAATATTTGAAATTTTGCCAAAGTCTTGTCTGCTGTTTTCTCAGTTATGCTCTTGGCCCGAATTAATGCAGTTTTATCTTCCCATATTCATGTGTAGGGCCAACTTTTCTATAAAGAGACAGAGTGCTTGGATCTTCTTGGAAAGGTTTCAGTGACATTCTGGGTACAAGGCTCCTTTGTGCTGGTAGCCACAGCAGGGACATCACTGAGAGGCCTGCCTGAAATAAAGATGGCACACTTATGGCTGTGAATGTGTTTGTCCAAAGAACATTTAATCACTCTGAAGGTTTTTCCCCTCATCTGTAGTAAGCGGCATTTTGTAACTGTAGAGTTCTGCTAATGCACACTTCTGCCGGGAAGCTTCCCAGGGTGGGGCACAAAAGATGCTAAGTGGCAGGGGGCGCGATGGGAGAAAGCCATTAACACTCCAGCAGCGAGGTCAGATTTGATGTTTCCTTTTGTTTGCAGGATCCAAATTAAGAAGCCGCTTCTGTACTTTCCCTATTTCCTCCCCCCTAAACACACTCTTGGGTCATCTCGCTCTGGTCACATCTTTTGACAATTAGCCACCCATTAACAGGATGATTGAAAAGGAGCCAGAGTGGTTTACACATAAAGTGCTTACTCTTTTCCAGGAAGAAAACATATCTCTACAGTTTCATTAATGCTTTAGCCGATTAGTACACAAAATAAAATACACTCTAGAAAGCACTAGCAAAAAGAAGAAAGTTGGGTGGGAAGGAAGAAAATTAGGGAACAAAAATAACCCTTAGAGGTTTATCTTCATCTTCTTCTTCTTTCCTTTTTGCAAACATGCTTTAAAAAGGGGGGGGGGAGTTATCCTGCTTCTATCTTTTGCTACCTTTAAAGCCAGTATTACCAGCCATTTTACTTGTACTTTACTATTATTATCTGGGTGATGGCTGTGACATGTTGATCATATATGGCAGTGAGAAAATTGATTTCCCTCAACAGAAATGCTTCCAATTTTCCCAGGGCCATAATTTTATGTCCACAACAAAATAAAAGGGTCATTTTCCTTAAGATGAGGGGAATTGAAATCTTTGATAAAAGCTATGGTAAATGTTGTACTTTTGATTGCGGAAACTGCAGTTTTCATAAACATCTGGCCTGTATGATTTGGGGGTGTGCATTGGGGGCAGGGAAGAGGGGTTTGAAGGCAAAGAATTGTAGTTATTTTTCTTTAAAGAGCTGAATTTGCCTGAAGAAAGGCCTGTAAGTCCACAGCTTCCCTCTCGGTGTTCATATTCCCATTAAAGGGAAGCTACAGGGGTGCTGCTTCGAGCTACCTGCCGACAAGCCAGCCCCCTCAAAGAAGCCGCAGTCACACAGATGGGGCCTGCTCGAAGAAGGAACACCTGTGCGGCCCACAGCTCATAATGGGCCTGCCACAGAACGTACTAGTAAACTCACTTACATTGCTTTGCAAGCCAAAGACATTTTATACCAAAGAAGGCGGAAGGTGGAAGGATTGAGGCCAGGGACAAAGATGCAACATAGGTCCAGGAAGAAGAAAAGCTGGCTGTTTTCTGACAGGAGTCGTAACTATGGTTGTGTTTGGTTGGTGGGCTTTCCCTAATCTGATGGAAACTGATTTCCAAGTAGCCAGTGGAGCAACATTTACCAACAAATATTTAGAATTAGAGACCTTTGCTTCACCCTGAGTCTGTGAGCAGGGTTAAACTATAAACTTTCTAGCTAAGTGTTTTATTTGATGTTTGATTTGCCAACAGAAAAACTTTTATATAATGGCTACAGATACACGAGAGAAGATTTTTTTAAAAATCTCTTGGTTTTAAACACAATCTTTCTTGAGCTAGAAGTAATCTGTGCTCTTGTGCATTTTCCATGTAATCTAAAATAAACAAATATAGCTTTTGTAATCAGAAAAGGTAATTTTTTTAAAGATTTTGTTTATTTACTTGGGAGAGAGAGAAAGCATGGGGGGGGTAGCGAGGGGAAGCAAAAGGAGAAGCGGACTCCTGCTGAACAGGGAACCAGATGCAGGGCTCAATTCCAGGACCCTGATCATGACCTGAACCGAAGGCAGATGCTTAACCGACTGAGTCACTCAAGTACCCCAGAAAAGTAACTTTTATTGTGGGATTTTCTAGGACTATGAATAATGGGTAGTCATTTGTTAGAAAGCAAAATTCACAATCCATTATGAATCTAGGAGTATATTTTCCTAGGAAAGATTTAACTCAAAGAGTAGTAAAAGTCGTGAAAAATTATAGCAATCTTTCTCAAAGTATATATAGTAAGAAAAATTGTCTTAATGTCTCTTGATTTTTTGTCTTTTGGATATTTTTCTAACTCTATAAAAGTAAAATGTGAAATTCCTAAAATTTTACACTGCAATAATTGTCCTGTATGTGTTTCATAATTCCACTGATCTTCTCTCCAAATAAAGTAAGATGAATTCATATTGATAAAAAATTTAAAAATGAAACATAAGCAAAGAGGATTTATGTCTTATTTTCAAAGCTATGGGTTAAAGCAGGGGTCCATAAACTATGGGCTCTAGGCCAAATGCAGCCTGCCACCTGTTTCAGTATGACCCCCACCAGCAAAGAATGTTTGTTGAATTGTTGAAAAAAATTTTTTTCAAGAATCATATTTGTGAGATTAAAAAAACATATGAAGTTCAAGTTTCAGTGTTGCCCATAAAAATTTATTGGGATACAGTTACACATATTCATTTACATCTTGTTTGTGGTTGCTTTCACACTAAAACAGCAGAGTGGAAAAGTTGCAATAGACCATAGGGCCTACAGAGCCTAAAGTATTTACTATCCGGCCCTTCAACTTACATATTTATTTACCTATTAGGGAAACTTAACTGGATGACTATTCCAAACCACTGTGTGTATATGAATTATAATATAAACATACCAAAAAACTGCCTTCTTATAGGCAGGAACTTTACCTTTTCATGTAGAGAAAGCTCAGTGATAGGTGTGAAGCCATGAAGAAATCATTCCTTTCCAACTCACTATTTGGACAGAGTTGAGATCTGCAGACATTACATCTGTGGTATAAATACTGTTTCAGGACTACCGAGGAGTCAGTGTTGAAAAGTGACTGAGACATTTTCAAGGGGATCCTTCAAATAATAGAAATTCTTACAGCACTCAGAAATATCTGCACCCAGAGGAAATCTAAGTGCTTACACTTTGCTGGCTAAGAGCATTCATGTACCTCTATTCAGAGGTGCAGATAATAGAGGAAGAAAACTTACTTCATTTCTTAGGAGCTGTGCTCTTTGAATGTCCAGTTCTTTTTGGTGCAGTTTAGATGACAATGACTGTAAATGGCTCTGAGGACACTGGTCCAGGCAGGGTGAGTGTCAAGCTGTAAGTAAGCGATGCTCATTTGAATCCATGGTCCCGCCCCTTTAATGTGAAAAGGTCTCTGCATTTAGAATAGTAACAATGAATTAGAGTAACTTGCCTGCCTCATTAACATGTGGTCTGATCTAGGTAAATCAATTTGGAGGATGTCAGCGTATTTAATCCTTCCCAAGGGTGAGTTGTGGCTTTTTCCAATTTGTTGACCTTATGGCTACGCCCAGAAGAGTTTCCTCATCTCCTCTCTAGCCTGCCTTGGATACTAAGCATGTCTGTGCTGAACCAGGGATGTGACCGAGACTGTCTGCATTTATTCTGGCAAACATACTAGATCACTAAGTGCTGGAACGCTAAGGAAGATAGAGATGTTTGTGCCGAAAATTCATCACACCACATTGAATGCACCCATCCTTACAGGAGGGCTTCTCTTTGCTGGTGTAGAATCAGCCTTCCCGTGTGAACAGCACTTCTTAAGGGTCAGCATCTAAGAAATTGCAGACCATGATTATGTTTTTAGGACAGAAAGACTTGCAACATTAGTGTAATCTGGGAGGCCAAATGGATTTTTCAGTATCTCTACAATGCCCCAAATTTGGCTCAGTGAGTATGTGAATTGCATGGGTGGCCACATCTCCAGATCAAAATCTTCCATACTGTCATGCACATCTGCTCAGCCTTGGTCCCCACCTGAGGATGAATACATAAGGTCTTCAATAACCAGTGGGATTGTGGTGCTCTCAGATCTCTTCTTTTGGCTGATAGTGCCCCACGCAGTAGCAAAGTGTTCACAAACCATGTTTTCTCAAATCCCTGCTGCATGACAAGATATGTTAATGGGTGTTCCTCTGGGGGGAGGGAACTGCTCCACTGACAAGTAGGTTTGAGGAATGCTGAGTTAAATAATATAAACACATTTCTTTGCTGTACTATATTTCAGAGCCTTTAATACAGTTAGACACATGAAGCATCTCTAAGAGGATAATACTATGTGCATTTCCCAAAATTGTTTATTTTGAAATACTTCTTTCAATCAACCATTAGATTTCCATGGTACAAAACTTAGGAAATGCTGAATTAAGGAGAGTGAGAAGCTCTTGTCTAACCAGTGAATGGAAATTACCTAAACTAATAAAACCAGAGAATGTTACTGGTAGAATGGATCTTAATGATTCTCAAATCAAAACATTCTCAACTATGGGCAGTTCTCAAGTCTAGAGGATATTATAGTTATTGCAAGTTTATGTGTTCACACATCTTACACATGTATGTACTCTAATTTTTCAAAAACATGTAAATTGATTCTGTGATTGATAATGAGTAAATTTATTTTAAAGAACTAATGAATTCATAACAGCTTCTTTTTCATCTATCAACCAACAGCATATTACCTATCATGTGTGAGTCTTGGGATATTTTTGCAGGAAAGAGGGAGTTCTCTTACTTGGAAAGTTTTAAGCCCCCTCATTCTATATATAAGGGGATTGACTCTAGACTCATTATGTAATCAGGATGTTTCCCTCAAAGTTCCTTGGTAACCTCTATTTTCACTGTAGTTGGACAAGTCTGAATCAGTGGGGTTTTTTTGTTTGTTTGTTTAGAACAGCTGAGAGTATTGTGGTCTATAAACATGACTTTTAGCCACTCTACAGGAAGATTGGGATTTCAGGCTGACCAAGGAACAACCTGTGAGTTGGTTCCTGGTTACTCTGAAGGTAAACAGGGTTGGTAGTGATGGTGGAATTGGGATATTTCAGGAACCACACAGATGCCTGTGTCATTTAGACTGCTTGAGCCAAAACAGGATGCATAGGAAGCCTTTGGGTGGTTGGGGATGGTTTAAAACAGGACCAGTGATGAATGGATAGATTAGTACACCCTGTCCATAAGCCAGTGTGGGTCAGATACAGGTCATGAAAAGAAGCATATTTGCTAATGTGAACAGACAAAATGAACCACCTAATGAACATGCATCAAGACATTATTTAATCTAGATGTTAAGTTTAGCTCCAATTATGATAAATATAAGAAGTCTTAAATTAATGAAGAAAATAAAAGATAGTATATTTAGGAATACAAATCTACACTTAATTTGTTGCTTCAGTAAAAATTACCCATAGACTATGTCATGCATTGAGGCTTCAAGAGCGAAAAAGACACGGTCCTTCCTCAAGTTTATGAACTGGTTGGAGAGATAACTAAAGATACAGTTGTTGTAGAGTATGACAAGTGCTAGAACAGATATAAGTACAGGTTTCTCCATGAAAAGGGAGCCTTTTTCAATGGTGAGATGAGGGGGCAGGATGCGAAATAAAGCAAGGCTTTTCAGAAAAATAGGCTAGCTAAGATCCAAAGGACGTTTGATGCCATCAGATAAGTAAAGGTGTGAGCAGGGTTATTGCTAAGAGAGAACAGCAGGTAGAAGAGCTTGGAAATGATACCGACAGCAAAATTAGTTTGGGAAACTGAAAGTGGTTCAGCAGCACTTTAAGATGAGTGTGTTGAGAGTGGTAAGGGAGAAAAAGTGGCATGTGGCAGGTACGCAAGGTGAAGCTACCTGGGCAAGCAGCAGTTAGTCATTAAGGACATATTAAGGTGAAATTTATTACAAAGACAATGGGAAACGCATGAAAGATTTTAAGTAGAGAAGTAACATGATCATACCATATTCCAGAAAGATCAACTGGAATCTGAAAAGAACTGAGTTTGAGGGGTATTAGAGAATTAGTTGGAGAGAGAACAATTAGAAATCAGCAGTAATCCAGAAGAAAGGTTATTTAGTGTAAGGATAATGGAGCCGGAGAGAACAGGACAGGTTTTGGAGACAGAGTTAAACTTGACAGTTTATAGTAACTGATTGGCTGTGGAAATTGGGAAACATGTAGAAATAAAGACGGTACCCAGGTGTCTGTCTTAGACACATGTGTGGGTGGTGCTACCATTTACCAAACCAGGCATCATGAGAAGAACATGTATTTCCTTTGGGGTGGGCTGTGGTGGTGTTAGATAATACATTCTGGTTATTTTTATATTTAATTTTTGACTTAATTGTTTGTAGTATATTTGAATACAGGATTTCGGAGGTGGAGAAATTTTAAGTGATGGAAAAGCCCAGAGTAAGCATTTGGGAATTAATGGCTGGTGGCAGGTGAAGGTTACTGGAGTATAAGAGGTCAAGAAATGGATTGGTTAGGATAGACTGTTCTTAAGAATGCTCAAATCCCCAAGATGACAGCAGAGCTTGGGGGCAAAGATACAATACAGTGATCCAGGTTTAAAGTCTTCAGTAAATGAAGAGAAAGTAACCATGAGGCTAGAAGATGAGAATGACAAGAAGTCAAGAGTGATGTGGCCAAATATCATGAGTAGTCTACAAGGACCAAGGATTTTTACACAAGGGTAGAAGTGTAATGTTTGAGAAGCTGTATATTTTTGGGAGTGAGATACTTGGGAATGTAAGAAAAATAAAGGCATCTTCTTGAGGGAATTTCAGGGATGTTAGTGTCCTCAGGAAAGAGCATTTCACAGTTAAAGCTAGTAGTTAGGGAATGCATTTGGTGGAGAGCCTGAGGGCACAGGAGAGTTTGTGTGCAACAGAACAGGAAGCCTAGAGAACAGTGGATTTGAAAAGATTTGAAAAAAGAGAATCAGTGGGGGGTTAGGTCAGCAGAGGAAGCACAGAGCAATCTGGGGATGAGAGTCTGAAGGAAAATGGATAAAAAGAAGAATGAGTCTGAAGCAATGACCAGGATAATAGAGTGGTGAAGAATGTCGGGTGAGGGGATTAGTAGATTCTTACAACTGCTATAACAAATGACCACAAACTTAGAGGGAGGCTTAAAACAACAGATTTATTTATTATCTTACAGTTCTGAAATTCAAAAATGGTTCTTACAGGGCTACATGTCTTCTGTAAGCTCCAGGGGGGAAATCTGTTCCTTACCTCTTCCAGATTCTAGAGGCTTGCCTTCATTCCTTGGTCTATGGTCCCCTTCCAGAAATACCACTCCAACCTCTGCTTCCAACATCACATCTCCTCCTTTAACTCTTGTGCTTCCCTCTTCCATTTTAAAGACACTTGTGCTTATCTTAGGTCCCCTGGTTAATCCAGGATATCCCCCATCATGGTGTTAATCGCACCTGCAAAGTCTTTTTGCCATGTAGCCTATCATATTCATAGATTACTGGGATGAGTCTGTGGACATCTTCGGGAGGCTGTTCTTATGCCCACCACAGGGGCCACAGAGTGCCTGGTGAAGGGATGAATAGAACTGGAAATGGCAGAAGAGGCGCAGGCTTCTCAGCAGGGATTAACTAAGACCTGGAATGTTTGTGCTTCCAAGAGAGTTCTGACATAGATCAGGTAGTTGCTGAAAGAATCATGTGGATTTTAGATCCTCACCACAAATTGGAAACAATGGCCTCCAAAATTTGTCAGCAGAGACCTGAATTGAGAGAATGAGCTTTCAAAGCTGCTGGCAGCCACTGGAAGTTCACATCAATCTCAGGAAAGGCTGAAAGTGAGATCAATTCATTGCATTTACTCATTCTTTAAACAAAATTCTACAACTATGATGGGCAAAAGTAATAAAAAAGGAGTTGTCTTTTTTAAAAGTACTTTGGCTAGTTGGGGAAAGGAGGTAAAGCATGAACAAAGTGTGGACTCAAAGTGACCTAGTCTATTTCCAGGACACTGAAGAGATGCTTAGGGTACTAATAGTTTATCTTTAAATCATTCCTTACATCTCACCAGTCATTAAATCCTACACTTATTCCTTGGAAAATTCTTGCAAGTACATTCCTTTCTTCTGATTTTGTCTGCTACCACATCAGTCCACATCCACCTAAACTATACATCTTAATTTTTCTCAGAAATGGACAAATCAAAACAAAAACAAAAATTTGGGGAGAGAAATGATCATTTGGTATATGCTGATCTTAAGAAAACAGTAGGATAAAGGCTACAAACTAAGTTGGAGAGGGAGATTTCAAAGTCATCTGCACAATGATGGTACCAAACTCCAAGACTGTATAAATACTCTCAGGGTGAGATTTTGGAGAAATTAAAGCTGATAATCAAGAACTGAGGTCCCCCAGATGGTAACTACACTTGCCGTGGTGAGCACTGCTTAACAAAGAATTGTTGAATCACTATGGTATACACCTGAAACTAATGTAACATTGCATATCAACTATACTTCAATAATAAAAATTAAAAAGTACAAAAACAAAAAAATAGCATAGATTGATTCTTTTGAAGTTCTGAAGGTCAGAAGTCTGAAATCAAGTTATTGGCAGGGCCCACATTCTCTCCAAAGGCTCTAGTGAAGAATTCTGTCTTGCCTCATCCAGATTTTTAGTGGCTCCAGGCAATACTTGGCTTGTGGCAATACATAACTTCAAGCTGCCTCCTTCTTTACCAAGGCTTCTACCTCACTGTGTCTCAACACCCTCATGATTTTTGCTTATAAGGACACTCATCATTGGATTTAGACCCACCCAGAAAATATGGGATATTTTTCTAAAGATGCTTAATTTAATTAAATCTGCAAAAACTCATTTTCAAAATAAGGTTATGTTCACAGGTTCCAGCCGAGCATATTTTTGGGGAGCCACCATTAAACCCAATGAAATCCTCTCACTGGCCATCCCAAATTAAAATCCATCCCGCATGCAAAGCACATTCACCCGTTACAAAAATCTCCCAAATTCCAAGCTTTTAAAGCATTAAATTTATGTTCATACACCTTATCTAAATATCATAAGCTCAAAAACCCCAAGTCTCCTCATCTAAATTAAGACAGGGTGAAATTCTGGGTATGGATCATTCTGGAGCAAAGAAAAAATCTTCTCTATCCATCTAGATAACAAGCCTTTTAAGAAAAAAAAATGCTTCCAAAGTGGACAGGTGTAAGGTAGATGTTATCATTCCAAAAGGGAGAAATTAAAAGGAATCCAAGGATCATTGGTCCCAGGCAAATTTAAAACCTGGCATGTCAAATTTCATTAGGTGTCAAGGTCCAAGAAGAGCCCTCTGTGATTTGATATTACGCCCTGGAGTCTCTGCATTTGAGGCATTATTAAAACAAAAAACAAAATAAATACAAAACTGAGGTTCCTACGTGAGGAGGAAAAAAACATCAGACAGGTGGGAAAGAACCAGGAGAGAGAAACATGGGGGCATGGTTTGTTAGGGAAAATTTTGTCACAAGATTCAAATGAACAGTGAATAGTATTAAGAATTGCAAAGAGAAGATGTAGAGACAAAGGTCAAATGATATACCTTGGTTTTAGCTGGAAAGAAATCATTATAGCTTTGAAAAAATTACTATGACAGATAACTGAGGATAACAGATATAGAAACTTTAGGCTCCTACAAGATGATGGTATTTATAGACAAACCCTGTCTTAGTTCAGGCTGCTATAATGAAATGCCATCAAATGAGTAGTTTATAAACAACACAAATTTATTTTCACAGTTTTGGAGGCTGGAAGTCCAAGATTATGGAGCCACCATGGTCAGGTTAAGAGCCCTCTTCTGCATCATAGACCTGTGGTATTATTACATAGTGAAAGGCATGGGGGATCTCTGTGGGGTCTCTTTTGTAAGAGAACAAATCCCATTCATGAAGGCTTCATCCTCATTACCTAAGCTCTTCCCACCTCCTTATTCCATCATCTTTGGGGATTAGGATTTCAACATATGAATTTTGGGAGACACAAACATTCAGACTCTAACAAACCCCGTTCATTATACTCCATACTCCTAAAGTTACTTATATAATATGATTACACATGACATGGAATGGGTAGTTGGAAACCATGGGAGCTTCCTATTTAGGTAAAAAGCAATTTAGGGGAATTTTCAACCTATCTTCCCATAAGTCAGAAAGAACTTGAAAATGAGATGTGTTTTAATGATAGAAAAGAAAAAAAATGGAAGTGTCTGGATCCAGGTCATAGTTTAAGGTTCAGAAAGGAAAAGTGGAAGGCTATTTGGGCCATAGGTTTTGTTGTTTTGGGATGTTGTTGTTGTTGTTTTGCTAGCCAGCAGCAATATTGATTCCTACATACTGTTGAGTTTCTTAGAAAATCAGTCATCATGTGATCCTCAGCACTGTGATGGGAAGTTTAGTAGGGCAGAGTATCATAACAGTGGAACTCCAGAAACTGGTCTTGCACTGCTTAACTTGCCACTTGGATCAAGATATCTTATATATAACTTGACATCTCAGGGTCAGACTGAGAAGTTCCTAGACTCATTTGCTGTTTCCCAAAATTTTGGCTTGCTGAAGAAGATCAGGACAAAAGACTCCTAGAGAAACTTTCTTAATCAAAATTCTCCATCACCGCCTTTAGCATCAAGGACAGTGGCTGATGTGGAGACCCTGAAGAACTAGTGTGAGGCAGAGGAGAAGGATCACATTAAACAGGAAGCCTAGTTTCTAGAGACAAGATGTTGAATAAGAAAATTGTGGTTCACTGGTTTGAAAGATGCACAGAAGTTCTCAGAAAGCATTCTGATACATTAGTAATGATAGCCAGGCAACTGGAAAGTGTGGTTTACACAGGCTGGCCTGTCCAAGTTGGATGATATCCTTGAATGGACAGACACTTAGGTGTTATCAGAATACAGATAGAGAATAGGCCTGAGTGAATGGGGCATGAAAATGGCTTATTCCATCTTATAAAATATAAATCCACTCCGGAGCACATTCCTTCCTACTTGAACATTAATTGGTCTGTAACAATGTCATGGGGCACAAGAGGGAAGCTTTAAGTTTCCAGGAGTAAGAGTTTCACTTACATAATGGCTGATCTTAATTGTATAATTTTAAATGCTATTTTAGGAAAAAAAAAAAAAGTCCGTACATGCCCATGTCTTTCACCCACACTCTGTCCCATCCCCTCCAGTTTTCTCCATGGTATCTGGCCTGAGTAACTGCACAGCACTGTGGTTAAACACTTTGGCATAGTTTCAAAATCCACCTGTTTCACTTACTAGCTTTAGAATTTTGTCACAAGTTACCCAAACTCTCTGAGTCTATTCATTTGTAAAATGACATTGGTAACAGTGATTCCTTCAAGAGTTGTTGTGAAGATTACATGAGATATGTGGGTGAAGTGCTTAGCACAGAGCCTGAAACACAATAAATACCCAATAAGTAGTTATTACTATTTTTATTGCTATTATTTTAGCTACTCAATAATAAATAACAGAAAGAGAATTGAATCAGAGAATGAGCCTAAGATCAAAATCCCAAAAATTTCTTTTAGCCTCTTGACTCCTATCTTTTAAATGGGAGCGATATCTATACCAACAGATCCCTAGGCTTGTTCTATGAATGTATAGAATAATGAATATTTACACTTTGTAAAATACATTTTAAAGTGTAAGGTATGGAAAAGAAATAAAGATTTACAACAATAGCTCTATTGCTACTTCCCAAACTAGCATAAGGGCATGTAAAATGTGTTTAAAAATGTGATATTTAGTTAGTTGAGACATTATCAGACTGCCGTCATTTATCCAATGGAAACATAATGGTTATGATTCTGCCAGAGATTTTCAAATCAGTTGAATGAGTGTTTTAAGTCAGCCTTGGATTAAAAAAAAAGTCTTGAAGTTGCATTTTATTTAATTGCCTATTGATAATATAATGAAGTTCAATGGATATTTTCAAATACCTACTATGTACTATGCATAATCTAGTAGTAAAAGTTAGACATGGAGAGTTAAGACCCTTGAATTGGACCTGTTGTAATAATTTGCAGTGACATTGACCTTAAAATGTATGTATTTCCATCGAGTCATCTATTAAAAAACTATTATGATACTTATCTACTATGCAAAGGAACTATAAATTGGTTTGAATGTTCAGCTTCACTCAGAAAAAACACTATCTAAGCAAAAGCCTCACCACTGTGTCATTCCTGCATTTGGTGCCGTGGTTAATAGATGCAAAGTACAAACCACTGAATTATGCATTCGCCAGTACAATTCTGCCCCAGAGCAAGGTACTGTTGGAAGCCAGCCCAGCGAAGGGCAGCAGAAAAAGGGCCTGGTTTTGAAAAACTGATGAGATGACAAGCCGACCCAGGGCCATATGCTTTGAGGCTGCGTCCACTGACACAGCCCCTGCCATTGCTTAGGAGCCAGGATTTTAACCAAACTGATTAAATGACCAAGAATATTAAGAAAGATCCTCACAGGAAAGGCACACAGACAAACCACTTCATGGAAAGATGATCTGACCGAAGGCAAGCAATCCGTGTGTGGGACAGAGAGCAAAGGCGGATTCAGCTTTGTTTATAAAAGTCCCTGCTGTATGAATGGAAATCCCAACACAATAAACAACTTTGATACATTACTTTACAGTTTATAAAGCCCTTTCACACACACAATTGCATTGAACTCTTATTATAGTCCAAAGGTTCATAGCATTTTGCATGTACCTACATTCTGGGCCAGCAGAGAGTACAATCCCTTTTCAATTTCAGGTTTCAGGTTCACCCTGGTGTTAGTCTTTAACATAAACTCCTGTATGTGCTGCCATCTTCCTTACCAGCCTGAAAGTATACCTCTGGACTTTGGCTGAGGTCACAGTCCATTGCTCTTGTTGGCAGACAGAAGCATAGTATTTGAACACAGACTATCCTAGGACTACACTCTTGGCACCTTCAATTTATCTATACACCCTGTTTCTTCTGCTCCTTTTTGTATATGCCACAAGGCGATACAGTTGGGCTCCCTGATATCTTCAGATTACCTGGGTTCAACTGACCTTTTCATAGTGTCATAGAATTTGAGAGTTGGAATAAACATCAAAGGTCATTTAGTCAAACCTTCTACCCATAATAGAATCCCCACCCCCTACAGTACTGCTGACTGCTAGTCATTCAGCCTCAGTATGAAGGGCCCCAGTATAAGGCAACCCAGTCTAGCAGACTGCATTTCCCTAAGTGACCATAATAATACCTCCCATCCCACCTACTCTTCTTACAGTGTGCTTTTGAGGCTTCCCCCACTAGGAGTGAAGTCTAGGGCTCCTCCTTGCATCTGGAAGAGCTTGGGACTGCTCCAACCAATAGGGTGCAGCAGGATGATGTTCTGTGACTTCTGAGACCAGCTCACAAAAAGATAGTAGCTTTCAGTTAGCTTACTCCTTAGGATATTTGTTCTGGGAAAGCCAACCATCATGCTACAAGAAGCCCAAACTCACTACACAGAGACCCCAAAGTCCCACCTGGAGAGACAGTGAGGCCTTCAGCCACTACCCAGAATCACCAATTGGACATGTGAGTGAATGACAGTTCAGATGACTCCAGTCCCCAGCTTTAGAGCCACACTATCTGTTGCCAAGTGAAGCAGAGATGAGCTACCCATCCACATGCAGCTATGTCTCTTTGGTCCACAGGGCTTCATATCCAGAGGACCAGTGCTCCAGGAGCTGGAACCAAGGAACCACCCTGGAGAAGCATTCTCCTCATTGAGACCTGATTTAGATGATGAGATCCTGGACTTCAAACTAAGCCTCAGTGGGATGAAACTTGGGAACCTGGAGGGAAGGCATGAGTATATTTTGCATGTGTGGTATTTGAATTGTTATAGTCAGAAGGCAGATTATGGTAGATTGTATTTTCCTACATGCAACAATGTCTCCCATTCCATTTGCTTACAATGTGATGTTGAGGCTCTTCCCACTGAGAGGTCTAAGTCCCGCCCCCCCCGCCCCCGGGGAATCAGGGCAGGGACTTATTGCCTCAACCAAAAGACTAGGGCAGAAGGGATGCTATGTGACTTCCAAGGCTAGATCTCTGGGGGACACCGGTTCCTCTCTGAGAAAGCCTGCCATCATGCTGTGAGAAAATCCAAATTAGCCCAGGTGGAGAGTGACGTAGGAAAGATGTTAGGGTTCAGAGCCAATGGCCAAGAAAGAATTCTTGAGATGACTTTGGTACAAAAAGGTGGTTTTATTAAAGCATGGGGATAGGACCCATGGACAGAAAGAGCTGCGCTGGGGTCATGAGGGGTGGCCCATTATATACTTTCAGGTTGGGAGGGGGTTAGGGATAGGGGAAGTCTCTAAGGAATTTGGAAGCAAGGTTTCCAGAACCTTAAGGGGGCTGGCTATAGTTGGGAAAAGGTCATTTATTACCGTTTAGTAAAAACTCAGTCATGAGACCCTTCAGATGTATATCGGTGGGTCATATGTTTGGGGGATGATTCCCAACATGTATCTTGGTGGGGGGCGGAGTAGAGATAAAGGAAATTTCTAAAGGAATTTTTATATGTTAAAGTAGGCTTACAGGATCCTGGGGGGCGGGTATCTGGCTAGGATTGCCTTTTGCCCTTAGCAAAGTGTCAACATCGAGGTAGTTGAGTCCCTAGAGAAATGTCACTCGGCCTGTTTCAAGGACTTGTCAACGGGCTGTAGGTAGTAAGGAAATTTAATAATTTCTCTTCTTTCTTTCCCACATCAGAGAGAACATGTAGAGAGGCCCCCATGAAGAGGAACTGAGGCCCCAGCCAACATCTAGTTCGAGTAAAGGAACCCCCAGATGATTCAAGATGCCTCAGCAGATGCTGCATGAGACAGAGGTGAGCTCTATACGTCAAGCTTTGTGCAAATTGCAGATTCATGAACAAAAAATGAATTCTGTTTTTGTTTTGAGCCACTAATTTGGGGGATAACTTGCTATGTAGCATTAAACTGCCAGAACAAAGGTAGATCCCTGGATGGGATGGCAGAGTCCTGCACTGGGAGGCAGAATCCTAAATTAGAGTAGAGCCCTGAACTGGGACACAACCTTATATGAACGTTACGCATTGTATCACGTGGAAGAAACACAGAGTTCCAGTCTGCTCTGTAGCCTTCACTTGGGCAAGACGGCTAAATATCTCATCTGAAAAACTGATGTGATAACTTTTTTCACCTAAAAGGAGATACTCTTGAAATTGGGTTAGATTCTGCTCTAGACTCTATGATTCTAAATTTCCATTTATTCATCCAAATACTCATTGTGACCTGCCATTGTGATCAAATTTAGGATTTATTTCCAAACTGAAAGTCTCCACTGAGAAATGGGACAGAAAGATAGTACCGGTAGTAGTAAAAAAAAAAAATTCTCATCACTTGCCTTCTTGTGTCTTCTAAAATATTCCCTCACCAATCCTGACCCATACCCAATTCATATGTACATCTTTAACTGAGGCTCCTCTTAAGGATAAGAGCAAATGCAATTTTTTCAGCACCTACAAAGAAAATAGAGTATATGTGTATATTTGCCTCTCAAAATAAAGGAGCAGCAAAAAGCAAGATTAACTCTTCTCTTTTGCAATTAGTCCCTGTGCTATGAAGAAAACATCCTCATTCTTTTGAGTTCTTATAAATAATATCCTTCACCAGCAAAGGCCTTCGTTCTTAAGTACAAAGCAATATTCTCAAAAAATTTTCTATCTGAAGATGTTACTATCTGATGTTATTTCACCTAAAAATCTCTGATATAATAGAAATACAGGAGATTTGTTAAGAGGTTTGTCACAAATTAAACAAAGGTTACCTTTTTTGAATATGATCCAGTTACCTAAATTCTGAAGCAAAACCACCAAATACTGTAGAGTTACTGGGCTATATAAAAAGTGTTCCTGCTGTTATTCTTGCATAAGAGGTTTAGATAAGGATGTGCCTTATCACATACTAAATTTACTCTGCAAATAAAAGAGATTCCACTTTTCTGGGCTATGTGACTTCAGATTTACAAAGTGAAAGCAGCACCCACATTCCAGAAGGCAAGCAACTCTTGGGGCCTGCCCCGCCTCCTCTTGACCTGCACCCCCCTTCTCCCATTTTTGGCACATCCTTAACCTTCTCCTCAAAAAGACAGATCTTTAAGATTTTTTTTTTTTCCAGAATTGATCATTTCGATGTCAGGTCATTTCAGAACCAGTGATTAGTGAATATGATAAATTACCAGTAGCAGGTTTGCTTTTGCAGGTTTGAAGTTTTGATGCATTAGTTATTTCCACCCAGGAAAATTATAACTCCGAACAACATCAATTTCTAAATCTCCAGATAAAAAACGAGTTTGTTACGAATATTGCTTTGTATTTGGGAATGTAGGTCCTTCACGTCGACGAGATCTAAATTCGTGGTGTTATTAGCACCTGCGATCTTTGAAACTATTTTCAAATATTTTCTCCTCAGTCGATTTCATTGAGCCTAGAGATATTTCTCAGAGCTTAAATCGGGTTGATTTTTATAATTCTGTGGTCCATAAAAATTTCAAGGCACAGGGGCAGAAGACTGTGTCCCTTTGTTTGAGGTATATGTGTGATACGGGATAATTTCTTAAAGGTTGGCTCCAGAATTGGCAGGTCTGCTTTCTCTTTGTCCTCATCTATTTGTCCTCCCTGTGAAAGGGTCTTCAGACAGTGAAGTTAACAAATGGCACATAAAGCAAATGCCTAGATGTTTATATTCCTAGGCTGTTGTTTATACAAATTTTTCAGTGTTTATAATTATGGGTGTCCCTCCCTGAGATGTGGAGTAGGCTTGTTTACATGAATTCCTCTCTGGGAATACACACGGATCCACATTAGAAGCAGCAGGAGGATTTTCAAGGGAGAGAATTTCAGGACAGTGTACAGAATCGGAGCCGGGGGGTCGTGACCTTGCCTATTGATCCAGCCTCTCTAATTTCCACAGCTTGCTGAGGCTTGTTCTTCCAGCCTGCTGGTGTACATTAGAGCAGAAATCCATAACATGGCCATGTTCATCCAAGCACAGGAAGAAACTAAATTAAATGTTAAAAAACAATCTGAGGCCAGAGTTGGAGACAATTCATCATGATCCTAGACGCCAGGCAGGTGGGATGACCAAGGATTCCTCAGCCAATAGACCCCCAAACAGAATATGGAAAGGCCTTGGTACCTCATTTGTCAGGTACACAGCAGAGAGTCTGAAAACGCATGAAGGTCAGCTCTTTTGGCTGCAACATATTTTTCCTCAAGAATGAGATATTACACATCTGAAAAGTGTAACTGAAGTAAATTAGCAGAAAGAATTGGGAGGAATGAATGGAATTCTTTATGAAACGCATATTTGGGGCAGTGTTTGGCAAATTCTCAACAAGCTGGTGATGCTTGCGCGCTGGCCTCGGCATTTTCATCCCACTGGATTCCAGGGCTGGCTGGCTCAGGTTATATTGTAGGGCGGAGGACAACTGTCCAGAGTCCTGACCTTTCTTCTGGGTGACAGAGATTCAGAACAACAGCACCTCTGGCACCTCAAAATGAAGTCAGTGTGTTAAGGTAAAGGACACCAGACACCCTGATGTTCTAAAACATCTGGATGATGCACTTCACTGTTCAATTTTCATCTGGATATTTCACCTCAAGTAGACAGAGCTGAAGGCAGCCTGCTCAAGGCATATTGGACAATGCCCAAACTGCCCTTTTCTGCATCTTCCGTTGATCTCATTTATATTGGACATGGGGCTCATGCCATTTATTTGCCATTTACTTATTGATTAATCTAAAATGTTTAACCTGACGGAGGCATCACAAATGGCAGGTTGTTCTGCTGGGATCTGCCTCAAATGCTGGGATGCATTCCTCCAAAGGCATTATCCAGGTGAAATCCCATTCTAATGAATACTCCAGCAGCATAGCAGGGCCCTGTTTAGGGAAAGCAGACCCTGTTTGGGTGGTGGCAAGGATGCAGCAAGGATGATTTAAGGTTGACAGAATTGTGCTAAATAATAACAACAACTGATATTGCCCTGGAACAAATTCAGGCAATCCTTGCATAAGAAGCACCCATTCAGGGCGCCTGGGTGGCTCAGATGGTTAAGCGTCTGCCTTTGGCTCAGGTCATGATCCCAGGGTCCTGGGATCGAGTCCCGCGTCGGGCTCCCTGCTCCTTGGGAGCCTGCTTCTCCCTCTGCCTCTCTCTCTCTCTCTCTCTCTCTGTCTTTCATGAATGGATAAATAAAATCTTTAAAAAAAAAAAAAGATTCTCTCTCTCTCTCTCTCCCTCTCTCTCACCTACCCACCAACCGCCTCCCCGGCTTGTACACTCGGTCTCTCTAAAAAAAATAAAAAAAAAAAAGCATCCATTCACCCACAAAGGAAAGACAAAGGGTCTGCAATTGTACTTTGGGTTAAAGTTCTATCTGAATGCTAATATCTCATTGGGTGGTAACAGGAGAGTTCTTCTGAGGGGAGAGGGGCAAGGACAAAAGGGGAAGTGGAGAGACACTTGAAGCTGTTAGCAAATTGAAATGAAACTAGAATGTGGGAGCTACAAAAGAGGCAGTGGAGGAAACGGAAGCTGCAGGACATTAAAGGATTTGCCCCCAGACACACCTGGGTCCATGACAGAGAGCATTATTTACGGAAGTGTGGTGGTTCAGAGCGAGCACTCTGCAAGCAAAAGTCTGCACTCTGTGACCTGTCTCAATGGCTTGCTACCTGCACGGACCTTGGACAAATTTAATTTGTCTGTACTGTGGTTTTCTCATCAGTAAACTGGGGATAATAATAGTATTCTAATAGTGCTGTGAGAATTAAGTGAGATAATGTATCCATAAACCTTTACCAGTGCCTGGCACATGGTTAACACTCAACAAATAATATTGACGTTATTCCATACTGTCTATCTTTCCCTTTGAGGGCAACTAGCCCAGCATATCTTTTACTTTTCTTATAAAGTAAACATATCCACACAGAAAAGTGTTTCAATAGTAAGCATCAAGTATGATGAATTTTCACAAATTGAACACCCCTAACCAGATAAAGAAGCAGAACTTTACCAGAACCTGGGAAGTCCGTCTCCCGTCCCTCCAATCTGATTCCTCCCAACTAGTCAAGTTTCTTCCCCAGTCTGTTAATTTCGCCTGTTTTCAACTTTATATAAATGGAATCATGCTATATTTATTCTTTTGTATCTGGTTTCTTCTGCTCGGTACTGCTTGTGAGATTTATTACTTGATACAACAGCATTCTGTTCATTCTCATTTCTGAGATCCCACAATTCCTTATCGCAGCCTCACAAAACACTTATGTCTTCTAAACAGCTGGGAGGAATGTAAGAAGTAATTTGTTAAGTAAAATACAGTACCAAAGTACTTTAAAATTATATTTAAATTAGAGATCACTCCAAGTTATTCCTAAAGGGACTTAATTCTCAGTCATTTGCACGGTGAAAGGCTTATTGAATGGGGGAAAGGTAGGTGTTTCAGCTAGCACCTTCTCCACGGACAACATGTGACTGCCATGATTCACCACCATAAGGTAACTGACAAATTGTTATAGCACTCTGAGCTTTGCTAAATCTGGGTACACCAAGGAGAGTGCTTGCATGAACAGCATTTTGTAAGGGTATGCTATCAGAATAAATGTTTGTGAACCACTGAGCAAGCCAGGAATCCTCATTTTCCAACTGGGAAAACTAAGTTCTAGAGGAAATAAATCCCTCCCACTCCAGGATCATATAGCCAGTGAGTAATAAAGTTAGGGCTCAATGGAAAGAAAATAATAGAGGAGTTGGAATGTTGGCTTTAGCTAGAGCAAAAGCATGGCTTCTGGAACAAGGACAAGACTTCCTTGAATCCAGCCTCTATGAGCTTGTTCTGAATGAGGACCATTTACCCCACAGCCCAAATGATCTTTTTTTCTTTTTTTTTAAAGATTTTATTTATTTGACAGAGAGAGACGCAGCAAGAGAGGGAACACAAGCAGGGGGAGTGGGAAAGGGAGAAGCAGGCTTCTCGCGGAGCAGGGAGCGCGATGTGGGGCTCGATCCCAGGACCCCGGGATCATGACCTGAGCTGAAGGCAGACGCTTAACGACTGAGCCACGCAGGCGCCCCCCCCAAGTGATCTTTAAATAGCATAGTGTCCCGGAGCCTACTGTTCTGCCCATTTACAGAACACAATGAAGTACTTCTTTTGGCTAAAAGGTAAACATTCTGAAGACCGTAAATATTAGTTGCCACTTAAATATAATTTGAATTTTCAAAAGAAAATTTGGTTATCAGGTCAAATAAAATAGCACCCTCTCCTATCTAATGACAGCAACCCAGCATTTGTCATCCGTACTGTGAAATAAGAGGTTAGCATTTCTCCAAGTATAGAAAGTTGATTTCTGTGGTCAAGTTTAGCACAGTAGGTTCACTAAGAAGTGAAAGGTAATTTGGTTACCTAATTTGAATCACAGAGTTCTATCAGATCATGTGCATGAAATCACAGTTGCTATTCTGTTTCATTGAGTCTAGTTGACACTATGCTATACAAACTAGTCTTAGAAAATAGTACAGGGTCATTTTATTTTTTAAGTTTTTAATCCTAGGCAAAAGGTGAAGCAGACTTGAATAGCCATTGTTGGAATAAAGTCTTGCATCTCTGCCAGTTAAACAGAAGTCAAAACTTAATATAGAAAAGAATTTTCCTTGCTAAGACTCAAAGAGAAATGCATAGAGCCCACGAGAAATGGGAGAGGTGAGCTCTGAATCTGGATTTATCAGTGACTTGTCCTTTAATGGGAGAGACTAACTACAAATTTAGTTTGCCTCCTTAGCTTTTATTTCTCCACCCTGAATAATCTGATCATACTTCTCTACAACCAAAAAACCCAAACTAGAAAATCATATTTTTGTCTGAAGATATATACACTACTGAGGTAACACATTCATTTCTGGTTTCCAAGAGGAGAAACAGTTTATGGATTTGCATGTCAATGTTTTTAAACGTTGCATGTTTCCAGTCTCATGTTTCTGTACTTAATTTTACACTCTTATTCTATAAAAATTGTCTTTTCTCATACAAAATGACTATGTGGATACTTTCACCTATATTTTTATAAGATTAATGTTTCAATGTAATTTCACGTTTTGAAACTTTTTTGTTCTTAAAAAATGTGTAATTTAGTCCCTACCTAGTTCTAAAATTAATATGAAGTATATTTTGGAACCTTTGGTGTAAAACACTTTTTCTTCCTCTGAATGGGTAGTGAAACAGACTTGCTCATTTCTATTCAAACAAGAAACAAATGAACACAAACCAGAAAGATATATACATATATACATATATATGTATATATCTTTCCACATACATGTTTTCATATACACATATGTTTCCTTCCATTTGAAGAAAAATGAAAACAAAAAAGATCACGGGAAATCATTCTTCATTGACTCAGCTCATTTGTCACCATTCAAGATAGGTGTTAAAATTATGGACTATTCCAGATATCATTGCCAGCTTATCTGGATCTGAGAAAACAAGTGGGTCTCTGTGACAAATGAAATGACTACCATAAATTCACGGCAATTATGAGGATTAAAAAATAGGGCCTTTTTGGTTATGATTGCTAATCAAAGGAAAAACCTTACACGTTCTTACTGAGAAAAGGATTGTTTATCTTAAAGTGGCTCACTCCCTTCATCCCCCTCCCCCTTTATACACAGTACCATTTTCTGATTATAATCACAATTAGGAAGACTCATCTTTTGGAATTAAGGGGAAAAAACATCCCCTGGGACCCACTTGGGCCATATCTACATGTCATGCTTATGACTCTATTGATAATTTCCCAATCAAATAAGGGTTTTTTCAGTTATCATAGGGGCTGATTGTCATTAATGGTGAAGCAATCAATGGGATTGATGTTATTTCAGGCACCTTAACAACTGAATTGGATCAACCATGCATGAGTCCATAGATAGCTCATTGACTGGCCTTTATTGTGGCTGATAAAACCAAGTCAGCTGGAAAAGAGCTCTTTCAGTCTGGCCTTGTAGACAAACTTTAAGTCTTTACTGTGGAACCATCAAGATGATTGGCCCTTTGAAGCAGCAACGGGCATAAGCCTAGAGGGATTATGGCCACAAGAGGCTCTGGCACAGAGATACAAGTCAAAGAGAGCTCTAGTGTTTGCAAATATGCACTTGAAAAGCATGCAATGATTGGCTTACAAGGGCAGAATTAATTAAATCTATGGCCATTTAATACTCTTCTGGTGACATGGTAGACAGAAAATGATGCATGGATGAAATACTTCAATGAAGCAGTTATCAACCCAAGTTAGTGGAAGAAATCTTGCAAAATGCCGAGGTCCAAGCCTTGTCTTACTGCAGAAGCACCTGGTATAGCCAGCAGTAGGAATAGAGATATTTAAGCTGAAAGAGGTAGGGCACATTAGAGCAACCATCCCCAGAATTCTGCCAGAGTGCTCAGAGGAGAAAGAGGAATTAAGATATATGCAAGGCCACTCGCTCATTAGCCCTGGATCTTGAGAATGGACTTCTCTATATAAACTGGCTTGAATATCACAGTTATCCAGGGAAGCAGGCTGCCTTTTTTTTTTTTTTGGAAAATGCCCTTTGTATACAAGGAGACCCAACCTGGAAAGGTCAGAAATGTAATCAGACCCAAGGAAACTCTTAAAACTGAAGTCCTGGTGAGCTGGGGACATTTATTTTACATGAAGCAATTTTGGCTTATACCTGTTGCCTAGCATGAGCATCATTATTTCTAGATAGTATGCTAGATTATACAAAACAATAGATACTCACTGTTAAGGGTTGCTGTCCTCCTGAAATTGTATATCAAAAGCTGACCCCATTGAGAAGGAGGAAAAGTGGGAAGGGGATGAGACACAGAAGTTGGCTAACTGACTGGCTGTTACTGTGGCTGATAAAATGCTTAACTTGACCCAGTGTGTTTTAAGATACCTCAGGAAATCCGAAAACATTCACAATTATTGTAATATGCCAGGCACTGTTCCCTATGTACATTTCTACAGGGTCTTATGTTTCATTTTGCAGATAATAAAATTAAGTTCAGAGAGGTTAAACAACTTGTGTGGGCTCACACAGCAAACACACAGTTTGGCTCTAGCTCATGTGGTTTCCATCACACCTTACTAGAGGTGTCAAAGGAGAATCATTGTACCAGTGTACTTAATGTTTCCCAGAATTTCAGTCTGAAGGATTTTAATACAAGCTATTTAAAAAAAAAAAAAGTTAACAAAGATAAACATTTCTATAGGTCAGCCTTTTTGGAATCTTTAAGGATAAAGTATAATGAGAATGTTAAGAAGGAAAATTAGTATGTGGCACTTCACTTCCCATTTTTTATTAAGAAACTCCTATGAAACTAGGGGCACCTGGCCTGTGACTCTTGATCTCAGGATCGTGAGTTCAAGCCCCACATTGGGCATGGAGCCTACTTAAAGAGAGCGAGAGAGAGAGAGAGAGAAACCCTTGTGAAGCTATGTTGTGAAGAACACACTTTAGGGAACAGTATTCTAGACTAAATTCTTCCTGAAACCAAGATCTATGTATGATTTAGTCTAGTAGTTTCAGAACCTAACGCAGTGCTTGGCAGATCTAATAAATATTTGTAGAATGGATGAAGGGAGGAACAAATGAATAATATATGCATGAACAGAAAGCTTCACTTATATTTCATATTTTTGTCAAGGGCAAGCCTAGGAAAAGATCCCCATTGTCTTCCTACACCAAACTGAGAAGATTCTCTAGTCTCCCACAAAACTTACTCCCAAATCAGAGAACACTTCTTAGAAATTCTCATGGAGGTGTTAGATTCAAACCCAAGTGAGGAGCAAGCATTAAAAACACACCACTGAAAGAGACTGCAGCCAAAATCTCCAGGCACAAGCAAGCAAAGGGCTATGACAATATTAAGAATAGACTTAGATTGGCCTCATCACCAGATAACAAGGCATTAAAATAATTCCCTAGTGAAACCACTCATATTGCATATACATTATTGATATATGAACACAAGGAGTAGGAAGGAAAGATGGAGAAGGAAGCAGGGAAGAAGGAATTTGAATCCAAGTTTGTGTTACTGCATGGCCACCACATACAGACTGCTTCATCTTAGACGACTCTCCAAGAAACCGCTGGAAATGTGTCTTACAAGTGCCTCCTTAGAGCAGAAAGGGAAGGTGTTCATCATCAGATGCAATCTCCATTTATCAAAGGTTTACTCTTGGATGTTAACTACCCCTCAATTCTAGGTTGCATATGGGAAGTCAAATGAATGGGTTCCCATGGTGACCCATAAGGTAGCAGACCAAGGGCAAGAAACAAGTCTGAGGCACTATGCCCCCAGGTCACACTTGTGCAAAGATGGTGGGAACCCACAGAGAACTGGTCCCTGCAGTGATGCTGGCATATGGAACAGATGAGGTGGAGAGGACTTGATGTGCTTGAGGGCTTCAAAACAACCACTCATGCCAAGATCAATGCCCTGCCCCTTCCCTGGCTGGCTGTTGGAATGTCAACACTTGACCTTCATCCCCACTGAACAGAATGGCATACTGTGTTCAAGAAACTATTTGGACTACACCAGACATGAGGATCAGATAGGAGAAATCCAGGATATAAGGAACAAGTCTACATTTATCCAAAGGCTCTACAACTGTAGGAAGGCTTATGCTGCCCAAACTCTTGTGACATCCTCAGTGGGCTTCTGATGCTTTCTAGTCAACCAGGACACCTTTCATGTTGCACCTATCCCTTTTTCTTTCTGTAATATTTTCTCCCATTTTTAATGCTCTCTTTTGTATTGGAACAACAAAGTGCAAATTCTCTTCTCTCTGTGACATTATCTATGGGATCTGAAAAATACCTATAATAACTTTTGACAGAAAAAAGCTGTAACTCAGAACCTACATAAACTGGTCTTAAGTAATAACTCCTTTTGGAATTGCTAAACAAACTTGTGCATTTTTCAAAGCAGACTTCACCAAAAACCCTTTGACCAGATTATGCCCTCAAAAAGAAGCAATTGTAACCCAGAGAAACTACTTGACAGAATTGCTTTGACATTTGTCTCAGGACAGAGAAAGTCCAGCAGTAAGCCAGGACTAGAGAAGACTTACTTGGCAGCATAAAAAGTGTTGATCATAGTTTATGATCTTCCTTTTATTGTGGTAACAATCTTCAATTAAAGGAGGTGTGGGTAATTGTTTTCAATGTCAAAATTCTTTCAGATATCAAAATTGACCCATGCCATCTGGATTGGTAAAGGGTTCACAAATCAGGGACGATCTCACTGTTTAAAAACATCTTATCTGGGGCGCCTGGGTGGCTCAGATGGTTAAGCGTCTGCCTTCGGCTCAGGTCATGATCCCAGGGTCCTGGGATCGAGTCCCGCATCGGGCTCCCTGCTCCTTGGGAGCCTGCTTCTCCCTCTGCTTCTCTCTCTCTCTCTCTCCTCCTCTGTCTCTCATGAATAAATAAATAAAATCTTTAAAAAAAAAAAAACATCTTATCTGGAGCAAGATGGAGGAGGAGTAGGAGACCTAAATTTCATCTGGTCCCAGGAATCAGCTAGATACGGATCAAAACCATTCTGAACACCTACGAACTCAATAGGAGATGGAAGAAAAGAATAGCAGCAACTCTCTGAAGAGAAAAGCGACCACTTTCTGGAAGGTCTCTTCTGATTTGTTTAGTGTCAATTTCTCTGGGGTTGTTGTTACCCTGTTAGCATTTTGTTCTCTCATCCATCTATTCTCCTCTGGACAAAATGACAAGGCGGAAAAAAATCACCTCAAAAAAAAAAAAAAAGAACAAGAGGCAGTACCGACTGCCAGGGACCTAATCAATATGGAAATTAGTAAGATGTCGAAACTAGAGTTCAGAATGACGATTTTAAAGATATTAGCTGGGCTTGAAAAAAGCATGGAAGATATTAGAGAAACCCTTTCTGGAGAAATAAAAGAACTAAAATCTAACCAAGTCGAAATCGAAAAGGCTATTCATGAGGTGCAATCAAAAATGGAGGCCCTAACTGCTAGGATATATGAGGCAGAAGAGAGAATTAGTGATATAGAAGACCAAATGATGGAAAATAAAGAAGCTGAGAAAAAGAGAGATAAACAACTACTGGATCACGAGGGCAGAATTCAAGAGATAAGTGATACCGTAAGACAAAACAATATTAGAATAATTGGGATTCCAGATGAAGAAGAAAGAGAGAGAGGGGCAGAAGGTATATTGGAGCACATTATAACAGAGAACTTCCCTAATGTGGGGAAGGAAAAAGACTTCAAAATCCAGGAGGCACAGAGAACCCCCCTCAAAATCAATAAAAATAGGTCAATGACCCGACATCTAATAGTAAAACTTACGAGTCTCAGAGACAAAGAGAAAATCCTGAAAGCAGCTCAAGAGAAGAGATCTGTAACCTACAATGGTAGAAAGATTAGATTGTCAACAGACCTATCCACAGAGACCTGACCAGCCAGAAAGGACTGGCATGATATATTCAGAACACTAAATGAGAAAAATATGCAGCCAAGATTACTATATCCAGCTAGGCTGTCATTGAAAATAGAAGGAGAGATAAAAAGCTTCCAGGACAAACGAAAACTAAAGGAATTTGCAAATACAAAACCAGCCCTACAAGAACTATTGAAAGGGGTCCTCTAAACAAAGAGAGAGTCTAAAAGCAACATAGATCAGAAAGGAAGACAGACAATATATAGTAACAGTCACCTTAAAGGCAATAAAATGACACTAAATTCATCTTTCAACATACCCTGAATGTAAATGGGATAAATGCCCCAATCAAAAGACACAGGCTATCAGATTGGATAAAAAAATAAGACCCATCGATATGCTGTCGGCAAGAGACTCATTTTAGACCCAAAGACACCCCCATTGAAAGTAAGGGGGTGGAAAAGCATTTACCATGCTAATGGACAATAAAAGAAAGCTGGGATGGCAATCCTTATATCAGACAAATTAGATTTTAAACCAAAGACTATAATAAGAGATGAGGAAGGACACTATTATCATACTTAAAGGGACTATCCAACAAGAAGATCTAACAATTTTAAATATCTATGCCCCTAACATGGGAGCAGCCCATTATATAAGCCAATTTATAACAAAAGCAAAGAAATACATCAACAACAATACATTAATAGTGGGGGACTTTTACACCCCCCTGACTGAAATGGACAGATCATCTAAGCAAAAGATCAACAATGAAATAAGGACTTTAAATGACACACTGGACCAAATGGACTTCACAGACATATTCAGAACATTCCATCCCAAAGCAACAGAATACACATTCTTCTACGGTGTCCATGGAACATTCTCCAGAATAGATCACATCCTAGGTCACAAATCAGGTCTCAATTGGTACCAAAAGATTGGGATGATTCCCTGCATATTTTCAGACCACAGTGCTTTGAAACTAGAACTCAATCACAAGAGGAAAGTCGGAAAGAACTCAAATACATGGACGCTAAAGAGCATCCTACTAAAGAATGAATGGGTCAACCAGGAAATTAAAGAAGAATTAAAAAAATTCCTGGAAACAAATGAAAATGAAAACACACTGTCCAAAATCTTTGGGATGCAGCAAAGGCATTCCTAAGAGGAAAGTATATAGCAATACAAGCCTTTCTCAAGAAACAAGAAAGGTCTCAAATACACAACCTAAACCTACACCTAAAGGAGCTGGAGAAAGAACAGCAAATAAAGCCTAAACCCAGCAGGAGAAGAGAAATTATAAAGATCAGAGCAGAAATCAATGAACTAGAAACCAAAAGAACAGTAGAACAGATCAACAAAACTAGGAGCTGGTTCTTTGAAAGAATTAACAAGATTGATAAACCCCTGGCCAGACTTATCAAAAAGGAAAAGGACCCATTTAAATAAAATCATGAATGAAAGAGGAGAGATCACAACCAACACCAAAGAAATACAATTATGAGCAACTCTATGCCAGCAAATTAGATAATCTGCAAGAAATGGATGCATTCCTAGAGATGTATCAACTACCAAAACTGAACCAGAAAGAAATAGAAAACCTAAACAGACCTATAACCACTAGGAAATTGAAGCAGTCATCAAAAATCTCCCAACAAACAAAAGCCCAGGGCCAGATGGCTTCCCAGGGGAATTCGACCAAACTTTTAAAGAAGAATTAATACCTATTCTTCTGAAACTGTTCCAAAAAATAGAAATGGAAGGAAAACTTCAAAACTCGTTTTATGAGGCCAGCATTACCTTGATCCCAAAACCAGACAAAGACCCCATCAAAAAGGAGAATTACAGACCAATATCCTTGATGAACATGGATGCAAAAATTCTCACCAAAATACTAGGCAATAGGATCCAGCAGTACATTAAAAGGATTATTCACCACAACCAAGTGGGATTTATCCCTGGGCTGCAAGGTTGGTTCAACATCTGCAAATCAATCAATGTGATACAATACATTAATAAAAGAAAGAACAAGAACCATACGATCCTCTCAATAGATGCAGAAAAACATTTGACAAAGTACAGCATCCTTTCTTGATCAAAACTCTTCAGAGTATAGAAATAGAGGGTACATACCTCAATATCATAAAAGCCATCAATGAAAAACCCACAGCGAATATCATTCTCAATGGGGAAAAACTGAGAGCTTTCCCCCTAAGGTCAGGAACACAGCAGGGATGTCCACTATCACCACTGCTATTCAACATAGTACTAGATGTCCTAACCACAGCAATCAGACAACAAAAAGAAATCAAAGGCATCCGAATCGGCAAAGAAGTCAAACTCTCACTCTTTGCAGATGATATGATACTTTATGTGGAAAACCCAAAAGACTCCACCCCAAAACTACTAGAATTCATACAGGAATTCAGTAAAGTGGCAGTATATAAAATCAATACACAGAAATCAGTGGCATTCCTATACACCAACAACAAGAAAGAAGAAAGAGAAATTAAGGAGTCGATCCCATTTACAACTGCACCCAAAACCATAAGATACCTAGGAATAAATCTAACCAAAGGGGCAAAGAATCTGTACTCAGAAAACTATAAAATACTCATGAAAGAAATTGAGGAAGACACAAAGAAATGGAAAAACATTCCATGCACATGGATTGGAAGAACAAATATTGTGAAGATGTCAATGCTACCTAGAGCAATCTACACATTGAAAGCAATTCCTATCAAAATACCATCCACTTTTTTCAAAGAAATGGAACAAATAATCCTAAAATTCGTATGGAACCAGAAAAGACCTCGAATAGCCAGAGGAATGTTGAAAAAGAAAAGCAAAGCTGGCGGCATCACAATTCCGGACTTCCAACTCTATTACAAAGCTGTCATCATCAAGACGGTATGGTACTGGCACAAAAACAGACACATAGATCAATGGAACAGAATAGAGAGCCCAGAAATGGACCCTCAACTCTATGGTAAACTAGTCTTCGACAAAGCAGGAAAGAATGTCCAATGGCAAAAAGACAGTCTCTTCAACAAATGGTGTTGGGAAAATTGGACAGCCACATGCAGAAGAATGAAACTGGACCATTTCCTTACACCACACACAAAAATAGACTCAAAATTGTTGAAAGACCTAAATGTGAAAGAGGAGTCCAACAAAATCCTAAAGGAGAACACAAGCAGCAACGTCTTTGACCTCAGCCACAGCAACTTCTTCCTAGAAACATCACCACAGGCAAGGGAAGCAAGGGCAAAAATGAACTATTGGGACTTCATCAGGATAAAAAGTTTTTGTACAGCAAAAGAAACAGTCAACAAAACCAAAAGACAACTGACAGAATGGGAGAAGATATTTGCAAATGACATATCAGATAAAGAGCTAGTATCCAAAATCTATAAGGAAGTTATCACACTAAGCACCCAAAGAACAAATGATCCAATCAAGAAATCGGCAGAAGACATGAACAGACATTTTTCCAAAGAAGACAACCAAATGGCCAACAGCCACATGAAAAAAATGCTCAACATCGCTCGGCATCAGGGAAATCCAAATCAAAACCTCAATGGGATACCACCTCCCACCAGTCAGAATGGCTAAAATTAGTAAGTCAGGAAACAACAGATGTTGGCGGGGATGCAGAGAAAGGGGAACCCTCCTACACTGTTGGTGGGAATGCAAGCTGGTGCAACCACCTTGGAAAACAGTATGGAGGTTCCTCAAAGAGTTGAAAATAGAGTTACCATATGACCCAGCAATTGCAGTACTGGTTGTTTACCCCAAAGATACAAATGTAGGGACTTGAAGGGGTACGTGCATCCCGATGTTTATAGCAGCAATGTCCACAATAGCCAAACTATGGAAAGAGCCAAGATGTCCATCGACAGATGAATGGATAAAGAAGAAGTGGTATATATATACAATGGAATATTATGCAGCCATCAAAAGGAATGAGATCTTTCCATGTGCAACGACATGGATGGAACTGGAGGGTATTATGCTGAGCAAAATAAGTCAATCAGAGAAAGACATGTATCGCATGATCTCCCTAATATGAGGAATTCTTAATCTCAGTAAACAAAATGAGGGTTGCTGGAGTGGTGGGGGGTGGGAGAGATGGGGTGGCTGGGTGATAGACATTGGGGAGGGTATGTGCTATGGTGAGCGCTGTGAATTGTGTGAGACTGTTGAATCACAGACCTGTACCTCTGAAACAAATAATACATTATATGTTAAAAAGAAGCTAGCAGGAAAGGAAAAATGAAAGGGGGGCAATCAGAGGGGGAGATGAACTATGGGAGACTATGGACTCTGAGAAACAAACTGCGGGTTCTAGAGGGGACGGGGTGGGGGAATGGGTTAGCCCAGTGATGGGTATTAAGGAGGGCACGTACTGAATGGAGCACTGGGTGTTATACGCAAACAATGAATCATGGAACACTACCTCAAAAACTAACGATGTAATGTATGGTGATTAACATAACATAATAAAATTTAAAAAAATCTTATCAAAAGATAGTTTGGGTTTCTATATCCACTATCTCTTGACTCAAAAAAGAAAAGAAAGGAATAAAGAAAAAAAAGAAATAAAAGAAAGCTTAATGAGACACAAAGTGAGACCATTAGACAAACATGAGTCTATATGACCTTCTTCCACAATGGCTCACCAGATCTCATAAAAGTTTCTAGAATCCAAACCAAAGTCACTAAGAATGTGATGATCTGCCTTCTAACAGGATAAATTCTTTGTTTTCAGTTGCCATAGAAGCATGTGGACTCTAACCAACTGTCAGAAGCTCTGTGTTCAAGCCTTGGTTCCATCTTGTGGGATCTTAGACGATTCAGCCTCACTGATCCTCAAGTTCCTCAACAAAAGAGAAGAATCTAGATTGCCTGTCCTCCCTTCTTGACGTGTTCACTGAACACATTACGTGATCTTTTTGTAGGATATAGAAACATGCCACACTGAACCATGAATATCTGTGCCCTTATTAGTCTGTCTGATTAGATTTTGAAAAGTAGAGAACAGGCTTGTAGTTCAGGCTAGCTCTGAGCTCCTAGGGTCTAGCATAGTAGATGCTCAATAATTGTAAAGTAAAAGCTGGGGTAGTAACCACCAAGTTATTTAAAACCTGGGCATCTGTGGGGGCGGAGCAAGATGGCGGAGGAGTAGGAGACCTAGATTTCCTCTGGTCTCAGGAATTCAGCTGAATAGGGATCAAACCATTCTGAACACCTACAAACTCAACAGGAGATCGAAGAGGAGAGTAGCAACAACTCTCTGAACAGAGAAGCGACCACTTACTGGAAGGGAGGACGTGCGGAGAAGTGAATCCGAGGCGATATTCGGGAGGATAGACGGCGGGGGAGGGGCTTCCGTTGGCTGCTTCTGGCAAGTGCTAGAGCCGCGGAGCGCAAAATCGGAACTGTTAGAAGTCAGCTCCGCTGAGGGACGTCGCTGCAGTGGCTAAGCGGGGGGTGGAATCCTCCCGGGGCAGTGTGATCTCGGGACCCTTGGGGTCGCAGAAGGACCAGGGGTGCCTGAGTGCGCCTGAGCTCCCAGGGATCGGAGCGGGGAAGCCGGCTGCAGAGATGGAGCCAAGGCGCGGGCTCTCAGCTCAGGGTTGCCATAAACTGTGATCCGTGGCCCAGTCGGGCCACTGCTCCTCCAGCAGGGACCCAATAAGCGGCAGATCTGGGGAGACTCCCCTTCCTCCCCCGGGAGGAGCGGCGCGGGAGCACACCGCAGGGATCTGCTGGGTTTGGAGACTCCACACAGGGTCGGGTGCCAGAGATAGCAACGCTCGGTCACAGGCCGGGTGAGCGCGGAGTGCGGCCGGAGACCGGGGACACGGGAGTGACTGCTTTTCTCTGGGGGAGCACTGAGGAGCGGGGCCCCGAGTTCTCGGCTCCTCCGGGTGGAGATTGGGAGGCCACCATTTTTGCCCTGGTCCTCCAAGGCTGTACCGAGAGCTTGCAGGGAACAAAAGCTACTGAGATAAAACCCGAGCAGCTTGCTTAGCCCGGACTGACAAGGGCAGGGCAATTCAGCCTCTGGCAAAGACATTTGGAAACCACAGCAACAGGCCCCTCCCCCAGAAGATCAGCACGAACAGCCAGCAAGCCAAGACCAAGTTTACCGATCAAGGAGAATGGGAGAACTCCAGCGTTAGGGGAATACTGCACACAGATTCATGGCTTTTTTTTACCATGATTCATTAGTTCATCAAAGTTAATTTTTGTTAACTTTTTTTTTTTATTTTTCTTTTCCCTTTTTCAACCAACATCTTATCAATCTCTTTTTTTAAAAAAAAAAACATTTTTTATTTTTCATTTTTAGAGTCATATTTTATCCCTTCATAATAGTTACCCTTATTTTTGGCATATATATATATAAGTTGTTCTCTCTTTAAAATTTGGAGATACAGTTTCTTCTAACAGATCAAAATATACCCTAAATCACTAGTGTATGGCTCTGTTCTAGTCTCCTGCCTGATCACATTCTCTCCCTTTTTTCTTCTTTTTTTTTTTCTTCAATCTTCTTTCTTTTTTCAAACGACTTCTTATCTTATCAAGTCCTTTTATAAAATCTTTTATAATTTTCATCTTTACATTCATCTTCCATCCCTTCATTGTATCAACCCTTATTTTGTACATATATGTCTTTCTTCCTTTAAAATTTTAGGAGGCACTTTTTTCTAACAGACCAAAATACACCCAAAAATTAGTGTGTAGCACTGATCTATGCACTAGCCTGATCATATTTGATCAATTCTGTTTTTTTTGTATTGTTCTGTTTTTGTTTTTATCTTTTTTTCTTTTTTTTTTCTTTCTCTTTCTTTTTTCTTTCTTTCCCTTTCTTTTCCCCTGGCTTCAGGTCTTTTCTGATTTGTATACAGTATATTTGCTGGGGACGTTGTACACCTGTTAGCATTTTGTTCTCTCATTCATCTATTCTCCTCTGGACAAAATGACAAGACGAAAAACATCACCTCAGCAAAAAGAACAAGAGGTAGTACCGTCAGCCAGGGACCTACTCAATACGGACATTAGTACGATGTCGGACCTAGAGTTCAGAATCATGACTTTAAAGATACTAGCTGGGCTTGAAAAAAGCATGGAAGTTATTAGAGAAACCCTTTCTGGAGAAATAAAAGAACAAAAATCTAACCAAGTCGAAATCAAAAAGGCTATTGATGAGGTGCAATCAAAAATGGGGGCACTAACTGCTAGGATAAATGAGGCAGAAGAGAAAATCAGTGATATAGAAGACCAAATGATGCAAAATAAAGAGGCTGAGAAAAAGAGAGAGAAACAACTACAGGATCACGAGGGCAGAATTCGAGAGATAAGTGATACAATAAGATGAAACAACATTAGAATAATTGGGATCCCAGAAGAAGAAGAAAGAGAGAGAGGGGCAGAAGGTATTTTGGAGCAAATAATAGCAGAGAACTTCCCTAATGTGAGGAAGGAAACAGGCATCAAAATCCAGGAGGCACAGAGAACCCCTCTCAAAATCAATAATAAGAGGTCAACACCCCGAGATCTAATAGTAAAACTTACGAGTCTCAGAGACAAAGAGAAAATCCTGAAAGCAGCTTGGGAGAAGAGATATGTAACCTACAATGGTAAAAATATTAGATTGGCAACAGACCTATCCACAGAGACCTGGCAGACCATAAAGGACTGGCAAGATATCTTCAGAGCACTAAACGAGAAAAATATGCAGCCAAGAATACTATATCCAGCTAGGCTGTCATTGAATATAGAAGGAGAGATAAAAAGCTTCCAGAACAAACAAAAACTAAAGGAATTTGCAAACACGAAACCAGCCCTCCAAGAAATATTAAAAGGGGTCCTCTAAGCAAAGACAGAGCCTAAAAGCAGCAAAGATCGGAAAGGAACACAGACAACATACAGTAACAGTCACCTTACAGGCAATACAATGGCACTAAATTCATACCTTTCAATAGTTACCCTGAATGTAAATGGGCTCAATGCCCCAATCAAAAGACACAGGCTATCAGATTGGATTAAAAAACAAGACCCATCCATATGCTGTCTGCAAGAGACTCATTTTAGACCCAAAGACACCCCCAGATTGAAAGTGAGGGGGTGGAAAACCATTTACCATGCTAATGGACACCAAAAGAAAGCTGGGGTGGCAATCCTTATATCAGACAAAATAGATTTTAAAACAAAGACTGTAATAAGAGATGAGGAAGGACACTATATCCTACTTAAAGGGTCTATCCAACAAGAAGATCTAACAATTGTAAATATCTATGCCCCGAACATGGGAGCAGCCAATTATATAATGCAATTAATAACAAAAGCAAAGAAACACATTGACAACAATACAATAATAGTGGGGGACTTTAACACCCCCCTGACTGAAATGGACAGATCATCTAAGCAAAAGATCAACAAGGAAATAAAGACTTTAAATGACACACTGGACCAAATGGACTTCACAGACATATTCAGAACATTCCATCCCAAAGCAACAGAATACACATTCTTCTCTAGTGCCCATGGAACATTCTCCAGAATAGATCACATCCTAGGTCACAAATCAGGTCTCAACCGGTACCAAAAGATTGGGATGATTCCCTGCATATTTTCAGACCACAATGCTTTGAAACTAGAACTCAATCACAAGAGGAAAATCGGAAAGAACTCAAATACATGGAAGCTAAAGAGCATCCTACTAAAGAATGAATGGGTCAACCAAGAAATTAAAGAAGAATTAAAAAAATTCATGGAAACTAATGAAAATGAAAACACAACTGTCCAAAATCTTTGGGATACAGCAAAGGCAGTCCTGAGAGGAAAGTATATAGCAATACAAGCCTTCTCAAGAAACAAGAAAGGTCTCAAATATACAACCTAACCCTACACCTAAAGGAGCTGGAGAAAGAACAGCAAATAAAGCCTAAACCCAGCAGGAGAGGAGAAATAATAAAGATCAGAGCAGAAATCAATGAACTAGAAACCAAAAGAACAGTAGAACAGATCAACGAAACTAGGAGCTGGTTCTTTGAAAGAATTAACAAGATTGATAAACCCCTGGCCAGACTGATCACAAAGAAAAGAGAAATGACCCAAATCAACAAAATCATGAATGAAAGAGGAGAGATCACAACCAACACCAAAGAAATACAAACAATGATAAGAACATATTATGAGCAACTCTATGCCAGCAAATTAGATAACCTGGAAGAAATGGGTGCATTTCTAGAGATGTATCAACTGCCAAAATTGAACCAGGAAGAAATAGAAAACCTGAACAGACCTATAACCACTAAGGAAATTGAAGCAGTCATCAAAAATCTCCCAAGAAACAAAAGCCCAGGGCCAGATGGCTTCCCAGGGGAATTCTATCAGACATTTAAAGAAGAATTAATACCTATTCTCCTGAAACTGTTCCAAAAAATAGAAATGGAAGGAAAACTTCCAAATTCATTTTATGAGGCCAGCATTACCTTGATCCCAAAACCAGACAAAGACCCCATCAAAAAGGAGAATTACAGACCAATATCCTTGATGAACATGGATGCAAAAATTCTCACCAAAATACTAGCCAATAGGATCCAACAGTACATTAAAAAGATTATTCACCATGACCAAGTGGGATTTATCCCTGGGCTGCAAGGCTGGTTCAACATCTGCAAATCAATCAATGTGATACAATACATTAACAAAAGAAAGAACAAGAATCATATGATCCTCTCAATAGATGCAGAAAAAGCATTTGACAAAGTACAGCATCCTTTCTTGATCAAAACTCTTCAGAGTATAGGGATAGAGGGTACATACCTCAATATCATAAAAGCCATCTACGAAAAACCTACAGCGAATATCATTCTCAATGGGGAAAAGCTGAGAGCTTTCCCCCTAAGATCAGGAAGGCGGCAGGGATGTCCACTCTCACCACTGCTATTCAACATAGTATTAGAAGTCCTAGCCACAGCAATCAGACAACAAAAAGAAATCAAAGGCATCCAAATCGGCAAAGAGGAAGTCAAACTCTCACTCTTTGCAGATGATATGAATCTGTATGTGGAAAACCCAAAAGACTCTACCCCAAAACTGCTAGAACTCATACAGGAATTCAGTCAAGTAGCAGGCTATAAAATCAATGCACAGAAATCAGTGGCATTCCTATACACCAACAACAAGACAGAAGAGAGACAAATCAAGGAGTCGATCCCATTCACAATTGCCCCCAAAACCATAAGATACCTAGGAATAAATTTAACCAAAGAGGCAAAGGATCTGTACTCAGAAAACTATAAAATACTCATGAAAGAAATTGAAGAAGACACAAAGAAATGGAAAAACGTTCCATGCTCATGGATTGGGAGAACCAATATTGTGAAGATGTCAATGCTACCTAGAGCAATCTACACATTCAATGCAATCCCCATCAAAATACCATCCACTTTTTTCAAAGAAATGGAACAAATAATCCTAAAATTTGTATGGAACCAGAAGAGATCCCGAATAGCCAGAGGAATATTGAAAAAGAAAAGCAAAGTTGGCGGCATCACAGTTCTGGACTTCCAGATCTATTACAAAGCTGTCATCATCAAGACAGTATGGTACTGGCACAAAAACAGACACATAGATCAATGGAACAGAATCGAGAGCCCAGGAATGGACCCTCAACTCTATGGTCAACTTATCTTTGACAAAGCAGGAAAGAATGTCCAATGGCAAAAAGACAGTCTCTTCAACAAATGGTGTTGGGAAAATTGGACAGCCACGTGCAGAAGAATGAAACTGGACCATTTCCTTACACCACACACAAAAATAGACTCCAAATGGTTGAAAGACCTAAACGTGAGACAGGAGTCCATCCAAATCCTAAAGGAGAACACAGGTAGCAACCTCTTCGACCTCAGCCACAGCAACTTCTTCCTAGAAACATCGCCAAAGGCACGGGAAGCCAGGGCAAAAATGAACTATTGGGATTTCATCAAGATAAAAAGATTTGCACAGCAAAAGAAACAGTCCACAAAACCAAAAGACAACCGACAGAATGGGAGAAAATATTTGCAAATGACATATCAGATAAAGGGCTAGTATCCAAAATCTATAAAGAACTTATCAAACCCAACACCCAAAGAAGAAATAATCCAATCAAGAAATGGGCAGAAGACATGAACAGACATTTTTCCAAAGAAGACATCCAAATGGCCAACAGGCACATGAAAAAGTGCTCAACATCCCTCGGCATCAGGGAAATCCAAATCAAAACCTCAATGAGATACCACCTCACACCAGTCAGAATGGCTAAAATTAACAAGTCAGGGAATGACAGATGTTGGCGGGGATGTGGAGAAAGGGGAACCCTCCTACACTGTTGGTGGGAATGCAAGCTGGTGCAACCACTCTGGAAAACAGTATGGAGGTTCCTCAAACAGTTGAAATTAGAGCTACCATTCGATCCAGCAACTGCACTACTGGGTATTTACCCCAAAGATACAAATGTAGGGACCCAAAGGGGTATGTGCACCCCAATGTTTATAGCAGCAATGTCCACAATAGCCAAACTGTGGAAAGAGCCAAGATGTCCATCGACAGATGACTGGATAAAGAAGATGTGGTATATATACACAATGGAATATTATGCAGCCATCAAAAGGAATGAGATCTTGCCATTTGCAACAACGTGGATGGAACTGGAGGGTGTTATGCTGAGTGAAATAAGTCAATCAGAGAAAGACATGTATCATATGACCTCACTGATATGAGGAATTCTTAATCTCAGGAACAAACTGAGTGTTACTGGAGTGGTTGGGGGTGGGAGGGATGGGGTGGCTGGGTGATATACATTGGGGAGGGTATGTGCTATGGTGAGCGCTGTGAATTGTGCAAGACTGTTGAATCACAGATCTGTACTTCTGAAACAAATAACGCAACATATTTTAAGAAAAAAGAAAAAGAAGAAGATAGCAGGAGAGGAAGAATGAAGGGGAGTAAGTCAGAGGGGGAGACGAACCATGAGAGATGATGGACTCTGAAAAACAGACTGAGGGTTCTAGAGGGGAGGAGGGTAGGAGGATGGGTTAGCCTGGTGATGGGTATTAAAGAGGGCACATTCTGCATAGAGCACTGGGTGTTATGAACAAACAATGAATCATGGAACACTACATCAAAAACAAATGATGTAATATATGGTGATTAACATAACAATTAAAAATTTAAAAAAAAAATAAAATAAAACCTGGGCGTCTGTGATACCCCTCAGTCTCTTGCCATCCTCATGCTAAAATCTGGAGCTAGCAGAGAGAGAATTGCATGGACCCTGAAGTGGGTTAAATGGTGTTCCCCAAAGGAGATATGACCAAGTCCTTACCCCAGTACCTGTGAATGTGATCTTATAGTAACCCCCCTTATTCACAGTTTAAGTTACCTTTACCCATGGTCAACTGCAGTCAATTGATCCTCCTTTTGATATATCATCAAAAGGTCAATAGTAGCCTAATGCTACATCACAGTGTCTGTGTTATTCACCTCATTTCATCTCAACACGTAGGCATTTTATCATCTCACATTCACAAGAAGGGTTAGTACAATACAATAAGATATTTTGAGAGAGAAAGACCACATTCACATAAATTTTATTATGGTTTATTGTTATAATTGTTCTATTTTACTATTAGTTAATGTTGTTAAACTCTTACTGTGCCTAATTTGTAAGTTAATATTTTTCATACATATGTGTGCATAGAAAAAACATAGTACATATAGGATTTGTTACCATCTGCAATTTTAGGCATCTACTGGGAGTCTTGGAATGTTTCCCCCACAGGTAAGGGGGGACTATTGTATTTAAAAAGAGAGTCTTTCCAGAAGTAATTAAGAGTCTTGAAATGAGATCATCCTGGATTAACTGGGTGGGCTCTAAATTCAGTGACATGTGTCCTTAGAAAAGACAGAAGAGAAGTCCATGTGAAGACCGAGGCAGAGATCTGAGAGATGCAAGGAACACCTGGAGTCACCAGAAGCAAAAAGAGGTAAGGACCTCTCCAGTAAAGCCCCAGGTTGCATAACCCTGCAGACACCTTGATTTTGGACTTGCGGGAGAGAACACATTTCCATTGTTTTAAACCACTTTGTTACAGAAAACACAGAAAACTAATACAGACCAAAACCTTCAAGGCTTGTCTCTGCCTGATCTGAGTCTCCTTGGGGGGCCTCCAGAAGCCATGGACCTTGCCACCAGGAATGAGGGGCCCTTGGAAGCCCAGTCTCCCAGTTATGAGCACAGGTGATCAAAGTTTTTGTTGTTTTTGACCACTGGCCTTGGAGAGAGTTTAGAAAGCGATGGGGAATTCAGAGTAATGTGATTTGTCATCCAGAGAGCAACTAGATGAGAAGGCACCAATTATTGGCTTGCTCAGCAAAGGGAAATGAAAAATAATTGTTGGAAGTAACACAAAAGCTCCCAGAAACAGGGGGGCTCTCATTTATGAGACACTAGCTTCTAAGAAAGCTTCTGGTGTGAAATTGCCTCTCTGAATATTATTAGAAAGGTCTGTGTGCTTTATAATTGAAATATGGCAAAAAAATTAAATTACAGGGATTTTGTGTGACTGTTCTGTTGATTATTAATTTAAATGATCTAAACAGCTTATGAGTAGTTAGATGATTCTCTCTAAGCCTCAGTTTCCCCACCTGTAAAGTGAAGACAACAAAAATTCCTATTTCACAAGGTTTTGATAGCAATAAACAAAATAGTTTTTACAAATGGTTAACATAGTAATAAGAACATAGTATTCAATATAGCATAGCCATCATTATCATTATCTTTACTATTGTTGCTGTTGTTATGTCAAAAGTTAGTGAAGCAAAAGAACAGAATGGTTAAAGCTCAGGCTGTGGAATCAGTTGGTCGTGGGTTTGAATGCTGGTTCCAGTATATACAAACAGTGTGATACTGGAAAAAATCACTAAGCTTCAATATTCTCATCTATAAAATGAGGATAACAATAGTTATCCATCCAAATCATAGAACTGTTAAGAATTAAAGTAATAGGTATAAAGCATTTAACGTAATACCTGGCAAATTGTCATTCGTCTTTCATCTTATTGATTTCAGGGGTTAATTTTATTCATTCATTCAATAAATATTTTAATGAGTGCTTATGCTTTATGTCACTCAAGCTCTAGTGGTTTAGCAGGGAACAAGATAGTCACAGTGCCTGCTTTCAAGGAGCTTAGCTTCAAGTGAGAGCCATTAGCTAACACTAACCATGACATAGATGGAGATGACTGTATATGTCAGAAACCCATTAGAGATGGTGCTGATTTTTCTTTTAGAGAAATTCATTGACATTCTTGCTAGAGGTAGAGTATATAACTCAATGAACCTGAATGTTGGTAGAACCATTTTGATCTCTTCTGCCTCCCGAAAGGGAAGAAATCATAGACTGATCTGAAGTCTAGTGGCATGGGGACTCAGTTGGTTAAGCATCTGCCTTCAGCACAGGTCATGATCTCAGGATCCTGGGATCAAGTCCCGTGTGGGACTCCCTGCTCAGTGGGGAGTCTGCTTGTCCCTCTCCCTCTGCCCCTCCCCCCCACTCCAGCTTTGCATGTGTGTGCTCTCTCTCTTATAAATAAATTTTTTAAAGATTTTTTTAAATTTTTTAATTTATTTGACAAAGAGAGAGAAAGTGAGAGAGGAAACACAAGCAGGGGGAGTGGGAGAGGGAGAAGCAGGCTTCCCGCCAAGCAGGGAGCCCGACGCGGGGCTCAATCCCAGGACCCTGGGATCATGACCTCAGCCAAAGGTAAGAGGCTTAACAACTGAGCCACCCAGGTGCCCCTCTTATAAATAAATTTTTCCAAAAAAAAAATCTTTAAACTCTAGTGGCAGGAAGAGAGGAACTGAGATGAAAGGTAGGGCCAGGGAAACGTTAGACACTTGCACACCCTGGTTCTTCCCTGACTCTCTGCCTCTCTAACCAGGGTCTAAACATATGATTCACTTGAGGGCAAGAGGATTTTCTTTTGGTGAAAACTAGTAAAGAGCCAGTCTCCATCTTTCCATCTAATTTATGACAGACAGGGGACAGGACAGAATCTTAACTGCATACCCCAGGTTGGGAAGAGTACAAAACAAAAGCAAACTTGGAAATAAGGGCTGGGCCAAGTTTCACTAGGTTTTCTAGAGGTAAGATGGATCCAATCCACACAGATGGGTTTCCTGCAAGTAACTATTTAAATACAATTGGGATCAGTATAATGTGATCAGTGTTACAAAAGCTGCCAGAGCTCAATAGAGAAACAAAAATGGCAATAAATCAAGGAAAAGCCTCTGAGGAGGTGATGCTTAAATTGTGATGTGAACAATGAGACAGGGCCAGCCCCAAGGAAGCTGAGCAGGCAGCAGGAATAGCATGGATTTAGGCTCAAGGCATGAAGACTGAAGTAGTGAAATGATGAGCAGAAGGGAATGTGATATGGGAGGAGACCAGAGAGATTTGTGAGGGCTGATAATGCAAAGGCAAGGAGGCCAAGGTCAGGCATTCTGATAAATGGCCCCTTAAGAGCAGGATTTCTCAGAGACCTATGGAGGGCTGGTTCCTGGGACATTTCACAGTGACGAAATGTCAGAACAGGGTCATCAGAAATGTGGTAAACTGCACACACTTACATTCTACAAATTAGCCTTCTGTCACCAAAAAATGCAATGATACATAAATGTGCTATTTGCAAGATAATGGAAGGATTTTATTTTTAATTGATAAGTCCATAGTACACTACAGTTCATGTGGTATGGAATCAGAACACATGTTTCAGGATATATTATCAACATCTCTTTTTAATCATATCATGATATCTCCAAAACCTCACTTTAAGAAAAGATCAGAAATGTACATTTGATGGCCTTGGACACATGGTACCCTCATGCAGGCTTTCCACCCCTGTTCCTGGTTCTCTGATGGGGCCTAGTTTAAGGGATCTGAGGCCTAAGGGTTTGCGGAGATATTTTTTCCTAAATACCCATGACTCTGCCACGCCCATGACTTGGCTGTGGCGAGCCCCTTGCATAGTGCAGACCTCACACTAGATGCTCTCTACTGTCTGATGAGTAACTTTACACAATTGACTGGATGTTGGCACACTTCTTCTCTGTACAAAAAAACCATTCTATAAAACACGATTGACTTTCCTACAGCAAAAAAAAAAGACAAAACAAAATGAAACTCAGAAACTATAAACAGTATGGATGCCCCAGACATGTCTTTAAATTAAGTCAGTTTTTCTAACACTGTTTTCTATCCCATTGCTGCTGTAGTTTGAAGTGGAGAATGTGGTGGACTTTAAGCACCAATAAACAACCACAGAATTCCATTTGGTGTCTATTCCCACGAGCCTTGCTAGCCTGGGACCGCAACCCCAGGCTTCTCACCTTACAGGCAGAGGGTAGTTTTGAAAGAACATAATGTTACTCAGAGCTATGTTCTCATTTTCACTGTCTGGGAGAGGAAATGAAGACTCCAATGTTCAGTCTTGGATAATTTATAAGAATATCTCATCTCTGCTCTGAAACTTATTTTTAGAAGTTGAATCTTTATTAACTTGTTGTGTGACCTTGAGCACGTCAGTTAACCTCTCTGGGACTCTTGATAAAGTCTAAATTATACAGAATTTACTTCATGAGACTGTTGTTGGGCTTCCATGAAAAAAGCATTTAGAAAATAAATGATAAATTATAGGGGCAGATCCAAACTTCCTGGAGACTGAAGCTAATATCATTTTGAGGGCCCTCTTTTAGAAAAGGAATTTAAAATGATTAGGTACAAGAATTTAGAAGGTGTCTATGAGTGAGAGTCTCTGAATCTTAAGCTTCATGGCAATTCTACCTTGGGGAAAACAGTAATAAGATTATAATTATTATAAGAATTATTAGCACAAACTCCTTTGGTCTTACTAGAAAGGTATAGGCTAGAAAGAATTTCTAACCATGCTGCAGTCGCTCAGAGAAAGGAAAGTTTGCATTTCCTGGGATGGTCTAGGTGACATTTGCTGCCTGAAGATCCCTTTTTACTCAAGCTGGCTTCAGACCTTAAGTTCTTTCCTATGTGGACAAATATCTCAGAGTGTGACTTAATTTGAGTCAATCCAGTGCATGTCTCTGGCATATACTTCAAGAAGACATGGTGTTTTTCACTGTGAGAGGAGCAAGATCCAGAAGGAACCCAGGCAGGGTTCTTGAACTCAAAAATTTGCAGTCTGCCTGAGGAGAAAATCTAGACACATATTAAATCAGTAGAGAATATGATGTTATAGTATCATGGCAAACTAGAATGTGCTCATCAAGTTCTCACTCTCTTTCTGAATAAATTTAAGTCACTCTATTATAAAGTGTGCTGTGACCAACTAGCCCACAGACACAGTGCCTCTACCCAACACATACCACACTTAAGATCAAGAGCACTTATTTGGCATTTCCTGTAACAACTCTTGCATCATTGTCTTGCTATTTAATTGTGTGTGGTGGTGGGGGGGGTGGTTATGGTTGCTCATGATGATTGTCTCCTTAATGAGATGATCAGCATTTTGAGGGCAAGAACCAGGTTATCTACTTTCATATGATCCTGTAGGCTCTGTTCTGCTAAGTGAATGGATATGTATCAAATGTTGGACTGGACGTTCAGACGTAGCTCATCACATGCCATGGGCTGATAGAGAAGAGAGGGATGCTTGGTCAGAGGTATCAGGAGGCAATCAGGGAGGAGGTTGAGTTCAATCTTCATGAACTCCATTCCTCAGAATTAGTATACTTACGCCTAGCTATGCAGTTCAGCATCCCCATTTTCTAGCCCTGTGTGCCAATTAGGGCTTCTACAGAGAATTAGGGGAGAGGCAGCAGGGTGATTTGCCAACATAAAGGGAAGTTGTTCAAATCAGGGAGTGACTACAGGAGAAAGTGACAGGGGTAGATACTGGAAGAAGATAGTTGCAACTCCGTTTTCAGCTTCTTGGGAGAAATGGGGACAGGTCAGGGATCCAGGAGTCATGAGACATTAGGGGGTCTGGTGAAGGCCAGTGGGAAGCCTATGGCTGGGGCCTTGAGGGCACACAGCTGTGGGAGTTACGACCACACTAAACAGAGAGAAAGGAGCAACTATATGGCAGCCAAGTGAGGATGGATCTTAGGACAGTAGTGATCCACTAAAACCAGCCACAGTCATGGCATACTCAGTGAATGCTGCAGATGGGAGTGCAGGTGCTAGGGAGGCTGACTCCGTCAGTAAGCACTCCTGCTGGCTCCTGAGAAGACCCCACCCCTCCAGGCAGAGCCAAGTCCTGCTTATGGATGGGCCTGGCTGTGGGGGCCTTTGTACTTCCTGAAGTCAGTGCCAGGAATGCCTTCTCACATTTCAGGGTCAGTCTCACACCTCCTGAGATACCTCTTCTGATGCCCATCTCAGTCTCTGAATCCTGTACCATCACAGGACTAGCAGGGAAGCATGGCTCCCCTAGCGCTTACCTAAGATGACCCTTTGATTTCATGGAATGGTGTCCTCTTTGACCAATGGAACAATAGAAGGGAGAAACGGCCACCAAGCCAGCCAATTAAACCAGCTGAATAATCAAGCCTGGCAAAGATGGCATGACTGACAACTCTCTAAGATGAACTCCCTTCCTACCTCAGCCCAAGATCATCTCTGTCCCTCATATTTACACGCCATACTACACTTCTTGGGATTGTTATCTAAATATCTTGAGGTGTAGGCACTCACCAAATCCTGACTGAAGGAATTGGGGGTAGAGTTCCTTAACTTTTCCCCAACAATCAGACCCTGGGGGTTGGATGCAGGATGGAAGTATCACTTGTTGTGGGAAAGATTCAATTTCTCAGAGGGCTGATTTCTTTCTGGGGATAAAATCCTGCTGCTGAGACAGAGCCTCACACCCCAGGGCTAACTCCCACTTCATGGACTCTACCCCATAAGGGCAAAACTGTTCTTTAATGAAACCTCATTTGGCATTAGGTAGCCCTGGACATTCCCTTTGCAGTATCTTCCTGTTTTGATTGTCTCTTCCAAAGGCACCACTGGGGACTGCAAGAGAAGACAACTGATAAATGCAGTCTTCAAAGCCACTCGTCCATTCTTAATGGACAGCCCGATAATTTGAGGTCTAGGTCATGAATTTGAATGCTATGCACTGAACACCTCTTCAGCAAGAAAACCTGGTTTTGCCTCAGGGTAAATGGTGATTCATTAATTGTAATTAAATTAGGCTGGTGGCTTAAACTGGATGTGACAAAATGAAAATCCCCATATAAAACCTGAGATGCATATCGCAGGCCTTCTGTCAATAACATCTAGTTTTTGTCTAAGTGGATTTAAAAGGAACAAGATGCCTCTTCTTTAAGAAAAAAAATAAAATAAACTACCTCAGTTAAATAGGGAAATAAATAACCTCTAACGTTTCTCTATTTCTCATTCATTCAGGTCATGGTATAGAAACCTAAAAAGCCTAATAATAAAGGTTGGAAGTCTCCAACCTGGACCTGGGGGGCTATCAGCTGCATTCTAGGTTTCCCCCTTTCTGGGTAGGTCATGAAGCTGATCTGCCCACCTCCATCCGCTCTTGAGGTATAATCTGAGTTCTATTGGCACAACCAATCCCATTGCCTCTTGAGACAGTGGGTGTATGGCTAAATCCTTGGATGGAAGTCTGGTGTCCTGAGATCTTATTGCATCTCACTCAGTGGCTAGTTGTTAACTCTGGGACCCTTTGTGCCTGTATTTCCTCAAAATGAGAGGGTTAGACAAGGTCCTTCTTTTACAGAAAAAGAAAGTTCAGCAGAAACCCAATGTGAAACAAGTAATGTGAAGCTTCTCTGGTTGAACAGAGTGGAGGAGACTTACATGCTGAGACCCACAGCCCCATCTCTGAGCCCAGAAGAGTCTCAGAGGAAGTCAGATGACAGTAGAGCAAAGTTTGAAACTGGCCAACTGGGTATTGTCTCAAGCCCCTTCCAACTCCAAAGCTTGTGAAAAGCATAATTCCCATCATGCTGTTTTATTGACTTCTGTTCTCTGTCTGCATGAAATACCTGAGCTTGTTCATAGTGAATGAAGTATGGGTGTTATTCTTTGCTTACCAAGGATGGTATAATTTTTTTTAATTTTTTTATTGTTATGTTAATCACCATACATTACATCATTAGTTCTTGATGTAGTGTTCCATGATTCATTGTTTGTGCATAACACCCAGTGCTCCATGCAGAATGTGCCCTCTTTAATACCCATCACCAGACTAACCCATCCCCCCACCCTCCTCCCCTCTAGATCCCTCAGTTTGTTTTTCAGAGTCCATCATCTCTCATGGTTCGTCTAAGGATGGTATAATTTTAATAAAGAATAAATAATTATTGGGGCGCCTGGGTGGGTCAGTCGTTAAGTGTCTGCCTTCGGCTCGGGTCATGATCCCAGGGTCCTGGGATCGAGCCCCGCATCGGGCTCCCTGCTCAGCGGGAAGCCTGCTTCTCCCTCTCCCACTCCCCCTGCTTGTGTTCCCTCTCTCGCTGTCTCTCTCTCTGTCAAATAAATAAATAAAATCTTTAAAAAAAAGAATAAATAATTATTTTTTTGAGATTTATTTATTTGAGAGAGAGAGAGAGAGAGAGAGCACAAGCTGGAGTGGCAGAGGGAGAGGGAGAGAGAATCTCAACCAGATTCCATGTTCAGTATGGAGCCTGACATGGGTCTCAATCTCACAACCCTGAGATTATGACCTGAACTGAAACCAAGAGTTGGACACCCAACTGACTGAGCCGAGGCACCCTAAGAATAAATAATTTTTTTAATGAGGTACTAGAATTTTGTCACAAGCCACTCAGCTGACCTGGAAATGTTGATTGGTCTATGTTAGGCAATAATAAAACCTTCATACACAATGAACAAAAATGACACCAGAGCTTTCAAGAATGCCTCCAGTCTAGGAATCACAAACCCAAATGTTTTTGGGATCAGGCATCAAATAAAATGAGTGAAAAGGGTCAGTTGGGGACTGCAGCAAACTGGACAATGCATGCATCATTTTGGGGAGCAGCTGCTACTCACCTCCAGCTCACTGTGGCCACAGGAAGTGTGGAAGCAGCATGATAAAGCCTTCTCCCATGAAAAATTGTATATTCAGATTATCAAATTTTCATTAAAAAGCAAAAAAATAGTGTATCAGTCAGAGTTTGATACAGAAGCAAAACCACTCTGAGTGGTATAAAATGTGGGATTTTTAACAGGGGATTGTACACATTAATGGGGGTGGTGAAGAAGTCTCTGCAAGGGTGTTGCACCTGGCATTGGGCTGAAGTTAGCACAGGCCAGCTGTGATAGCAGCAGGGGAGAAAAAATTGGACATGAAGGAAGAGAGAACAAGGGCAGACTGGAACCCATGTCTGGCTCTCAGTGACTCTAATCGTGATGAGGTGGGTGACCCGCAGAAACTGGCACCTTCAGCCCTGGGACTGAACTCACACCTGGTGAGGAGGGTGGAGGAGGAGGTCTGCTGGGAGGAAGGAGTTTCAGGCTTGGGTGCAGCCCAGCAGATCAGCACCAAGGTTCACGGGCTCTCCTGTCCTGCAGCCACTTTCAGGGCATGAAAAAGGCTTCTGCTTAAATTCACCTCCTAAATCTTATGTAAATATCTCTTGTGGCCAAGCCTAATCCAAAATCCTACAGGAAAGAGAATTCTGGGAAACAGTTCAGCTTAGCAACGCTGACAAAATACAAAGCCACCTTGTCAACCTGGACTCCAGACACACTTCCTTAACCACACATAACTTCCAAATAAAGACAACAGCAAAACCCTGTTTACACCTAACATGATGCAACTATCCCTCCTGCAATCAAAACATGCTAACCCTCTCCACAAAGGTAAAAGAAAGTCATTTTACTCAGAATTTGGCTGAGGTTCTTTTTTCTTCTGAGTCACGTTCCCATTTTGATAGTCTGTAAATTTGTATTCTGAACTATAAGGTTAACTACTGTTAACACATTTTTTTCCAGTTTCATTGAGATACAATTGACATATAACATTGTTCTAGTTGAAGGTGTACAACATGGTGACTTAAATATGGAAATACCACAAAATGATCCCCGCAGATTAGTCAACATCCAACACCTCACATAGTTCATTTTTTTCCCCCTGTAATGAGACAAACACATCTTATGTTTGAGAAATGCAAAGGGGAAAACAGAATTGGTGAATATATATGCAAATACATTTAGACCAAACTATGGAAGAAATGTTCACAACCATTTTAGTCTTTGTTTCTGTAACTTGTCCCAGGAGTACACTTGGTATTTAGAACTACCTTCTCCTGTGACCCTTTTCATGTTTCTTTGCCTTTGGTAAGCACCTTGGCTAGAGGTGTTCCTTGTCTGGTGGGGTGACCTAAATCTTCATGCCTGGAAAGTCTGGGCCTGTCACAGTCCTGCCTCTAGTTTTCCATTGAGTTTTATCACAGAGAAGCCCAAGAGAGGGACTTACAGGCTACATTCTTGGCAGTTCTGCAAGCTCCTTCCTCTAGGGGACTCAAATTCTACTTCACTCCAGGGGCCCTGGGTCTGCAAGGGTTCAGACACAGGGCTTGGTGGGGCTGAAACCTCCTACCACGGTGATTTCATCCAACTTCTGTTCACCAGGCCCAGGATGTCTTCTTATACAAATTAAGTAGACTGCTCATCTAATTCAGCACTAAAGACACCATGATCAATTAGCCAAAGTCAAAGACAGCTTGTGTTCTGCATTTACAAACAATGTAACAACAAAATTCCTTATGTATGCATCTTTCATACTTGCATACTTGTGCAAGTATAGGATACATTTATAGACAGGAAGGCATAGAACATTTTCTTTTAGACTCTCCTGGTCTTATTTGCTTAGCCATTTGTTCCTCTACCTCAAAGATCATTCTTCTAGGCTTATGGTAATAATTAAAATAATTATAATAATCACTGCTATTTTTAGCATTTACTGTTGGATAACTAAGCTCTTTCTCTACAGTATCTCATTTAGGCCTTACAACGAGGCAAGTATTATTATTCCCAGTGTACAGATTAGGAAATGCTCACTATTCCAGGAGAACATAAAGATATAGGATCTGTGATATAAAGAATGCAAGAGACCTGAGCCAGATCTCACAGCCAATGATTGACAGAGCCAGAGTTTAAACTTTCTTCTTCCAAAAACCACTTTTTCTCTATGACATGGTCCAGGGAAGAGATAATGCACACATCCGTTTTAATAATCTTAAAAGTTAATTTTATGCCTTGTCATGGGCACAAACCAGACACCAGATAAGCAATGGGAATCTTGAAAGCATCTGAACCAGATAGTTCAGCTAAATGGTTGCCTGAAGTTGTTAAAGATGTTCAGAAACTGCAAGGTCTCTGGGAATACCGCAAACATAACCTGGTGGAAGAGAAAAACTGCAGCTGTTCACTCCAGGTATCATTTTAGCACATCAATAAACCTCCATTGCCTCCTCTGTAAAATGGGGGGAAATAATAAAATCTATTTCACAAGGATGTTGAACAGAGTCAACAATACCTACAAGGGCCTAGTAATTATTTCCATAGTGTGGCAACAAACCAAAGAGCCCAACCTCAAATCAGTGGTAATTAGGGAGGCCATATGTGTGTCCTGGATCTGCTATAGCATTCCTTATTTATCACTCTTAACACAGCATCCCATTTGGTTTAACACTTCCGGGCTCTCCCAGGTAGCCTGGGTTGAACAATAAGTTATGTGAAAACCAAAGGATCAGTATAGGAACGAGCCAGGCTTACAGCAGACAAAATAGCCTGCACAGTTTCTACTCTTGGTCACTCCTCTTCCCCTTGCAGAGAACTAAACCTAAGTGAGCCCAACCAAGGATACGGATTTCGGAAAGCAGGCAAGGCCAAAAGAGAATTCCCGGACAGTCTGGCTGATTTCTCACCACTGGTAAGTAAAGCAGACCTGGCAAATAGCATGCATCCCAAAACAGCAAGTGCTTATGTTGAACTAATTCTGTGCCAGGCATGGCTGAAAGTGCTTTCTATTATCAACGTATTTAATCCTCACAACAACCCTATAAGACAGGTTATCGTCCCCATTTTACAGATGAGAAATTGAGGAATGGAAAGTTAAGTACTTTCTCCAAGATCACAGAGCGAGTATGTGGCAGAGACGGGAGTTTGAACATTGGTAAATTAGCGTCAGTGGGTGCTCTGCCTTTCACCCACTTGAGTCTAGAGAAGCAAAGCAACAAAGACCACAGGGACAGCACACTAGAAGCAGAAACTCTTTATTTCCCCCTAGGGAAAGCATGTAGGGGACTTCAGCTTTTGGAGAAAGAGTAATGATAGTGATTCCTTTCCATTAATGGGTTTAGTACTCTGCAACATGTGCTCGGTGCCCCGATCTGTTATGAGGCACTGAGGTATCTTGATTTAAAAGGATTTGGAGCTGAAGGTCATGAGTATGGTGATTTGTGAAAGTGCTTTCTATTGATAAAAGGATGTCAAGGTAAGCTGTAAGTATTTCTAATCACACTGGTTTGAAGAAAACTTTTGTGACTGCTACTGAACGTCTTGTAGAGAGGGGGTCGGGGAGGAGGCAGATGGATGTCCAGGTCTTTTGGATAAGAATTCTTTGGGTGAGATGGACTTTGAAAGAGATGAGAATGGTAGCTCAGTCTTGTTAAATTTAGATCCTGAGAGTCAGAGCACGTGGGGGCATCTGGGAACATTAGGGACATTTGGGATATTTGGGTGATAGTGCCATTCTGAGTTGGCAATGTGATATCGGACACCCTGTGTCATTTTAGCTCTCTGTGTACTTCCTAGCTCACAGGATTTTTCTGAGAAGCAAGGAGAGAATAGATGCCAAAAGATTTAGAGACAATTTTAAAATGCCCTAGCAATGTAAAGACTCTAGATAAAACTTCCAAGAAGGAAAAGAGAAACGATAAACTTATCAGAAGAGTTAAAATGGATCAGAAGGAACTGGGTTAGCATCACTTAAATCCATATTACTACAGTTTTCTTTCTTTTTTTCTAAGATTTTATTTATTTATTTGAGAAACAGAGAGAGGGAGAGAGAGCACAAGCTGGGAGGAGAGGGAGAAGCAGGCTCCCCACTGAGCAGGGAGCCCAATTCGGGGCTCAATTCCAGGACCCTGGGATCATGACCTGAGCCAAAGGCAGATGCTTAACCAACTGAGCCACCCAGGTGCCCCACTACAGTTTTCTTTTTAATGTTTACCTTATCAGGCAAACTTGGGGGCAAAAAACCCAGAAACTTCTGATAGTCTAGCTCAGAGCAAGGACTCTGAACAGAGCTCTGTTCACCAAGCTATCTTGGACTGCCTCCCAGTTGACAGTCACATCCCTCAGGTTGTCAGGCCACGCCTCTCACACAGGCGACCCCTAACTCTCCCCTCTCACCATCAACTTGTGTCAAAGCAGCGAGGTGGGCCTTCCTACCAAGCATCTCCCCACCTCCACACTCCACCTTTGCAGAATGATACCTGAGGGGGACCTTTGGGAATAGAGGGCCCATGGTGGAGCAAAATGAAGCAGCATCTCAGGATTAGTCATCCTGGATGTGAGTGGCAGGATCAGCAGGCAGTTCTGGGATGGTGGAAGGGCTATGAGCATGCCGGAAGCCAGCTGACCACTAGACCCATAGTCTGGGTGGGAAGTGGCTGCCCAGCCAGGAGCCGAGTGTCATGGTTGCCTGGCGTCTAGGTGTGGCTGTGCAATTAATTTTCATGAATGGAATACGGTCAAATTAATGTGTGCCCCTTTTGGTCTCAGTGGATAAGAAGTAGATAGGTCTTCCCCTTGCTTTGTTCCCCTCCTGTCAGTGACTAAGGAAGACTCTGAGGCCCTAAAAGAAGCAGAAGCTTCTGAATGACCACAGGAAGTAAAGCCTCCCTCTAGACAGGAACATCTGCATTGGACTTCTGCATATATGAGAAAAATGTATGTGTGCTAAACAACTCAGGGGTTTGTCTGGTGCAGCACTGAGCTACATCAGTCACTAATTGTTAGGAGCTGAACCCTGTAGGCCCCAGTGGCATTCTCACCGTTGCCTTTGAAACAAATGAGTTCAGAAACCTAAAATCCAGCATAGGATTGCTCAGCCACACAGAAATGGCAGGTGCCTGCATTAAAAAATCTCCTTTTCGGGGCACCTGGGTGGCTCAGTCGGTTAAGCGTCTGCCTTCAGCTCAGGTCATGATCCCAGGGCCCTGGGATTGAGTTCCGCATCAGGCTCCCTGCTCAGCAGGAAGACTTCTTCTCCCTCTCCCACTCCCCCCTGCTTGTGTTCCCTCTCTTGCTGTCTCTCTCTCTCTCTCTCTGTCAAATAAATAAATAAAAATCTTAAAAAAAAAAAATCCCCTTTTCCTCTGGCCAGTATAGTGCTCCTCCTCTCAGGCTTCTATTCAAATCTTTTAACCCCTCCTATGCTGCATAGTGCGGAGAGCAAAGGAGAACGCAAAGTCCTCACGCAGGAGTACTCCCAGAGGAACTTGAACTCTCCTGATCACCAGGGTCCCCCTGGGTCTGACAGTGCATGCTCCTGGGCATCCTGGATTAAGAGCCTGCCCCTCCCTGAGGGAAACCTATGTGAAGGTCATTCTATTAAAACCCTTCCATTCTCACTAAATAAGTTGTTTTGGGCCCCTCTTTTGGGCTTAGCTAATAGGAAGTGGAACAGACCACGAAAGATTTTTTCACTTGGTTTGGATAAAAATTGAGCCTGGGTGAAAGAATATCAAGGTGGGGGGGATATAATATTATTTTCCGAGTCAATTTTCATTTTGAAAAATGTCCCTGCTAGAGATGTCTAAACATCATCTTCCTGGTTTCACCTCTAGCTCCTGCAAGGAGTCCAGAGTGATCAGTAGCCTTCCAGCTCCTTCCTGGCACAGGCCTCCCTCTGCAGGGCAGCTCAGAATCCTGGGCACTGGCCTCTGAGGCCTGCTGGGGCCAGCACAGTTTGCATGTGCCCAGGTGTACGGGGCACCCTCTCATTGCAGCTGCCCGTGACACTCAGGACAGAGCAGCTGCCTGCCTTCTCCTTACTAATTTCTTCTCCATGCTGAGCTACATGGGGGAGAATAATTGCCTTCACTCTGAGCTCTGACATTCCCACATTCAAGCACCTGCTCTCCCACTGTTCTCCCAATAGGAAGACAATTTCTGCCACACGTGGTGTTTCCTTCACAGTAAATCTGCTTATTAGAGAGACACACTTTTGAAGGGACAGTTGGAGGCCTGTGAATGTGGCCAGGACCAAAGCAGCATTTTGGAAGTCCAGCCAGTATTTTTCCCCCGTGAAATATGAACCATGGTGGGAATTCCCCTGAGTTGCTGGGTAAAAGATAAGAATTCTCTGGAGCTGCTCATCCCTAACTCATTCTCCTAAAAGGTCCCAGCCCTGTTAGCAGAAACAAATGAAGAAGGCCTAAATCCAATGAAAAGGAAAACTAAGTCACGGACATTCAATGATACCATGTTGAATTTATCAAAAGCTTTCTCCAAGATACTCAGAGTTATTTTACTGCTACTAGAGGGCTAGGATCAATTGATTCCTCTTAGAATGTGCATTTCATTCTAGATTATAAGGTGTGATACTGTAGCAGTTATTAGTCTTGTCAGGGTCAGGGGCCAGTACTGCAACACCTCATGGGGGAGGGGTAGGAAAATCTTAGACTCAAACTCCCCTTTCTAGAAGTAAGCAACTGCCTTAAGAAACCACCTCCTATTGTCTCCTTTTATCACTCCCAAAAGAGCCAATCGTTAGGTCTTAATTAAGATTACCAGTGTGGGTGCACCTGTGTGGCTCAGTGGGTTAAGCGACTGACTCCTGATTTTGGCTCAGGTCATGATCTCCGGTGAGATCGAGTCCCGCATTGAGTTCCACTCTGACTGTGGAGCCTGCTTAAGATTCTCTCTCCCTTTTCTTCTTCCCTTCCTACCCCCAGTTCACTCTCTCTCTTTAAAAAAAAGAAAAAAAAAAAAAGAGAGATTACCAATGTGTCCCAACTTCTTAATCATATAAGCGTTAGGTTTTCAGTGTAGAAACATTTTAAAGCAGGGGTTGACAGACTGTGATCTGCAGGTCAAATCTGGCCCTCCACCTTTATTTATAAATAAAGTTTTATTGGGATACAGCCACACCTATTTGTTTAGTATTGTCTATGGTTGCTTTCACACTACTAGTTGAATGTTGAGTAAAGTTACATAGTTATAACTATGTAGCCTGGGAAGCCATATGTATTCACTAATATGGACCTTTACAGAAGTAAAAAAGAAAAGTAAGTGAAAAAGAAATCTTTCATAATCCTATCACGCAAAAAATAGCTAATACTAATAGTAGTCTTTCCTCCCTTTTATTCTTGTGGAAGCCACTCTTCAGAAAAACAGCATGGAGCACTATGAATTTGGTACAGATGTTGACACTGATGATGCCACACACACATCAAGAGGGTATAGAAGGTTTATTATTTGTATAATTGAGGTTTTTCTGGAGGAGCAGGAAATACCTTCCAAACTGGCCTGAAAATGACTTAAGAGTAAGAAAAGGAGACTAGCTGGGGGTTCTACAATGGTTGGGGATGGGGCCAGGGGCTTCTATGGCCTGAACCTTTCACTGGTGCCAGCTTGTCCAGGGGTGGGGCAGAACGGCAAGAGGCAGAGGAAAGCAGAGGTAAAAGCTGTTAATAGTCAAACATCAAAAGATGGGAGTCAGACTCCTTATTACAAGGCCACATTCCCTGTCTCACTGCTCCTTCTAATCTACCCATATGTTCCCTTCCTGGTTTCTGACAGAAAGCAAATAAATGGATTTATCCTAGCTTCTGTTTCTTCTGGAAAGAATTCAAGGCTCCTCCCGCCACCTCCTTCCAGGAAGAGGGTGTCAAGAATCAGAACATCACCTGGGCTGCCTCCAAGAGGAGTGAGGAAAGGAGGGAATAAAACTCAGAATCTCTTGAGGAGTTCTCTCTTTTGCTCCTGGTGGCTCTCACACTGCCCCATTTTACGGCTTGTTCCTTTTCTTCACCATCAGAATTGAAGTATCTACAGGTGCAAAATGAGGATATGAACCCAAGGGAAAGACCAAGAAGTCACTCAGCCAGCTGAGGTTTAGGCTCTGCCTCTGGCCTCTGAAAAAGGAACCCTGCAGACCCTGCAGTGGGGCCCAGTCCTGGGGCACCTACACTAGGGTCTGCAATTAGAGCCTTAGGCTTATAAAAAGGGCTCCTTTGCCTGATGGTGTCCACGTTGCTAGGTCTTCCTTAGGGTCCTCACCAAGGAGCATCTGAGGGAAATACTGTGGTCCTGGGCTCCCAGCTATCCTCAGTCACTCCCTACCTGAGGAAGTCTTACCTGAAGGCTAGGAATATATAACCATGAAAACTCTGAGGATGAGAAAGAGAGAAGAAGATTGAGTGGGAAGGAAGGAATTATCTGCTATGTGCTAGGTGCTTTATATACATTCCTTCTTATAAAAAGATTTTTGTTCTGAAAGTGCTCAAACATACACAAATAGTACAATGAATACCATGTATTCATTGGCTTAAATAGTACCTTTCAATATTACTTGATAATCTTTTTTTTTTTAAGATATTATTTATTTGACAGAGAGAGACACAGCAAGAGAGGGAACACAAGCAGGGGGAGCGGGAGAGGGAGAAGCAGGCTTTGCGCCGAGCAGAGAGCCCGATGCGGGGCTCGATCCCAGGACCCTGGAACCATGACCTGAGCCGAAGGCAGACGCTTAACAACTGAGCCACCCAGGCGCCCCTCAATATTACTTGATAATCTTTACAACAACCCTGAAAAATACGTATCAACCTAGCCCTTTTTAAAAGACTTGAGGACTTCAGGTTACTTGCCTAAGACCACAGAGCTAATGTACAGCGAGGAAACAGGGTTCTCTGTAGCTCTCAATGCCACACTTTCAATGCCACTCTGCCTCCAGGGAAGGCATTCTGAAAGAGAAATGACTTAACCTGAGCCTGAAATGTCAAAGAAGGAGCAGAAGGACATTACCAGAAGGACTGAGAAGGTGAGTCCTGGCCCAGTGGCAGTGATGGGGAGGGAGGCCTGGCCTAGACACTGGCTGTGAGCCTCAGAAATATCCTGCTGGGCCTTGCTGCCATAACGTTTGAGAGACTCACCTCACTGTCCCAGCCACCATGAAGATATCCAACCAAGATGTGGAACCATGAGTGGCATTCCTGGGGCCGCACCTCCCTACTGCCGTACTATTTGCTGAGTGAGGTTAACCCTTCCTTTTGGATGGAAAGACACGTTAATATGTGCCTTGTTATAAAGTCCCAGAGTGGATGACCCTTCTCCACTTCCTGAGTGTATATGTAAGTGATGCCTCATCACCAGCATAATTTTATTTATTTTTTTTTTTTGCCACCAGATTCAATACTGCTCAGCCATTTCAGAGGGGGTCTGTGTTTGCTGCTTCCTGCTTTGTTTATTATTAAGTGCTTCCAAATAAGGAACAAGTGTCTACAGGAAAGGGAAATGAGTCTTTGAATCTGCAAGAGGATGCTAGAGGACATCTTCAGCAATTTTAATAATAGCTTTGGAATAGATGCCTGTATGATCTTGAAATGATGACAACTAAAATCCTAAAGAGCTTTATTGTCTCAGGGAGAGAATAGTAAAATTAGGGAGGATGAACATAAAATATATAAAATAAGAAGCTGAAAACCCCACCTTTGTGTTGGCTTTATTAATTCACTAAATAAACTAATAAGTAAGCACATATGTCTATTTTTTAATTCCAAGATCTAAACATCTTACATATATTTTATGCATAATGTGTATCTATCATTTTGAAGAAATTTGGCCATATTTATAATGTTTACCCTAAATATGTTCAAACTTTGAATTCATATATGAAAAACATAAAAGCAAACATTCTTTTACTTTTTTAAATTCTGGGATAAAATTGTATGGGATGTGACTCCTTGGCCACATTTAAAACAAAAACATCCCTGAGATCCAGTTTATTAAAGATATCAAAAAAATCTTACTAGTCATCTGCCAGCAGAATTTAAAAATTTTCAGTGCACTTAAGTCTATTTCTATTTGGAAAATCCACACACCAATCTAGTCAAGTTTGGAAACGTACACGTTGGAGAAATATGAATACCATTTCCACAAAGTGAGAGTAAGCTCTATTTCCATATCCCGGGGAATGTTAGCTGTGCAGATGAAGACAAGTATCCCTTTCGTGACAAGACTTTGCGCTTGAGATGGACGAGACATACGTGGAAGAGCAGTACATGAGAGGAGAAGAGGAAAAGGAAGATAATTTCAGCTCCAAAGTTTTCTTCCTTTATAGTTTTGACCAAAAAAAAACTCATGAGCTGCCAGCCATGGTTTATTGCTCATCTTTTCAGTCTAGTTAGAGAGGAGGTATATGGATAAAGGATAATGCTTTTTATGGCAAGCTTTTGATGTTGCTTGGGTATTTAGGGATTGTGTATGTCCTTCAGGAGGGCCTTTTCATATATTTCTCTAAGGACAGAAAGAGAAGGATGACAGGTTGAACAAAACACTATGAGCCAAAATGACACACAGGAGACAACTCAGCATCAAGCTCACAGGTTTTCTGGTGGGACCAAGAGATTGGAGCAATCTATACCAGACACAGAGCCACATGGGGCCAGCATAAATGAGTTTCACCGCCACTGCTCCAGATTGCCAAAAAGCTGTACTTTGAAAGAGATTGAGCCTTTTCTGCCCTGGCAGTTGGTAGGCGTAACTGGCAACACACAAACTCCTGAGCACGTCCAGAACATTTGAGGAGTGTGGTGGCTCAGTGGCTTAGCTAAAGCATCCTTGAAGAAATGACAGCCCAAGTACTGTCCGCTTACATGAGCTATTCCTTAATCTTACTCCAATTAGTACTGATGTCATGTCCCTGCTGTTTCAGTCTTGTTATGACCTCACCATTACATCTTAGCATGACAGGGGGTGTTGTGCCAAACACAAAAGGCTATATGGAACTTGATATTTGAAGTGAGAATTCAGTAATTCTTAGGAAACACACTACTACCATCAAATGACTCATGGCATGCTGTTTTACTGTGTAAATGTATGTTCGTACTTTTCATTTCTTATGGAAATAAAGACCCTACATTTTTCAGCCTTTCATATTGAATTTTTTAAAAGATTTTATTTATTTATATTTATTTGTTTATTTATTTATTTGAGAGAGAGAGTGCACACACGGCGGGGAGGAGCAAAGGCAGAGGGACAAGCAGACTGCACTGTGTGCAGAGTCTGACGCAGGGCTTGATGTGAGGCTCGATCTCAGGACCCTGAGATCATGACCTGAACCGAAAGCAAGAGTCAGACACTCAACTGACTGAGCCATCCAAGCACCCCCATATTGAATTTTTAAATATGGGCCAATGTGGAAAAATTACTAGATTTATAGTAAGTGCTTTAAAATATTGTTCTAATACAATAGAAGAATAAGCAAAAGACAAGAACAAGCAATACACACACAAATACAAATGGCTACTATGCATATACAAATATGTCTAACTTTAATAGAAGTCAAAGAAATGTAAACCAAGAAAATGATAAGTACAGATTTTCCTTATCATATTGGCAAACCTAAAAAAGAATAATACCAACAGATATTTCTTTCTCTGGTGTTAGGAGTATAAATTATATGCTCCTGGAGGATGATTTAAAAGTACATATCAAAATGTAAATGTCCACACTTTTTAACCTAGTGAATTTACTTTTCGGACTTAATTCTAAGGATGCAATCAAACAAGTGTATTAAGATACGTGCTTACAAAGGCTCAAGAGAGCACTGTCTATAATACAAAATAGTAAGAACAAGTTCAATGTTTATTAATAGAGGATTGCTTAAGTATATAAGCCAAAAAACAAAATATTATGCAGCCAATACAAAGCTATATTATAGAAAAGACATTTTTGTGAAATAGAAAGCACAGGTTAATACACTCACTTTTTTGTGGAGGGAAGGATATGTACCAACAGGACAATTATTTTAAGTGTGTTATGTTGGTAGAGGGAAGGATTCTATGGATTTTTTTTTCTCTTCTTTATAGCTTTCTTAATTGAATAGGTTTGTTTTCTTGTTGACTTCTGTGTTCTAGTCATTCACAAAATTAACTGAGCATTACCATGTGCCAGATATTATATTAGACAATGAGGATACAGCAGGGAACTGACACTATTGGGTACAAATCCCTATCTTCATAACACTTGCATTTTATTGCAGGGAAGACAGAGAATAAAGAAAGTAAATATAAACCCAATGGTATGTGAGACAATGTTAGTGCCGAGGAGAAAAAGGCTTTGTTAACACAAAGTAAAGAAAGGAATGAGGCAGAGAGCTTAACCATCTTCTTCTGTACTGGTCCTGGCCCTAACATAGTTTATGTTCCAGAGTAATGGTCAATAACATTTGCTGAGTGAATTTAAGAAGACTCTAGGCAGAGCGCTCTTTGGCCAGTGTACCATGCTGAAGACACACTACAAGACCTTCATCCCTGGGTTCTCCTTTCTTGGGTATATGGCAGATGATCTATCTTCCTTCAACCCACACATTTTTTTCTGGTAACATTCAGCTCATCTTATTCCACACCTTTCCTTATTTGGTAACATTCTAGTCTGACTTCTCTGAGATTGATATATGTTCCTTGGACTAAACTTGTATAAAATAATATAAACCAGTTATTTCCCAATTATTTTATAAATGGGACTATCTTCTTGCATAGCCAACCCCTTTCATTGTATGCTGATGCTTCATAATGTCACACTGTCTACTCACTTTGGGGAAGTATCATTAAGTTTCTCTACATAATTGCCACAGATCAAACACACCTGACATTTATAAATGTGTTCTTGCTGGGTGCCTTTACTTATTTCCTTCTTTAGCTTGCATTTCTTTGAAGTCCACTGTTATTAATTCTCCGTGGTTTTTCTGTCCCAGGAAAAATTAGTCAGGTTACAGAAAGAGGCTACAGCAAGTTAGAAAGGCAGAAGAAAGAGTAACTAATGAGCATCTCATCATATATATATTTTCTCATCTGTTAATTCTCATGTGCACAAGGATAAATGTCAAGGGCAATTTGTATCTTGAAGCATGACAATGGAATTTAGGATATAGAGAACAAAGAAATATGTATTTGGCAATTATCTTCCACCTGTCTTCACAAATGAAGTGGATGAGATCTTAATGAAGGATTCAATTGCTAAGAGTGGCAGATGAGGGATTAGCATATAATAGATTAATATCAGAAATGGTCATGATAACTTAAAGTTGCCTTTTTAAAGTAGGTAGACATGAATTCAGTTTTTGAAATTGCATAATAAAGACCATTTAAAGATATCCTCATAGGAAGTTTATTGCTTAAATATTTGAGCTTGCTGCCAAAATAAAAACAATAAACAAATACTTCATCAGATCCCACAGCCATGCAATTAAATAGTCTCTCTATGGTTCCAGTTTGCAACAATCACAGGTCCCCCTAATAAACTCGAGAGGGTATGTCATATTGCCCCTGAATTCCCTATAGATTCTCTTTCAAGTATGTCACTGCTATCTGGGTTTGAGTTTCATTTATTCTGAGAAACTGCTTCTTCATCAGGAAAATGGATGCATTAACGTTTGCCACCAAACCAGCTCTCAGAAATGATTTGTGAGGCAGAGAGGATTCATACTAAATTTCTTGAGGTTCCCTATATAAAAAATATTTTAAAAGTGCATATGATGAGCTGCTCAATAGATTTTTGACAGGCAAATAAGCTTCAATGATGAAGACACTAAACTCTTTCCTTTGGTCTCTGAAAAAGACACAAATATTTTGCATACATTATTTAAGTCTCACCACTCTGCAGAAAACGTTACTATTATCACAATTTTATAAATATGATTGAGACTCAGAGTCATCAAGTACCTTGTTCAAAGTTATGCAGATGGGAAATGACAGGGTCAGAATTCAAACCCAGACTTTATTGACTCGACCCTATGTTTTTTGCCTTAAAGGATAAACTTTCCTCCTTCCTAGACTCCACTCAAAATTCATGTTCCTTTGGGCTGGGTCATCTCCCATATTTTTGTCCTCAAATTATAAGTCTATCAGTATATACCTCTATCAGTAGGATATGTGAGGCCTCCTATTAGTTCGTCTGGTTATTAACACAATTCCAAGCCTATGTCAGCACAGTGACTTATCCATTTTACCAAGCAGCCTTCTATGTTTGTGCCTGAGTATCCTGTCTCTCCTATTAGAGTAGAAGAGGTACAAAGATAGGCATCAAAACTAAACTTCAACATGCACTGATCCTCAGAGAAGCATGCCAGTAAGATGGAATGAATGGCACAATGTCCCCAGCTTGAGAGGTTAGCCTTGACTTGGATACAATATTAAATACATCCTGCTCTGTGTTTTGAGTTTTCCAGGAACAGAATTTCCTTCAAACCAGCTCCAAACAAAGGAGACACTCATTTTCAGAAGTTTCATGAGAATCTGAGCAAAGATGAACAACTGTGCCTCCAAAAGGGCCAGAGCTAGGGCTGCTCTCAGGATCAGCTTTCTCTCTCTCTCTTTCCCCCATAGCACCTCTTGCTTGGTTGCTGCATTCTCTTCTCTTTCTGATGGTAAACTGTCTCATCTTACATATGGCCAGTAATGGTTGTCTCAGCCATATCCCTATAAACCTTTTACCTTGAGTTCACACCCCACTGGCAACTTCTCCTTCTGTCTCTCAGTTCAAATTTCAGACAGAGTCTGACTTACCTAGGTCATCTTTTCAAGCCAGAACACATAATCCTAGTCACTGACTAGTTTCTGGATGGGTCACCTCTAGATTAGAGGTCCATACCTAGTCCAGTTGGCTGCAGGGGAGAGGGTGCAAGTCTCCTGTCTACCACCCCTCTCTTTCTAAAAAGAGAGGTATGGATGGGCAGACATCATAAACTCTGTCTAACACACATATGTTCAAGTTCAGGTCTCCCTCCTTATGAGAAGGTGTGCCTTCCTATCTCTTCTCCAAAGCACTGAAGACAGACCAGATCCTTAAACTGAGTATGACTTCTAATTGAATTGCAGCCATTGTCAGTGAGGATGTTTATGAAGGAAATGGGGTCACTTTATAAAATAAATAGTAAAGTCATAGAACCTAAATATTAAGTTACAAATTAGAAAGGGAGGAAACAACAGATATATGACATCAATTTTCAGTCCTGTTCTAGCAAAAGGAATGTCAGGCCATATCTGTAGATTACCACTCAACTAAGCATCTGGAAGGCAATCTGGTGTTTTGAGGTTGGTTCAGGCTGAGACTTGAGAAATGGGTCAAACTCCCATAGTTTGAATTCAGTCAGGAAAACGGCCTGAAAAAACTAGCTGCAATCCTAGGATTTAGGGCTATTTTAGCAACTAAATTTGATGAAGAGTGTGTTTATCTGTTAATATCTGGGGACTTGTTTAAAGAATCTGAGTTGCCTCCCAACACTTCAACCATTAATACTTTATCAATACAACAGTGAAGTGAAGGGGACTTAAAATACATTATTATAACCCAAAGTGTGCATGTCTCACATCCTTTTCAATATTCACTTTGCAATTCCATTACTGATTGTCTCTGACAGCAGGTGTAGTACAACTTTATGGGCAGTCTTTTCATTTTATGAAGCTCTCCATCTGAAATATTAGAGAGTTGGGATTAGTGATTTCATAGACACAACTTCTATCATTCATAAATCTTTTATCTTAAAATTGAAAACATTATCTTTAAATGTCTTCTACAAATCTTTCATGAGAATAGAAGGTCATTTATGAACTATATGCGAGGTGACTAGAAGTATACTTTATGAAGTTTTGGACCATTAACTCTAGATTTTGATTTTTCTTCATTCAGAAAAAAAATGGTATCTTTGAATGTTTTGAGAGTGTGATGGGACAATCAGCTTCAATGAATTTTCTCTTTGTGGCCACTGATATAGGTCACCAAGGTGACAGAAGTCTCCCAGCAGACTTTAAAATATTTGAAGCTGAAAATATTTAAGAGTGCACCAAATGAGTAGTGCTTTAATTTTTATTTATATTCTATTTTTGGTGTGGTTGTGATTATAGCCTCACCAAGACGGTGATCAGTAATGAATGTGTCCTGTTGGCAGATCCCTCCAGGGCTCTGATTCAATCTTTTGAGTTATGGGACGAGGACAAAATGAACTATTTTTCAAGCTTGTAAATATGTGACAAATGACAGTGCAAGAACTATTGATTCCAATCACAGTGATACAATGTTTCATAGTCAAGACTGACTCTGGCTTTACAAATTACTTGCAAGTTGAACAGTAAACTCATGCACAACACGCTTCAACCTGGATCAATCTTCAAGAATATTTGTGTCAGTATTCACCAACAATTTGAATAAATTCCCAAAGTAAAATGGACTTTTCTTTTTTTTTCTTACATTAAATGTGCTGTTGGGTTTCCCCCAATCTTCAAAAGGAAGAGAGAAGCAGAACGAACCCTTATAAAAAAACCCAGTGACCCTATACACAGGTACCTGTTTTTATCTTTATTAGTTAAATAATCATAATCAAATGTAATTGAGAAATGCCACTCAAGAATACTAATCTTACAACAGCTAAAAACTTGTAAGTACTGTCTAGTTCAGCACTCAAATCTGATTAGAACATATCTGGAGACAAAACAAAAATACAGAGCTGATTCAATGGGTTAGAATTCAAAACACCACAGTAGCCATTATGTTCCTGTTTGGGATAATTGGATGTGATTATTTTTGAAAAAGCCTCTAACATGACATGTATTTATATATGAAGACAGATCCTCTTAAAATCCTTCTCACTTGGATCATGAGCACCCCAGTGTGTGAAGCGAACTTTTCCTAAAGGACCACCACACGAACCCAGTAAAATGTAATTTTGGGGGGCCAGAAGTCAGTTTTGCAGCAATTGTGAGGAGGCAGCATCTGTACTGCCCCTAGCCCACCCCCAATGCCTACCCCGTTGTGGAGCACCATTTTAAACTTGCCCTCAGGTTGTCACGGTATATTTTATGCAGGACTGACCTTAGCGGAGACTCTGCATGCTGATGTATTATTGACCTTCTTCCCCACTGCTTACTCAAACAGGCCATCTGGGTACCAGGACGGTACAGGGAATATGTCCAACTTTCCAGACCAAGATAAAAATAAATAAAATGCAGGGGTGGGGGGTGGGGGAGAAGGAAGGCTCTTAGCTTGTACTAGGAATTTGTTTATTCAGACATAATTGGCGTGGATCTGGCCAAGGCACAGTTTCATTCTTTGTCTAATCCTCTGGCCTCCTAGCCCCTCCCCCCATTGTTCATCTCCATTAAAGTGTGATGAGCCACTAAGCAAGAAAGGAGGACAGAGAGGCAGCAAAGCTACCACCAGCCCTTCGTTATAGAGTCACACTTCTGGGGAGGCTGGAATTAACCTGGGTGTGAGGATGGACACTGAGTAAGGGCAGACCCCATCTCGGCCCAGTTTCCCCTGGTGAGGTCTGCTTCTTTCTCCCCTCCCTCTACTGTGCTGGGAGTGGGCCCTGGGGATCTGGACCCTGGGAAGCCAGGTTATCATTGCTAGGGGTTATCTGGCCAGCAGACCTCAGCTCTCCCCCAGTTGAATCACAAAGAACCCAACCTTGTCAAGACAGGCCAGGCACACTTAAAGCTTCCCTGGTGACTTTTTCCTAGGTTGGAATTCATTTTTAGCAGCTTCACTTGGTTGATTAATGGCTTCCTTTCAATGGTGAAATTGACTTAGGAAACTAGCTCACAATGTCAGATTCAGTTCATACTGAACTACCCTCCAGGACCCAAAGATAATCATGAGTTCTCCACAGCACAGAACACTACCAATGGCAGGAGGGTTCTGGTTAAACTCTTTTCTTGATCGTCAGAAAGCTCTGTTCTCTCTCCTTTTATGGTGGTAAGTGCTATTTGTTTATAATGTAGTTAAGGAGAATAAAGGTTTTAAAAAATATATAAACATTAAGTATCTTTAATAAATACTTTCCTAAGAAAAAACGTATCAGCAACCTTTTGGACATCAACCTTAGCAATATCTTTCCAGATCTGTCTCCTTAGGCAAGGGAAACAAAAGCAAAAATAAACTATTGGGACTGCATCAAAATAAAAAAGCTTTTGCACAGTGAAGGAAACCATCAGCACGGTTAAAAAGGCAACCTACTGAATGGGAGAAGATATTTGTAAATGATATATCTGATAAGGTAAATATCCAAAGTATATAAAGAACTCATACAACTCAACACCACAAAAAAAAAAATAATCTGATTTAAAAAGGCAAAAGATCTGAATAGACATTTTTCCAAAGAAGACATACAGATGGCCAACAGATGCATGAAAAGATGCTCAACATCACTCATCATCAGGGAAATGCAAATCAAAACCACAGTGAGATATCACCGTGTACCAATCAGAATGGCCAGTGTAAAAAGACAAAGAAATCACTACTGTTGGTGAGGATGTAGATAAAAGGGGACACTTGTGCCCTGTTAGTGGGAATGTTAAATTGGTACAGCTACTCTGGAAAAGAGTATGGAGTTTCTTCAAAAAATTAAAAATAGAAGTACTGTACAATCTGGTAATTCTATTTCTGGGTATTTACCTGAAGAAAACAAAAACACTAATTCAGCAAGATATACTCAACTCTATGTTTACTGCAACATTATTTGCAATAGCCAAGATATGGAAGCACCCTAGATGCCCACTGATAGATGAATGGATACAGAAGATGTGATATATGTGCACAATGGACTATGACTCAGCCATAAAAAGAATGAGATCTTGCCATTCACAACAACATGGATGGACCTAGAGGGTATTATGCTAGGTGAAGTAAGCCAGACAAAGAAAGACAAATACCATTTGATTTCACTTACGTGTGGAATCTAAAAAACAAAACAAAGTAACAAACAAACAAAAACTAAAGAGAAAAACAGACTCATAAATATAGAGAAAAAACTGATGGTTACCAAAGGCAAGGGGGCTGGGGGTGGGGTGAAATGGGTGAAGGGGATTAAGAGGTACAAACTTCCAGTTATAAAATCAGTAAGTCACAGGGATGAAAAGTACAGCATAGAGAAGACAGTCAATAATACTGTAATATACTTATCATTGTTAGCATTTCATAATATATAATTATTGAATCACTACATTGTATACCTGAAACTAATTCAGTATTATATGCTAACTATACTTCAATTAAAAATTTAAAAATTAAAAAAGTAGTGTTTGGACTAAATATTCAGCACAGTTTGTTTTGCATGGCATAGAAATGCAGTAGATGTTAGCTAAGAACAAGTCATCTCCCTGAAGCCTTCTGGCCTCACTGCTCCCATCTCTTCCCTCCCCTCCCTTTTGTTCTTTCATTTTGTAGAGATTGCTCTAATATCCTCCACAATAGAATTTGTTGTTCATCTATGTCTACCCTTTCAAGACTCTGAAGGGCTAGGGCCACTCTTCAGTCATCTGTGCCAACTGAATCCTGTGCCCAGCACACAGGACAAATTCAATAAATATTTGACAAATGAATGACTAATTATAGCTAGTTTGCACAGATGTTCCTCAACTGACGATGGGCTTACATTCCAATAAGCCCATCGTCAGTTGAAAATATCGTAAGTCAAAAATGCATTTAATACACCTAACCTACTAAACATTATAGCTTAGCCTGTCTTAAACATGCTCAGAACACTTGCATTAACCTACAGCTCAGCAAAAGCATCTAACACAAAGCTTACTTTATAATAAAGTGTTAAACATCTTAAGTAATTTATTGAATACTGAAAGTGAAAAACAGAATGGTTATATGGGCACAGACTGGTTATAAGCCTGTCAGTTGTTTGCCTTTGCCATCCAGTGGCTCACTGGGAGATGTGACTCGCTGCCACTGCCTAGCATCATGAAACAATATCATACTGCATTTTGCTACCTCCGGAAAAGATCAAAATTCAAAATTTGAAGTATGTATATCACTTCCCTGCTGTTGTAAAGTCAAAATATTATAAATTGAACCATCATAAATTAGAAGCTGTATTTAGATTTTAGCAATGTACCTGGCAGTTCAGTTAATCATCACAATTTGAGGAGGTAGGTATTCCTTTCATCCCCATAGTAAAGACTGGGAAATTGAGGCTGAAAGAGGTTAAATAGTAGCTAAACACCTACGAGTCAGAATGTGCACTCAGCTTTATTACAGAGCTTGAATTCTAGCTACAACACCCACATGATAACAGATGAATGCTCATCCCTTCCATTGTATGCAAATGAGAAATTTATGGTTCCATTTTTGAGCTGAATAAAAACAGTTCTACATGATTGCTGGGTATATTGGGTTGTGACAGTTATTCAGAGCCTTTGGGGAGACCTAACACAAATTGTAAAAGGCATTGAGGCTCTGTTTGTTATATTTGTTCAGACATTTTTTGCAATGGCAAACTTCAGAATGTATAAGCACAGATTTAGGATGTGCATTAATTTTGTCTTCAGCAAAGTGGATCAATCAAACGCACAGAGACAGTAGTATTGTTGTTTTACCATCCTGCCTCTGCAATAGACAAAACACTTACCAGCAGCTTCTCTTACTAGCCCTGTGACTTTGAACCACCAATACAACCTCTCTGACCCTCACTCTCCTCCTCTGTAAAGTGGGAATATTAATAGTGCCTTCCTCAGAGGGTTGCTGCAAGGAGTAAGTGAGACAACACTTATGAAAAACTTGGCACATCAACCGGTTCATGTTTAGGAGCCTAATCAAAGATGGGTATCTACATGACATCAAAACATCTAAATATCTTTGAATACCTATTCAAAGTAAATACAAATTAGCAAGGGTAAGAGAGGCAGAGAGCACACAAAGAATAAAAGAGAAAAAAATCTGTTCAATACTGCTAAACTGTACATTGAAAAATAGCTAAAATGATAACTTCTATGTTACATATATTTTGTCAAAATAAAAAAAATCTGTCCATTATCCTCTGTGCATGTCAAAATGAAAAAACAAACAAACAAAAAACATACAAGAAACATAAACAAAACTTCTATCACTGTAGAAATTTCTAAACTATCTAGAACAATATATGTTATTTATTTTTATTAATGTTAAAATTTAATACTGTGAAAATTTTTACTGAGAATATTTTGTGTGTCAAATAATGATATCTACCAAACTTATATTGATGTTTCTAGGACTTTTTCATATCTTTTTTATAGTCCCAAAAATTAAGTGGGTTCCCCCCCAAATTTTTACATATTATTATTTTTACCGGGTTAATTTTTTCAAAGCAAATTTTTTAAATCACATTTTCTTTGCAACCCTTCTAGGTTGATATTTCCCAGTCTGTAACAAAACATGAATCTGAATCTGAGGTGGTGCCTTGCTGAGGGTTTTTTGGTGCCTGTCTAGGAAAGGTGGCCTTCTCGGGCTCAGAAAAACTAGAGCAAAGCTGCAGAGTAAGAGCCTGGCACAGGTGAGGAACTGGCTGGTCCCAGCCTATAGATATGGAGTGCCCATTTCATGTGCCCTGCCTACTTCCCCTCTAACACAGTGAGTTGTCTCACAAAGAGTAGCATTTGCCATCCTGATATCTCTGAGACCTGTCCTTGAGTCTGATATCAGGCCATGGAGGGGATGTTAGAAAGTTCAAGACAACTTTCAATTCTTGAGGTTAAGGCCAAGGGGTGGAGTTTGGATAGTTACAGTAAGAAGGGTGGAGGGTAGCCTGGATGCATGCTGTCCAAGAAGAGCATTTCCAGCCTTAAAACAGAAAATGTAGACTCAGGGTGCCCTCATGACAAGCACTTAGCAATGTCAGCGGCCTTCTTTGGCAGAGTGGCCTATGGGACCTATGATCCCTCAACTTATACTCCACTTCTCCTTCCTTTGCTTTTCAAACACCATGCAGACCTGAATAATAGTGGTTGCCCCACTTCCTATGGGCATTGTCTTCAGGAGGTTTGTGATCAGCATGGGGTGAAAGAGTGATGTTGTCACCCATGGTTGGTCAGCCACAAGGAAATTTGACTCAAGTCCATTGAGTGCCTCTTAAAGGAAAGAGAGTGTGTGTGGCCAGGTGTTGGGGTGGAGGTTGGTCATCATCATCTAGATATGTGGTATCTCCAAACCTGGCTGATGGGCAGAACTTCTTGGGGAACTTCCTAAATATCCAGAGCCAATAAATCAGATTCTCCAGGAATATAGCCCAAAAACCTAGAAGTTAAAGAAATAACAAAACAGCAACAAAAAAGTTCTGATGATGAGCCAGTTTAACAGCTGTAATTGAATCTAGATCCAATTCAGTAGAATCATCAGAATAAGAATAAATGTGCTCAAAGGGATGACAGGATTCCTGATGGTACTTCCTAAACATATCCATTTATTCACCAGCATTATGGAACATGTTTTTATTAAGCATCCGGTATGGCAGTAATGAAAATAAACGCAGCCCTTACTCAGAGTGCTTATCATAAACTTTGTGAGACCCCACATATTCTAGGACTCTTGAATTTGGTCTTCTTCTGTGTGAGGACATGGAGACAGCATATCTATCCTTTTTTCTTTTGAAAAAAGTCAAGCCAATTGCTTGGCAAAATGTAGACCAAATGGCCCTTATATCAATTATATGACAAATATTAAGTCATACATTTGCTAAGTAATATGGGACATTCAAAGAGGAAATTAAAATACTTTATCTTCTAAATGTGATTTAATAATAAAAGCCACAAGTTGTTAAACACCTACTCTGTGCCAGGCATAGTTAGACATCTTCACATTTCATCTTCAAAATAACATGGTGGGCCCGCCTGCCTCCAAAGCTCTCTGCGGTGCTGCTCTTCCTCCACTCACAACCGTGTGAGCTTTGGTCCTTTCTGACCCCAGATCCACCAGCGAGTTGCCTTGCAAAGTTGGCCATTTTACCTGATTTTTCTCAATGAGTTTTCTCACCTAGAAAAATGGGGAATATACCATTTACTTTGCAGAGTTGTAGTGAAGCGAAGTGAAATACCTGTTTCCAAGGTATCAAAAGAAGGCTTGATGCATAGCAGGTGCTCAGTCAGTGCTAATTCTTTCCTATCCCTAACTATTCTCTCTGGTCAGCTGGTACCCACCCTGCGAGATTCAGTTGTCCCAAATGGGAATTAGAACTGAAATTCTCAGAGTTTCCCAAAGGTTATATAAATCCACACAGGCCATACATTTATGTAAAGGAGACATGCCACAGGTGTGGGGGTTCCTGCATCACGCAGCATGTGAAAAATACCAAATAAGTGACCACAGCATTCGGTGTTGGGGAGTTTGGAGCAGCACAAAGACACTATGGACTTGGTAGCATGAAAAGTTCAGAGTAATAGTGAGGCTTGAAGACAGAGGGGTTTCAGACACATTTTAAAATGTAGGCAGGTTCTCTTACATCGACCACCTAAGAGTTGCACTGTAAGAAGCAACAACCTCTCCATTTCCTCTCCACCATTCTGCTTGGTAGCTGCAAAGTAGCAACCATGCATGACTGCATCTCCATCACATTGGTCAGGCTGGTGTCCAAATTAGCAATGCCTTCTAGGAGCTCTATTGCCTAGAACACAGCATCCAGCCTGATGGTCAGCTGCCAAGTGACAAAACCACTAGGGGAGGAGATGACCCCTTCAACACCTTCTTCAGTGAGAAGAGGTGTTGGCAGGCACGTGCCCAGGGCAGTGTCTGTAGACCTGGAACCCACGGTCATTGATGAAATCCACACTGTCACCTACCTCCAGCTCTTCCACCCTGAGCAGCTCATCACAGGCAAGGAAGATGCTGCCAGTAACTATGCCCAGGGGCACTACATCATTGGCAAGGAGATTATTGACCCTGCTTTGGACCAGATTCAGAAACTGGCTGACTAGGGCACAGGTCTTCAGGGCTTCTTGGTTTTCCACAGCTTTGGAGGGGGAACTGGTTCTGGGTTCATCTCCCTACTGATGGAATGAATGTCTCTCTGTTGATTACGGCATGAAGTCCAAGCTGGACTTCTCCATTTACCCAGCTCCTCAGGTATCCACAGCTCTAGTTGAGTTCGACAGCTCTATCCTCACTACCCACACCCTGGAGCACTCTGATTTTGCCTCCCTGGTAGACAATTACGCCATCTGTGACATCTGTCAGAGAAACCTCAATATTGAACTCCCAACCTACACTAACCTGAACAGGTTGATAAGTCACATTGTGTCCTCCATCACTGCTTCCCTCAGATTTGATGGAGCCCTGAATGTTGATCTGACAGAATTCCAGACCAAGCCGGTACCCTGTCCTTGCATCCATTTCCATGCCCCCATCATCTCTGCTGAGAAAGCCTACCATGAACAGCTTTCTGTAGCAGAGATCACCAATGCATGCTTTGAGCCAGCCAACCAGATGGTGAAATGTGACTCTTGCCATGGTAAATACATGGCTTGCTGCCTGTTTTACCATGGTGTGGTGGTTCCCAAAGATGTCAGTGCTGCTATAGCCACCATCAAGACCAAGAGTCCATCCAGTTTGTGGACTGGTGCTTCACTGGCTTCAAAGTGGGCATTAATTACCAGCCTCCCACTGTGGTACCTGGTGGTGATCTGTCAAAGCACAGCAAGCCGTGTGCATGCTGAGCAATACCACAGCCATCGCTGAGGCCTGGGCTCGCCTGGACCACAAGTTTGACCTGATGTATGCCAAGCGTGCCTTCGTTCACTGGTATGTGGGTGGGGCATGGAGGAAGGAGAATTTTCTGATGCTCAGGATGACATGACTGCTCTTGAGAAGGATTATGAGGAGGTTGGTGTGGATTCTGTTGAAGGAGAGGGTGAGGGAGAAGGAGAAGAATACTAAAGTAAAAAATGTCACAAAGGTGCTACTTTTACAGGGAATATTATTCTGTTTTAAACATTAAAAAGTTGTGGTCTGATCAGTTAATTTGTATGTAGCAGTGTATACTCTGATACACAATTACTGACCTATATTTTAAAACATGATGCTTTGTTATAGCCTCAAGCTTGTTCATTTCTCTGATGGGTTTGAATAAAGTATTCCCTGTCTTTAAATAGATAGATGCTAGATAGATAGATAGATAGATAGATAGATAGATAGATAGATAGATAG
>NW_027397087.1:19316128-19368288 GCF_003265705.2 Callorhinus ursinus | reverse complement strand
TTTTTTTTTTTTTTTTTTTTTTTGAGAAGCAGAGGGGAGGGGAGGGGCAGAGGGAAAGGGAGAGGGAATCTTAGCCAGACTCCACACGCAGTGCAGAGCTGACTTGGAGCTCAATCTCAGGACCCTGAGATCATGACCTGAGCCGAAATTAAGACCCGGACACTTAACCAACTGAACCACCCAGGTGCCCCACACTGCCTATTTTTATAAATCAAGTCATGGTGGGTGTAGCTTGGATCACAGCCACACCCATCATTTACATTTGTTTAATGGCTGCTTTTGAGCTACAATGACAGTGGAATAATTGTGACAGAGATTGTATGACCTACAAAACCTAATTTTTTACTGTGTCTTCTTTTACAAGAAAAGTTTACTGAACCCTGGATTTGAGCATTTTAGTTTTATACGAAGTTAAAATGAATTCCACCTCCTGGATGAGGGTTTTCTGGGAAAACCATCCAAGGTGGTGGCTGGCAGGCCTAGAATTTGGCACACAAATGGTTGCAGTTCTTAACTCCTACCTCTTTGGGTCCTAAGTTTTGAGCTCCTTTGACACCAGTTCATCCCAAGTGTTTTCTACCTCTGCAGGCAGAAGCCCATAGATATAATTCCACATACCAGCACCTCCTCATGACCTATTCTCTCCCAGTAGGCCTCCCTCTCTCCAGTCTAAAGCTCCATGCTACACTCCCCAGAGCTGCCAGTGCTCTGCCCTGTGAGCTAACCACGGGACAATGCCCAGCCTGGGCATCCTCCTGTAAATTGTTCCCATGGCCCCACTGTCTGGGGTACAGCTGCTTCACCCCAGCTGCACATCAGAATCTTGGGATGATTTTTAGAAGTACAGATGTCCCGGTCTCACCTTGAAAGTAGTAAATCTGAAAAGTACATATTCTTTTGAAGCCCTTAAGAGAGGGCTTTCCCACCTGTCCTACTTGAAGGAGAATGCCCCCTGTGGTCTCTGCCCTATTCAGTCCTGTTTTACTTTTTTAATAGCATTTATCAGTGTCTGACAGATTAGAGTCTGCTTGCTTCTTTATTGTCTGTCTTTTCCTCAAATAATATGAGCCTCCTGAAAGTGCAGACTGTGTCCCCAGGCCCAAGAACAGCATCTGACCCACAATAAAGGTCCAAAGATATCTGTGAAATCTTTTTGGGCGGTCTTCCCTCATCTGTCCCTGGCTTACCTGCCCAGCTTTAACTCCTCGTGTCCTCACAATCAGGTTCCTCTAAACCACCCGCTTAGAGTGGTCTGAGTGCACAAAGCTCCCTCAGTACTGTCACTGAGCCACGCATGCTTCTACTTCTTTCCTCCTCTGCCTGGAATGTCCTTTTTCCTCTATATTTGCCTAGTGAGCTCATGGCTCTTTCACAAGCCACTTCAAAGTCGCTTTCTGTTCCCTGACTCGGGTAAGCAGAGGTGATCATCTTCACCTTTCAGCTGGATTACAGAGAACCTCCCATTGTTAGGGTTATTTAACACACAAAGACCTCCTGTCACTGAACTAGAGGTTCCCTCAGGGTATTCATCTTTATTCCCAGAGCCTAACACTTTTAAACTTGGCAATACTGAACCTTACAGAAATGTTTTTTTTGAATAAATTAATAGATGGGTGGAAAAAGTAGGAAAGGAAGCAGGGGAGGGAGGGGAGAAGGGGAAACAGAAATAGGAGGAAGAAAAAAGAGAGAGGGAGGGAAAGAAGAGAAGATGAAAAACCAACCTCTTCACAGAGTCTACCACCTTGTGCTCATGGTTCAGCATTTATGCTAAACCAGCTGGTGCTGTATTGTAGAGCTAAGAGGGCAGCCCCAGAGACATGATCTGTTCAGTGATTTCTTTTGAAGACTGTACTGTTTGCTATTGCCAAGTCTTCTTGAAGATGCTGCCACAGGGAAGAAGGGATGGGCCTTCCCAACCAGACTTGGGGGGATGTTTCAAAGGCCCTTTTCTGGGGCCCCTCTGAATCCCAGACTCGGTAGCATGGTGGAGGAGAGCAGCAGGGAGAACAGCTAGTGGGGGCTGAACAGCCTCAAAATTGCCTGGCTTCTAATGTTTTTAACACATCCTCTGCTTTTCTCCAAGGCGTATTCAAGGCTATCTGTGGCACCGAACATTTTAAATTGAAGGTTTTATGACCCCCTTAAAGTATACCTAGGTGAGAGGCCAAGAGAGGAATATTTTCTCAGATAGGGAAGCAATCAAAATTGTTTTCCTCCATAATGAAACCTTGCCTCTTCCAGTAAATAGGAATTTTCACTTGGGTGAGGGATGCATAGAAGAGGGAAGAGAGACTGCAGTTGAGGAATTTGCATGTACTCCAAAGGGCATTTTGCATATGGCCATTTGTGATGATATGCCTTTAAAAATATAGCTCTATTATGGATGCATTTCATTCGTTAAAAGGGTGACATTTCTCTGTATTAATGAAATAGAGTTAAGTTCTAATCAGATGAACCTGACATAAATATTCAATTTTAACTCACAGAGTTTTTACATTTTCATTGATGATAAAAAAATGGCTTCCTGATTAAATGAGAAATTCTAGCTGCTTCTTAGAAGAACAGTTGGGCGGAAAAGAAACATAAAATAAAGATGTATTACAGAGGATAGCAAATCTATGCAAGTTTTCACATTTTTCTTGAACGCACATGACAGGGCACCAGTGGAAAGCCCTGTGGAAAATGATTTACAACAGGTGAAACTAAGGCTCGGCTAAGTTAATTGAACTTGTCCTGAGTCACTCAGCCCATCTGTGGCAGGAATGGGATTTGAACCCAGAACCACTGAGTTATGATGCTGTTTCTAACCTCAGGAGCATCCATGTTTATACAGAGACAGCAGGACCATTATTGCAAAGCTTAACACCAAAAAAAAAAAAAAAAAAAACCTGTCTGCCAAAGCTGAATTCTGTTGCCAATTCTACTGGCTATATACCATGGCATCCTGACTAGTCTGTGGTCATTCTTCCCCCAGAATGTGCAATAAGGCTGCAGTCATCTATTTTTACAGTTTATTGTTTTAATGCTACTTTTTTTCATTGCGATTTATGGGGGGGGGGATCTTGCTAAATCAAGGACAGTTAAATTTTTCTAATTTAGGCCTTATTGAATTCAGGATTTGTGGTAATTGCACCCAAACTGAAGCTGAAATTTGTGCTATTTTTGAAGAAAAGATGAATAAGCAAATTAATAGCATAATAAAGAACAAATTTAACTTACTTAAATTAATCATGTGTTTCTAAGGTTGTTGGCAGGGGATGGTTTGGAGTAAATATGCTAAACGATAGTAACAACTGCCATATGCCAAGAGTCAAGAGATGATGTGACAAGGAAGGCACTTGCTGTGATGAGCACTGGGTGTTACATGTAAGTGATGAATCACTAAATTCTACTCCTGAAACCCGTATTATACTTTATGTTAACTAGAATTTAAATAAAAATTGGGAAAAAAAGAGATATCGTGATACGTTATTGACTTTGGTCTCCTATAACAAGCCTATGAGATGGTCTTATTTTACAGATAAGAAAACTGAGAAAGACATTATTTGATTTGTCCAAGGGGAGAATCAGCATTTCAACCCAGGTCTGGCTGCTTTAAAGCCTGTCTTCTCACCTTCATGCTGTATCATAATAATTCCTGGTCTTCTGGGAGTCCCAGGCCTCAAACGACTATTCCATTTGGGGCAGTAGCCTGGTTGTTCCATGAATTGGTCCAGTGGAAAACAGGCAATCGGCCTGGTATTAGGGTGCCAGCAACGTTCTAGAGTCGAGACAGAGGCTGAAGGCAATGCCGCTCAGAGCTAAGTCAGAGCCTGAGGCAGAAGGAAAAATAATACAGAGCCTGTCTTTAATTTAAGATTTTGATATTTTCTTCATTATGAATTTTTTGCTGTAATTTTTATTTTTTAAAATGTTGCATTAAGGTATTACTCATCTTTTAAAAAAAAAAGCTATTGTGAATCTTGATCACTTTTGAATTTTTGATCACCCCCTTAAATGTTACACCTAAAACCAGTGCCTCACTTGCCTTACCTTAGACCCAGCCCTGGATGAAGGTCTGCAAGTGACCAACAGAGTATTTTTTAAAAATGGAAGATTTCCCATGAAAAGCAGTATTTCTAGCATCCCTTATAAAAACTGGGAAATCTGGCAACATTGGACTTACCTTTTCATATGGCAAAAAGTGGCCTTATCCAAGTGGCAGTTGCCTCTACTCGAGAGTAAATGTTGGCCTATTCTCTGCATACTCCCTCCCAAACTTCCTGACCAATTCGGGTCCTGCCTGACCCCTGTAGGATCTGAGTTGAGCATTCTGGGGGCTAGACCAAATGTACAAATGTTACTAATATTCAGGAAACATGTCCTGCCATAGCCTGTAACATTCCTTCAGGATTACCGATGTGCCACTCTTGACATTAAATCACAAGATAAGATCACTGCCAGCAAAACCCTGAAAAAAACTCTACTGACCAGCACTGATGCATCATAGATCACAGTGCGGAGTGTGCATTTCATGTTTTTTTGTGCAGAGCAAACTTCTTTTTGCCTATCAAGGACTGAAGTGTTTTTTATCATCACTAATATTTTTTGAGCATTTGACAATGTGCCCAACTCTATGCTGAGAGCTTTACATACACGACCTTATTTAATCATCACAAAAATCACGTGAGATATATTCATATCCCCATTTTACAGATGTGGAAACTGAGTTACTAAAAGGTTGAGAAGATTGCCCTAGGATACCTAGCTGGTAAAGTGAAGAATCTGCATTCAAACCCAGATGAACAACACCAAAATCCTACCCTGTTTACCACCAGACACGCTAATTGGCCTGCTGTTGTCTTTAATAACATTCTACCAGCTAAATTCGCTAATTGCTCTTTGCTATCAATGGCTCTAACGTTTCACAAGCACATGGAATTTGAACCAAGTGTATACAACAGCTGCCTATTGTATTAAATTAATTTTAAGAGCCCATCTTCCTTGTTTTTGTGACTCTTCTCATACCAGATTAATTTTTCAAAGGTTAATCACATGACACTTATTTTAATTATGCTTTTCTAGTCATGACTAATGACAGCATTTGACTTCTTGTTGCCTTCCTTTGTAGGTGTGTGACCAATAAGATTATTAATAATGCCTTTTTATTATGTAGTCATGCTGTAGGTGCCCACAGGGCACGGGCTGGCCTCATGTATTTTATTCTGGGGGCAGTGTCAGCAGGGCCTTGCGGATTTGCTAATGAGCTAAATCCGGTTAGTGCCACATGCCCTGGACTGCCAGAGATCTTTTAAAGACATCACTGCTCTCAGAGACTCAGCTGGGTTCAGTTGGAGAGAGATTAACTTCTCATTCCAATTAGCAGAGAGTCATACTGTTGAAGGGGGAGCTGCTTATGGAGCTCCAAACCTAGAGCCCTCTGACTGAGGAACCAGTCTGGCCTGAAGAAGGGGTTTTGATGCTGTTGTGGTTGTTACTATTATTATTACTCGCTCTGTGTGTGCCTTATAGGTCACCATCTCCTTCATAAAGTGGGCAATTAGGAGAGGGAGAGGCTGTTTTCTTTTCCATGTAGAAATACACTGACTGCTCTCTGGAATGATGGAAGATTAAAAGGTAAGGGAGTAGGGACTTTGAAATAAATGCAGAATTGGGTAATTATAATCCTTGACCAGATTCCCCCACCACAAAATACTGAGTGTCAATGCTATTTTAAGTTCCATGTTTTATTTTTTCAGATAATAATAATAATAGCTAACAATTATTGAGCACTTACAGAATCGGACACTCTTATAATTGCTTTATGTATATTAATTAATTAAATACTCAAAACAACTCTTGGACAGAGATACAATTATCCTCCTTCTTTGTACTACTCCAAACAAAATGTGTAAGATAATGTCTCTGTTCATCCTGAATTTTTGTCCCTTCTCATATCTTGTTCTTGAGTTAAATTAACATTTTAAGCTATGAATATTGTAGCCCATGACTTTGTCCAGAGGGCTAAGTGGACAATTACTTTAAAGTGGAACGCTTTGGGGAATGAAAGCCAAGCCCAAATCAGGCCTCTACAAAGATATTACAGATGTACAGAATAATAGAGAAGTTCCATAGACACAGAGAAACAAGAAAAAAAAAGTGCTTCTTCTCAAGTGTAGTTTCTGATGAGAAAAAGATGTGCAAAATAAAGTACTCAGCCTGAAAATCAAGTAGAGTAGAAATATACATTTTCCTTTCATTTAAGACTAAAAATGATTCAGAAAAACAAAACCTAAAACACACTCAATAGTAAAGAAAAAATATCCTGTTTAGATTAAAATTATCTCACCATAGCTCTGTAGTAAGACAAGCACACTGGTCCATCTAAAGAGAACTCCAGAGGTATTCCTGAATAGAAATCAATGTGCACACCCTAACCACAAAGCCCATCTAAAAATCAATGAGGTTTTTTAAAAGAACTTGTTTTACAAGAGAATGTATTCTCTGCAAGCCATGAAAACCCAAGGAGTTATATTTGTGGGTCGGATAAATCTTTTTTCAAAAGTAATGCCCCACACTTAAAGATTAAGTATTATAATCTTTATTTTAACAGAAGGCAAAGATAAGAAAGGATTCCAAATGTATAAATGCTCTCTGAAGCTGCAACTGTACACACACACACACACACACACACACACACACACACAAACACAATGGCTTTAAAATGGCCTCCCTATCTAGAGGCAGCCACAGGCAAGACTTGCTATGGGAAAGGGTTCGAATGGACATGTAAAGTGTTCATAAATGTGCTTTTTCAAGAGTGTAATTGCTTCCTTATCCTTAATGTCTGCTGGGGAATCAGAGCAGCTGACACTGGGACATATAGCAGAGCAAACAAAGGATCCACTTGAAAAAATTATAAAAGATTTAATGGGTGTGTGTTTGCATATAGGTATGGGGGGGGCATAGGTTTGTGTGGTGGTTGGAGGCATGGGATACAGGTACCAACTAACCAACAAAATTCCCGTGGATCCCCAAATCTCACTTTTACCCTCTTATAAATAATACTCAGTTTTATCAAGGAAGCCTATTTGTTCCCTGTATTATGAAATAGAACATACTCATTATTTGGGTCCTAAGAAGCACATTTTTTGCTTTTTTCTTTATTAAAAGCAGCCTCAGAAGGATTCACCAAGTGAGGAATAAAAACGTTTCCTTTCTAAGGGTTGGCACCCCTATCCCTGGTCTGGCCCCATCTCTCTCCTGAACTGGACCACAGCCTCTCCTTCATGCCACTCTGGACTACACAGGGGACTGATACCCACCTCTGGCCATCACCAAGCCGCCTTAGGCTCAGTGGCCTGTGGGCCTCTGGAAGGCTAGGGCTGTATTTTGCTCATCCATGTGTTCCCTGAATGTAGGATACAGATGCTGCATGGTCAGTAATGCTTTGCTAAATAAAGAAAGATTTCAGTTAACTCCTAAGAATGTTTATTGAAGCTGGTAAAGAGGAAAGCAGAAATGTTTATGATATCCATTAATCTGCAAAATTTTATGTTTTTAAATCAGGATATTTTTTCCCATCATTAATAAGCTGCAAAACTTCATTTTCCAATTAATAAAAATCTAAGATATGAATAATTTGCCTAAAACAAGTGTTCAGGAAAAAAACAACAAACTAGTGCAGAGAGAGGTATCTTTGATGCCTTAAAATTGGAAAGTACAGCATAGTTGATGAAAACAGATGAGCTTACAGGCTTTTGGCTGAGTCCCTAAGTAAGGAGATTCAGCCTGAAAACCTTGGTGGGGCTGATGGCAGCACAGCGACTAGCCTTGCAGGACTAGAAACTTTGGGTTGGGGCCATGATGGGAATAACTGAGCTTTGGATCTTGTGGTTTTCCATCCTCAAACTCAAATAACACTGATTTGTATCAGAAAATTAATGTACTGATCTGTAACACAATATCTCTTAAATGTTCAGTATTACCAATTGGCCAAGGCCCATACCCTTCACAGGGCTTGCGGTCTAGTGGGAGATGGTATGGAAATAACTACCTTAGATTCCAAGGTGTAGCTCCCAGACCAGTAGCGTCAACGTTGCCTGGGAGCCTGCTGGAAATGAATGCATGGTTAGTCCCTACCCCAGTCCTGCTGAGTCAGAAACTCTGGGGTGGGGTAATTTGTAGTCTAACAAACGCTCCAAGTGATTCTGATGCACTTTAAAGTTTGAGAACCAATGGCCTAAAGACCAATTATAGGCAGTGGTTTTCAACCCTGGCTCCATATGAGAATCGCGTGATCCATACTTTCCCATACCAATTAAACAGAATCTGTATTTATAAGCACCCTCTTCTTTAATCACTTTTTCCATTTACCTGGCTTTTTTTTTTAAGATTTTATTTATTTATTCATGAGAGAGAGAGGTAGAGGCAGAGGGAGAAGCAGGCTACCCACGGAGCAGGCAGCCTAATGTGGGACTCGATCCCAGGACCCTGGGATCATGACCTGAGTCGAAGGCAGACGCTTAACCATCTGAGCCACCCAGGTGCCCCACCATTTACCTGGCTTTAATCACACCATGGTAACCATGACCATGCCAGGGATGCCACTGACATTTATAGTGTCCAGTGTTCTCCCTGAAATTTCTTCTATTAGATTTTTAGCTCACAGTCCAACTGAAGGTTTACTAACTTCATGAGAATTATGTCAGATGTCCAAGAAGTTCCAAATGTCCCTAGATATCTTTCATTAGCAACTGCATGATTTTCCCTTTTGAGTTTTATCTCTCTAGCTTGAAACTTTTTAGCTTGAAACTGTTCAGATTAACTCCCGCTGACAGAAAAAACAATAGTCAGTAGTTGCAACTTACGAGTAAAGATTCTAATATAGAAGTGCTGAATGGAAAATACTAGTAAGGCTACAAAGGCTAGCTACAATTTAAGTTTCTTTGCTTTTGGCTGAAATGATGATATCAAGTCTGTGTGGTAAACCTGGTTATCTTGTACTGATAAAATCTGATTGGAAAGCAGCTCTTCTCACCACAATGCCACCAATGCAACTAATCATCGGGGAAATGCAAATCAAAACCACAGTGAGATATCGCCTGACACCTGTCAGGAACGCTAGCCTCAAAAAAAGAAAAAGACAGCAACTGTCGAGAGGCTGTGGAGAAATTAGAACTATAGCACACTATTGATGGAAATGCAAAATGATGAAGCCGCTATGGAAAACAGTGTGGAGGTTCCTCAAAAAATTAAAAGTAGAACTACCATATGATCCTACAATCCCACTTCTGGATATTTATTCAAAAGAATTGGGAGCAGGATCTTGAAGAGATATAGCCCTCCTACATTCATTGCAGGACTATTCACAATAACCAAGATGTAGAAACAACCTAAATGTCCCTTGGCAGATGAATGGATAAATAAAATGTGGTACAAACACCCAATGTAAATCTCTTCAACCTTTAAAAAGAAAGTAATTCTGCAATATGCAACAACAAGGATGGGTCTTAAAGACATTATACTAAGTGAAATAAGCCCATCACAAAAAGACAAATGCTACTTGATTCCATTTATATGAAGTATCCAAATAGTTAAATTCATAGAATCAAAAAGTGGAATGGTGGTTTCTGGAAGCTGGGAGGAGGGGGAAATAGGGAGTCACCAACAGGCAATAAATTTCAGTCAAGTAAGATAAATAAGCTCTAGAGCTCTGTTGTACAATCTTGTATCTATAGTCAATAACTGTATTATACACATGAAAATTTTTAAATTAAGTTGGTAGATGTCATGTTAAGTGTTCTTATCACAATAATAGCAACAAAAATCTGATTGGCATTTGTGTGTTTGATTAATAAAGAAATCCGAAAATGAATTAATAAAACTTGGTAGATTAAAAAATCAAAACATGGCATCTATGGAAGGAGGTGTAATAAGTAGTGCCCTTGGTGGTTAAAAAGTTTACAAAACACTGGTTGGAGTTATCAGTCATGTGAAACTGAAAGAAATGGCAGTTCTGAGGGCAGCACGTATGTATAGAGAAGGAAGAAAGAACTGGCTAAATACTGAGCCACAGAGAAGAAGAGGGTTCTTCTATCCTGCTCCCCTTACCCAAACCGAAGGAGGTTGGGGCTTATGTGGACCTGACCAATGCAGGGTTGCTGAGCTGGGCTGTGTTGGGAAAGTGTGTTGCCTGAGGTTTTAGTGGGAGGTTCCAGGGTATAGTTACTAGGAGCAGGAGACTATGGGAGTGCAAGGTCAGAACCAGAGAAAGAGTGCAACATCAGGTCACAAGTTTGTACAGAACTGGACAGAGAGAAAGAGAGAGAACCGAGAAACGAAGTCAAGGAGGGATGATAATAAAAGAAGTTTAAGTTGACTCTTGGAATAGCAGAGCTGACAACTCTCTTAGAGAAAAAGGCATAGGATCTAGACCCTAAAGACAAATTTTCCAGTTTCTTTTATGAGCTAGCCTTGAATGGTTAAATCAGAAACCTTAACCCAGAAGAGCCATCCTCCATGTGGGAAAGAAGACCTACACAGCCTTAGGTCCCATTCAAGCAGCTGTGAACAAACCTACCAAGATGTGAGCCTTGCCTCTGAATGGACACTACTGCTCACTGGGGATTTTGCTAAAATGACCAGATTCATTTTGCTTGGGTTTGCAATGGCAATAATGACATTTAAAATACCACCCATAATACAACTATCATCATCTGATTCATTTTTTGACATGTGCTTATATTTTGTGGTAGTTTGAAAAAATAGCAGTGAAGTTAATGCCTCATTACTTGGGACCTCTAAGGTTAGATTCTCCAACCTAAATTGAATCAGAAAAATACATTTATAGCTAATTCATGTATTAGAACAACTTCTATCAATCATTATTTGTGCACTTAGAGATTTGCATACATCTTGTATAGCATTCAAACTCCTCTCCTTTCCAGCCACCCAGTTTTCAGCATATCCATCTAGTCACAAAGCCAAAATGCAGGAAATATGGCTGGAAACTGTGGGGGAAAACGAGAGTCTGACTTAAACTGGAGACATTTCTTCACCATGGGAGGGCCAGAATAAGGTGAAGTTTCTAATCTAAAGGCACAAGGTATACAACTTAAATTCTCTGCATCTCAACTTTTTCATTTCTTAAGTGAGGGTAATAATACCTCTACCTGTACCTCATAGGCTTGTTAAGTGTTAAGTAAGAATTATCATGGTCCTGTACAATAGTGGATTAAACATCTTCAATTGGACTCCAAGAAGAAAAGTCATGTTGTATGAAAGAATACTGACTATATTTCAGAGGACCTGATGACCAACACACATGGACAGAGACTTTAAGGTTAGAGAGGCAGAAAGCCTGCCATCTTTCAGGATGTACTGAAAGGAAAATGACCTCCTATGGAAATCAATATGAATTTCTCAGCTAAAGTCTGAGGAAACGCAAAAGTGATGTCTATGGAGGTGGCGCCTGAGTGGCTCAGTCGTTAAGCATCTGCCTTCGGCTCAGGTCATGATCCCAGGGTCCTGGGACTGAGCCCCCATCAGGCTCCCTGCTAAGCGGGAAGCCTGCTTCTCCCTCTCCCACTCCCCCTGCTTGTGTTCCCTCTCTCGCTGTGTCTCTCTCTGTCAAATAAATAAATAAAAATCTTTAAAAAAAAAAAAGTGATGTCTATGGAATAAGGCATCATGGACAAGATTGTATATAACCATGTGGAACAAACTGTATATAGCTCTTATTACAGATTACAGTAATTATAGGAGAGCCTTTGCTCAATGTCCACTATGTGATGTTTACTTAATCCTTCCATCTAATCTAGGAGGTAACTATGAGTATGTCCTTTTTAAAGATGGGGAAAGTGAGGCTCAGAGAGGTAAAGTGACTTACCGAAGGTCACACAGCAAATGAAATGTTAAGTGGCACTGCTAGGGTTTGACCCTGGATCTTCCTGATTTCAGAGCCAATGTTCTCAATTGTTATGGAATCTATCTTGAAAGTGTGAAGTCATCTATTTCCAACATGTTTTCTTCTCAACTTCAGAATGCCTCAGCTGAAGAATCCTTTCACATATACCCATAGGTATAGTTACCTGAACTGGGAAGACTATGCAATGGACTCCAAAATTCATACATTAAGACCTAATCCCCAAAGTGGTGGTATTCAGAGGTGAGGCTTTTGAAAGGCTGTTAGCTCATGAGGTTGAAGCCCTCATGGGAAAGATTAGTACCCTTATAAAAGAGGCCCAAAAGAGCTACCCTGCCCCTTTTTCCAAATAAAGACACAGTAAGAAGACCAACATCTATGAACAAGGAAGCAAGCCCCTACTAGTCACTGAATCTGCCAGTACCTTGATCTTGGACTTTAGCCTCCAGAACTGTGAGTAATAAATTTCTGTTGTTCATACCCAGTCTATGGTATTTTGTTACAGCACCTGAACACCTGAATAGAGTAAGACACTCCATCCAACTACTATAGTCAGAATTCAGTTACATTAAAATTCTAGTTTAAAAAAAACTGAGTGACCCTGTGAATTTATATCCTCTTCCTCCAGAAATCTCACTATAAAAGTAATAAAGGGAAAAAATAAAATCCTAACAGCTAATAAAATGGGAGAGTTCATCACTGGGAAAAAGGTTTCCACAAGTTAAGCAGATGGTGAAGTGGTATCTGTTGGCATAGGAGGAGAAAGTCATAGCCTAGAATAAGCACAGAGGTTAACAAATAAAAAGGATACCAACAGTCTAGCAAAACCACAGAAAGGTTGAATCTCAGAAACACCAAGAATAATGAAGCTGACAGCCAGAGTTAGATGTGGAACTAAAAACATTGTAATTAATTGAAAGTTGGTCAAAGAAATGGTGAATCACTACCTCCAATTCCTCCTCTGCTCTTTCATGGAGCACCTTCAAGACAATCAGGCATCTACCCCGTAGACAAAGATGTCAGAAGGTTCCTCTCAAGAAGTTCTTAAGGTGTCAAGAGATCTTCAGGGGTTTCTCTGTGCTACTGTGTGTCCTGCAACTTATCATACAACAGTTAAATAGTTCTGCTGGTATATAACACAAAGTCTCAATCAGACTTTTTGTTATCACAATTTAAATATAAGTAAACAAGCTAAGGTCATCCAACATTTGAGGAACCCCCCCTAGAATGTTAGAAAGATACAAAAATAAACAGTAAGACACATAGCCCTGGAATAAAATAATTTGGAGGACAGGGGAAACTTAAACATAATAGCCTCAGATTTGAAGAGACAATGAATCTCTAAGTTGCTATATAAACAGAACAATCAGGCTTCGGCTTCTGAAAGTATGTTAGACTGAATATTTTGAAAAGTCTTCTCTCTGTAAAACCCCTAGATGATGTATAAACTTTGACACATATACTTATGCATTGCTGAGCTCATTAAAAAGTGAGGGAAATACTTAAAAGAGAGTTGAAACCAAAATGTTAAGTGAATAGATCCAGAAACCAGAATGTTAAGTGACTACAGGTTATCCTGATGGCAAATGCCATTAACCAGAACACAGAACGTGGAGGCTAGCAGTAATACGTGGAATGGGAGACTCTACTTATACCACTGCAAAATTGGAGTTGAATCTGAAAACTCCACCTAAAGCCAGTATACTTGAAGGTGCTACAGACTCATAATGATAGCTAGATAAAAATTTGCTTGGTACAAAGTGAGACAATACGAAAACTTGTCTTCATTGCATTTCTACATAGAAAGTAATAGTAATGACAATAACAATAATAATAGAATCATCTTATAATTTTTAACCAAAGACCAGCTCACAGATGGGTCTGAGGCTCAAATTTCTACTATGTATTTAGTCATGGGAACAACATGCCAAGAAATTCAGTAAGTGGTCCCGGTTTAATAATGTCCCTGACATCTGACAGAAGTAAACACTAATTTTTCTTTGAGGAGTGCATTACCAGCCCAAGTTCCTTGAAATATCAATTAAGTTCAACAAAACATAAGCTCACAATAAAAAATAATACAAACATAAAGAGGTAAGCCACCATAACTAAGAGCAGAACCAACCAGCCACAAAAATTGAACTGACAAATATCAGATGATGGAATGATCAGATACAGACTTAAGATGACTGTGCATAAAATTATTTAAGTTGGTATAAACAAGGTGAAAAAAGATTATAAAAAAATAATCAAGTGACTTACAAATAAACAAAATTAGCTTTTAACAATGAAAACTGGATTAGGTAAAGGGGATTAAGAGGCAAAAACTTCCAGTTATAAAATAAGTAAGTCATGGAGATGAAAAGTACAGAATAGGGAAATACAGTCAATAATATTGTAATAATGTTGTATAGTGGCAGATGGTGACTACACTTATTGTGTTAAGCATTGAGTAATGTATAGAATTGTCAAATCAATATGTTGTACACCTGAAACTAATATGACATTATACGTTAACTATCCTACAATAAAAAAATGAAATAAGATAAACTGATGGACCAACTTAACAACCAGATTAGCATGGTGCTGCAACAAGTGGGTATCCACATATTAAAAAAGAAATCTAGATACAAACATTACATACTTCAAAAAACTTAACTTAAAATGGATTATAGACCTCAACACAAACATATAAAATTCCTAGAAAAAGATAAGGTAGAAAACAATCTAGATGATATTGGGTTTGGTGATAATTTTTTAGATACAACACCAAAGGCATGATCCATGAAAGAAATAATTGATAAGACAGATGTCATTAAAATTTTAAACTTCTGCTTTATCTCCCTCCAGAGATCACTGTCAAAACACTATCAAAAATGGGAAGAAAAGCCACATAATAAGAGGAAATATTTGCAAAATACATATCTAATACCCAAATTTTCAAAGAACTCAAAAAACTCAACAATAAGAAAACAACCTGACTTTAAAATGGGCAAAAGATATGAACAAACACCTGACCAAAGAAGATATGCAGATGAAAAACAAGCATGTGAAAAGATGCTCAACACTGTACGTCATCAGGAAATTGCAAATTAAAAGAAGATACTACTACACACCTATTAGAATGGTGAAAATCCAAAACACTGACACTAAATGCTGGAAGGAAACTCTCATTCATTGCTGGAGGAAATGCAAAATGGTACAGCTACATTGGGAGACAGTTTGGATAAACACATCCTTACCATACCATTCAATAATTAGGCTCCTTGGTATTTAACCAAATGAGTTAAAAACTAATGTCCACAAAAAAACCTGCACATAAGTATTTATAGTTTTATTGGTAATTGCTGAAACTTAGAGGCAAACAAGATGTCCAGGAGGTAAGTGGATAAATAAATTATGGTATATTCAGACAATGGACTATTATTCAGTGCTAAAAAGAAATGAGATATCAAGCTATGAAAGAATATGGAGGAATCGTAAATGTATATTACTAAGTGAAAGAAGCCAGTCTGAAAAGGCTACATACCATATGATTCTGACTGTAGGACAGTCTGGAAAGGGCAAAACTATGAAGATAGTGAAATGATCAGTGATTGCTAGGGGTTGTAGGGAGGGAGAGATGAACAGGCAAAGCACAGAAGATTTTTATGGTAGTGAAACTATTCTGTATGATACTATAATGGTGGATATATGTCATTTACATTTGTCAAAACCCATGGAATGTACAACACCAAGAGTTAATCCTAAGGTAAACTATGGACTGCAGGTGATAATGATCTAGATTCATTGATCATAACAAATGTATCACTCTGGTGGGGGATGTTGATAAGGAGGGAGGCTGTGTTTGGGGGGCATGAGGAATGCATGAGAACTCTCTGTACTTTTTTGTCAATTTTCCTGAGAACCTACTATTACTCTAAAAAGTAAAGTCTATTAAAAAAAAAAGTGACCAGTTGAAGAAAGAATTAGTGGTGGACTAACTTAGAAAAGGCCAACACAGAGCGCCTGGGTGGCTCAGTTGGTTAAGCAGGTGCCTTTGGCTCAGGTCATGATCCCAGGGTCCTGGGATCAAGCCCTGCATCGGGCTCCCTGCTCAGCGGGAAGCCTACTTCTCCCTCTCCCACTCCCCCTGCTTGTGTTCCCTCTCTCGCTGTGTCTCTCTCTGTCAAATAAATAAATAAAATCTTAAAAAAAAAAAAAAGAAAAGGCCAACACTCCCACTGAGAACAACTGCAAATCTGAATAAATTACAAAACTCATATTTCTAAGGCATTGGAAAGCTGTGTAAGCAAGAGGCTGGAGTGACCAAACTGAAAAAGAACATCCACATATCAAGACTTGTGGGATGTAACTAACGCAATACTTTGAAAGAAATGTATAGTTTTAAATGCTTACGGAAGAAAAGAAGACAGGCTGAAAATTAATAGTGTAAGTGTTCAAACTAATAAGCTAGAAGAAGAAGAATAGAATAAACAAAAGCAACTAGAAAAAAGATTAAGGTTAAAAACAGAAATTAATTAAATAGAAAACAGACTACAACAAAAACAGTATTTGATACTTTGAAATGACAAATAAATAAATAAACTTCTGGCAAGACTGATCAGTAAAAGAAATAAAATCCAAACATAGTAGCAGTTAAAAAAAAAACTAGAAATATATTAGGGAATTAAAATAAAATAGAATAAAATAGTTTCATATCTACAAATTTAAAACATATAATTTGATCACTTAAGCAATTCAAAGAAATTTCTAGAAAAATATACTTCCCAAAAGGACTCAAGAAATAAAAAGAAAATTAATATATAATCTTCCAACAATGAAAACTCCAGAACCAGATGACATTAAAAATAAGCTTTAAAACTTCCAAGAAGTAAACTCTTTCATCCACATGTAAATTCTTCCAGAAATTAGAAAATAGAATGGATACTCCCAATTTTATGAAAATGGTATAATCTTGATATCAAAACTAGATAAGGAAAATACAAGAGACAATGATTATAGGCCAATTTCATTTATAAACAAAGATGCAACAGTCATAAAATATTGGCAAATGGAATTCAGCAATATGTAAAAAATATATCATTACCAAGTTGAGCTTATTCCAATAATTCAAGATTGGTTTAATGTTAGAAAAACCTATGAATGTAATTCACTACATTAACAGGGGAATAAGTAAAAAGGAAATGATTTGAGAAGATATATAAATTTATTTTATAATATTCATAATTAATTGTATATTCATACATTAATTTTTAGTGAATCACAAATCAAAAGGAACTTCATCAACCTGATAAGGGTTATCTAACAAAAAGAACTCTAAATATCATATGTAAAGATTCTCTTAAACATCAGAAATAAGACACAGTTGTCCAGAATCTCTGCTTCTATTCAACATTGTATTACCAACAAACATAATAAAACAAGAGAAAGAAAAAGACATAAAATAAGGGGAAAAAACTGTCAATATGCACAGATGATAAGATTGTCAGGTAGAAACTCCAAAAAATTACTATTCTAGATAAGAGCATTTAGCTAGTTGGTTAGATATGAATTAGTATATAAAAGCAACTATATGTCTATATACTAGCAACAATATGTTAGAAATAATATTTTTAAAATGTCATTTCTAATAGCAACAACAATATAAGGTACCTAGTAATAAATATAAAAAAGTGGTCCAAATCCTTTATTAGAGTAATCTTTTATTAAAATATATTAGCTTGTTAGTTATATGTTTCTCTACTCTGCTCTTAGTGGATGCCATAGAGAATATAACATGTATCCTTGAGTTAATGGAGATCAATATAAATTACTACTTTCACCATTTCCATGAAAATATAAGGACCTTGGACATATTATTGACTGAACTTTCTGTTCTACTTTTGACATGAATTTTAATTCTCTTCAGATTTTAGATTCTGGGAAACATTAAGATTACCATTTTGTACAACCAATATTCATTTAGATTTACACACAGATTTGTCCTTTCTAGTGTTCACCTCTTCCCATATTTCCATGTTTTCCTCTGGGATCATTTTATTTCTGCCTAAACAATTCCTTTTAATATTTCTTTTTCTTTTTAAATTAGCTTTATTGATGTGTAATTTACATACTATAAGTTTCACCAATTTTAAGTGTATTTTTTTCAAAATGATGAATGATATCAAATTTTTTTTTTGCCAACAATGTATTTTACATTTATGTCTGAAAAATAGTTTCACTGGATATAGAATTTTAGGTTGGTAGTTTCTTTCAGAATTATAAAGTTTTTTTATTGTTTCCATGATTTCTTTTGAGATGTCATCTTTAAATCTTATTGCTCCCCCTTTGAAAGGAGTGTCTTTTTTCTTTTTCAAATAGCTTAAACTTTTTTTTCTTTGCATTGATTTTTAGCAGTTTAACTAACATGTGCCTTGGTACACTTTTCTTGTATTTATATTGCTTGGAGTTTATAAAGCTTCTTGAATCTGAGACGATGTCTTTTGGGTTTGGGAAAATTTATGGCTAGTATCCCTACCAATACCATTTCTGCACTATCCTTCTTCCTTTCATTCTGAGACTCCAATTATACATTGGTTAGACATATGTCTCATATGTCTCATATATCTCTTATACTTTTCCTTTCTTTTTTTAAAGTTTATTTATTTAAGTAATTTCTACATCCAACCTGGGGCTTGAACTCATGTCCCTGAGATCAAGAGTCTCATGCTCTTCTGACTGAGCCAGCCAGGTGCCCCTGTTTGACATTTTATAGATAGATAGGTAGGTAGGTAGATAGATAGATAGATAGAGAGAGAGAGAGAGAGAGAGAGATTCAAGTTCTCTGGGGACTTTCTCTATTTTATCTTTTTTTTTTAGTTATTAATTACAGCTATTTTACAGACATATCTGATTTCTCTACCTTTATCACCTGTGAGTCTAATTCTATTACCTAATATTTTATCTTAGGTTTTGGTCATTTGATCCTATATTATGTTATATCTCAATTTTTCATTGACTAACAAACATTGCTTATAAAAAAAGAGAGATAATTAGAGGTTCTGGTTGATGTTATCTTTTTCCAGAGACAATTTTTACTTTTGCTCAGGTGGTAAAATAAGAGCAAATCACCTTAGGGGTGCCCAGGTGCCTCAGTTGATTAGGTGTCCCCACTCTTGGTTTCAGCTCAGGTCATGATCTCAGGGTCGTGAGATAGAGCCCCACATTGGGCTCTGTGCTCTGCATGGAGTCTGCTTGAGATTCTCTCTCCCTCTCCCTCTGCCTCCCTCCTCTGGCTTGTGCTCTCTAAATAAATAAATAAAATCTTAAAAAAAAAAAAAAAGAGCAAATCACTTTAGTCCTTGACTGGGAATGAGTTCTTTGAAATTTGATTGTACTCTTTTCTGTGTGTTAGTTATTTCTGCCTTACCCTTACCCCTGGGGGTAGCTCACTACAGATTCCTAAATAGAAGTCTGAAATTAACAGTACTCCTTCTCCTTGGCCCACCCTGAACTCCAGTTTTCCTCAGGCCCACAATGCTAACAAAACTGTATCTCAGCTTCACAGCCACTGAGCTAGAGCTACCACTTTTTGCTCTGCTTTTCTTAATCAAAACTCACTACAAACCATTAAATTCCTCAAAGGGAAAAATATTGTACAATATCTCACTTCATGGGCTTTTCTAATCTCTGGAATTTGTTCTCCTTAAATCCTGGCAGCCTTGAAAGCTCTCTAATGTCTTCAAATTGATGCTTTTGGTATTTTGTCCAAATTTCCAAGTTGTTATTAATAAGAAGGCTGGTCCATGAAAAGTGATTCCATCATTATTGGAAGTCTTTAAAAACTCTGTATTTTTTAATAAAGCCAAAATACACAGTAAATTCATACTGATACGTGCAACTGAAATTCAGGAATGCAATATTTTTACTTAGCTTTACTGATCTTACATATCTATATCCTTTTCCCATAACAAAAATCATAGTTCTTAATGACACCAAGGTAATTACTCATTTGATTTATCTCACAATATATGTCTCATATATAACAGTAAGATAATAAAAGCACTAACACTATGAATAAAAATGATTACTCAAAATAGTTTGATTTTTTAAAAAATGTTTAATTCTATTTTATTTTATAATTATGTAAACTCTTTTCAATATTCTAAAGTCAAATTCCTAAAACAAAGTATATTTCAAAAACTCTGCTTTCTATTCCTGTTTGTTCCACCTATTCTGTCCTTTCCCAATTTTAATGTTTTTTCTTCCACTATGTTATAAAATATAATAGAATACATGTATATTTTTATAAACTCCTCTTTCTTCAATAAATAAAAGCATAATATATACACATTTTTTTAACCTTGATTTATTCTACTACCAATATGTTGTAAAGATTATTTCACTGTGTTTTATAATGATAGTCAGCATTCATTTTTACAGCTGCACAGTACTCACTTGTTAATTTTCTCAATTGGTTGTCTTCCCAACATAATTCATTATTAATTTAAATACTTAATATTATTTCTTTTAAATATTTATTTCTTTTTATAGCCTTCTTTTGACTTACCTTGATCTACTTTGCTCTTCTTCATTTAGCTTCTTACTGTGTAACTTTGGGACATTGATTTTAAAAGGTACATGAAGCTTTAGGGAGATTGGAATGCTAATGTAAAAACTCCATTCACCCTCTCGCTATGTCTTCTGAGAAGTTCTAGAGTATACTTCCTTGATCCAAGCTGTGAGAACTACATTTATGAAAAGTGCCTCATCATTTTTGAAGAGCTCTGTGGTGCTGTTCTCTGTAGGTCATAAATGATAGTGAAAAATGCTACCATCAAATGGGGATCCCTGAATTCAACAGGGATGAGGAGTTTATGGGTGGCAGAGGCCAAATGGTGGCATTTAATCACCAAAAACTATGTGAACATGGTTACTATGAAGGGCAACAGAGTCAAAGCAATAATCAAAATAGTTTGACCCACAGAGAACAAAATTGGCTAACTAGAACTGAAATGGATAGGCAGACAACTAAAGCCTGATTTGGTTGGTATAACTGGGAAAGCTCTAAGTCTGGCAATAAGGAAGTCTGACTTGTATTACCACAATAAAGAGTCACAAGTTCCCGGGACTGGGGCAGTGTACAAACCCGAAGCCCCTGGAATGAGAGGGAGGGTGGATCCCTTCGAGGAAGGACCCTAGTACACCACCAACAATTTATGGTGTGTATATTCCCCTTCGGTCTTCTCCAATGGGGCTATAGCCATTTACCAGAGTGACTAAGCATTGAGGAAGGGGAGTACTGACAATAGCTCTAAACTGACACTAATTCCTGGAGACTCAAAATGCCAATCTGTGGGACACCAGTCAGAGTAGGGGTTTATGGAGGTCAAATGATCAATAAATTTGGATTCAGGTCCATATCACTCTGCATACTGAGGGATCTACAGTGATCCACCTGCTTCCCACAACCAATAATATAAGTGTGTGTGTGTGTGTGTGTGTGTGTGTGTGTCAGCTAGTTTGTGTTGTCAGCTGATGAAAGCAACCACATTTAAAGTGATTTTTTAAAAAAATAGGATGAGTATAAACTAAAGCATAGAATACATGGTTACAATATAATAGAGAACATTAAACTTAGTCAAACATTCATGATTCTAAATATTTAAATGATGAATTTTAAATTAGAAAAGCCTTTGTGTATGATTCCCTGCATTGTTCACCTCCCCACTAGATCTTATGGTGATGGGAAGCATGCTGATTGATAGGAGCTCTCTTTCAGGGAGCAAAGAAGGCACCAGAAATCATTATTTCAGAGCTCCACCTATATTTCACTGTCACAAAGATACTAAACTATGCCAAGGATAGGAAATGAGATTCTAACTCTTCAGTGAAATATAATGTGAGAGGTGAAACTTGCTCCTTTCTCTTCAAAAACAGTGGGGAACTAGCTTGTCTAATAGTAGTAGTGATTTTCAATGGTGATTTCCAAAAATCACCACTGCTTATTTTAAGGCACTGTTTGAAAATTTACTTTGTTTCCTTACCTTTTTCTCTCTATAATAAGAGACCATATATCCTGGTTTGTCCATGACAGTCCTACATTGTCTATGTCCTGACATCTCATCCAAATTGAGCACTTAATACCCTTATTCAAAAATACCACCGTCTGGAGGATAAATTTAGCAATCACCTTACATAACTCAAGAGAGGCTTTATTCATGTGAAGTTTCATGATCCTTTTTGAAAAAAGCAAAATAAGAAACGTAAGAGTCTTTGCTATGAGATTAATGAAAGATCAAATATCTTTTTAGTCAAATAAGATAAGTTGAAAGACTTACTCTTATCCTCATGCTTCTGAGCTCATAAAATGTGACACAGGATGAGATTCTCACCCCAGTTGTCCACAAGAGTGATTTCTTATTTCAAGAGATGGACTTCAACCTCATGGTAAATTAGAAAAAACAAATGCTAAAGTCTGTTTTTGCTCTCACTTTAAAACCAGTTTGGCAATAAATTAATCCCATGCTTGGCCTTTTGGTAAGTTATCTCCAAGTCAGAAGAATGAGGGCTCTTAAGTGCTGCAGAGGTGCCAGGGGTCCATGTTCAAAGGTCTCTTTTCCACTAATCTGTTGTAGGTCTTGAAGTGACATTACAGAGCACCCATCACTGCCCATGTCACAAACTCTCGTATATCAACATCTGGAGCAGAAGCAGTGAGGTCAGATGCTTCTGGTGGGAAGGCAGCCACCAGGTTCAGACTAGAACACTTGTCAGCACAAGTGGGCCACTACATGAGTGGGGACCTTCAAGATGAGAGTAGCTGAAGGGTAGTCATATCAAACTTGGCTTTGTTTCCCTTCAATAACAATGTGTTCCTTTCTCCTTCCATTTTCCCACTTATGTCAGTGAAATCTCTTCCCATCCTTCAAGGCTCAGGTAGAACGATTCAATCCAGGAAGCCTTCTCCCATTTTCTCAGTTATGACCCTATAATATTTTATGTCTCTTTCCTAGCTCTTATGCTTTCTTCCTTCAGTGATACTTATCTCCACACATAACTGCTTCCCACAACCAGCAAGTGTAAGCATCGTGAGAACAGGAGCGTGTCCTGTTCATCTTTGAATCACCTCAGCTCCTGTAACACTGTCTACTCTAATAGTGAATATTTAATTTGATCAAATGATGTTCACTATCTAATGCTCTTCTTTTTATTATTTTTTCTTGTATTATAAGTGGAATCTGTGTGCTCACAATTATGGCATAAGTGTCAATGTACTGTTGAACCATTTGGAAAGATTCTCTCAGTTATCTAGTTGAGTACTCAAACTAAAAGCACTTCTTAACTGTAGAGCAGCTACTCCTATATTTTCTTTCAGTGTCCTAAGATCTTCCAAATATGATCCACAACACATCAGAGGAAGTATAGTCATTAGAAGGTAACATCCAGTGTATTTAACACATTGTCAGTAAGATAATTATGTACCATTTGACTTAGCACATGATACATGACAAGTAAAATGACCAGGCTCTGCTACATTTACTGCCTGGGGTAAACTATTTTTGCCTTTTTTCATTATTGATATATTATAGTGCAGATAGTGCAGAATGCACTATCTTTAAGTAGGCTACTGGATGAACTTATACATAAGAGTACACTCATGTACCTATGACCCTGATCAAGACAGAGAGTATTTCCAACATTGGAGAAGACTTCCTTGTATACCTTCACAATCAATAGCTATTAACCACCACTCCTTGACAAAAGATAACCACTATTCTGACTCTTATCACTATAGTTTTGTCTTTAATTCATATGAATGAGTTAAGAGTATATATTCTTTTTTACCTGGCTTTTTTCACTCATGTCTGTGAGATTCCTTCATGTTGTTATATGTAGCATTAGTTAATTCTTGTGTGTGTGTTTATGTATATATATACATATATATGTATGTGTATGTAAATAAATATTATCAAACAGTTTTTCAAAGTAATTTTTACCACTTTACACTCCTTCTAACAGTGTATGAGAGTTCTATTCTCCATCACCTTGCTAACTTACTAACACTTCGTAGTGTTAATTCTTTTTTTTAATTTTTTATTGTTATGTTAATCACCATATATTACATCATTAGTTTTTGGTGCAGTGTTCCATGATTCATTGTTTGTTCATAACACCCAGTGCTCCATGCAGAACGTGCCCTCCTCAATACCCATCACCAGGATAACCCATCCCCCTCCCCCCTCCCCTCTAGAACCCTCAGTTTGTTTTTCAGAGTCCATCATCTCTCATGGTTCGTCTCCCCGTCCGACTTACTCCCCTTCATTCTTCCCCTCCTGCTATCTTCTTCTTTTCCTTTTTTCTTAACATATGTTGCATTATTTGTTTCAGAAGTACAGATCTGTGATTCAACAGTCTTACACAATTCACAGCGCTCACCATAGCACATACCCTCCCCAATTTCTATCACCCAGCCACCCCATTCCTCCCACCACCCACCACTCCAGTAACACTCAGTTTGTTTCCTGAGATTAAGAATTCCTCATATCAGTGAGGTCATATGATACATGTCTTTCTCTGATTGACTTATTTCACTCAGCATAACACCCTCCAGTTCCATCCACGTCGTTGAGATCTTGCCATTTGCAATGTAGTGTTAATTCTTTTAATTTTAGCCATTCTAATGGGTAATATAGCTATCTCATTATTATTTTAGTTTCTATTCCCCTTACAGCTAAAAAAGTTGATCCATTTGCATTTGTAAATTAGACATCCAAGTACCCATTTTTGTGAATGACCTGTTCAAGAAACAGAAGATTACCGTTGAGGGGTAGGGGACTACAGAAAGGATAGGACGAAGAAAAGGGAATTCCTGAGGGGGGGCTGTAGGAAGTATGATCACCCACCTCAGGGCACAAACCAGATAGAAGCAAGCATTTGACTATTTGATTTAACTTGATTTCTGCAGACAAACATGCATGACCGCTTGTACACAAAGCTCCTAAAAAATGATGTTATAACTGTTGTTGCTGTTTCAAAAAGGAAAAGAAAAATTAAAGAAATGTTCTTGGATCTGAACAGGTAGACGCAGGAGAAGAAGTTTTCAAGAAAAACACTGTGGATAGGATTTTCAAAATAGTAGAGGAAGAGAGATTGGGGCAAATGTGGCACATGGGAGTTTGATGAGAGCAGATGAAAATCATTCTCCAGTGAGCCATTCCATCCAAGAGAAGTGTAGTGGATATGGGATCTTACGGTGCAGTTATTTTTCTGAACTTTCCCGTTCTAACCCATCAATGTGGGTGTCTATGCTAATTAGAGGTATGGAATTCCTTACCAGTCATAACTGCCATTTAATAGTCCCAGACTGGAAAAAAAAAAAAATAACCTCAGGCTGGACGTGAGATGTGGGCACTGGAAGGAAAGAGATAAACAATATAGACTAGCAAAATGCTTTCCTAATTATTGAAGGAGAGAAAAAAAATTGTTCTGGGAAAACAATGGCTTGATCTCCAAGCTTGAGCCACATAGAAAGGAGCCTGCCTAAAATCTTGCTCTGCGTGTGCGTGTGCGTGTGTGCGCGTGTGTGTGTGTGTGTGTCTTGTACAGACCTTTCAACTCCGTAGCCCTGACTTGCTCACAGGCAGCCTGAGCTGCCTCATCTGATTAGATCTCCTACCTCAGAGTTCAACTGCTTGTCTGAAGGCAGTGATGATTCCCTTGGGTCTAGCTGCCTGTGTGCTGAGATGGTCACTTCCCCTGGCTCTACCACCTCTCTGGGGTTAGTTATCTGCTCTTCTAGTTTCACTCATGAAAATGGACTGTTGTATTTGAGGGAATGCTCATTTGTAATCCTTATCTGTTTTTATAAGATTGCCCATATCCCACAAAAATGTACAATGTCAAAGCCAAGGCCCAGTTGCTCATCTGGTCCAAGCCCTCCATTTAGCAAATGCAGAAACTGAAGCCTGGAGAGGTGACGTGAACTGCCTAGAAATTAGTGACAGCTAGCACTGGAACTCAGATATCCAGGCCTCTGGGTCTCTGCATTTGCCTCTCGTATCATGGTTACATTTATTTTGCTCTTGAATTCCTCCCACTCTTCCCAAACCTTGCCCTAATGACTTGTTTGCAGAAAGTAATATGGATTGGACTAACCATCTTACGGTTTAAAGTCTGTTAGGCAAGTTGGCAAATATGGAAGGATCTGAAAATTTGCTTCCTATCTGGAGTGGGAGTTTTAGTTCCTCCATGTGGCTGCAGAAGAAAACATACTTTGCTCTGGTGAAATAATACAAGTCTGCATAGAGACTTGTATCACCTTCTCCATGGTGTCCATGGGGAAGGTGATAGCTGAAGTGAGAAAGAACAAAGAAAGAGTCACAATATTGAAATAAAGTTCAGTTCATCTCATTATCAAACTTTAGTGCTACATGAGGTGTTGTAAGTTTATACCCACAAACACTCCTGCCCCTCACTATTTTCTGTAATATGACAAATAACCACAGTTTGAAGGAGACAATGTAGTATAAGGTGCCTCAAATGGGAAAACATCTGCTGACCCACATGAGAGTAATTAGGCTGGTAACCCCCTTAAACAAAGGACAGACACACCGAGTTCTTCAAGCCAAGAATCCTAGGCCCACAGGGTAAACATTAGCTTCCTCCTTTGGCTGGATTTTATTTCCCACAGATGGCTCCGCATCTGGATGCTCCCCAGTAGTTCAGCACAGCTATTAAATTAAGGCTGTTGGCAGCTATTTCTCAAAATCCTTTAAAGAGCTGTTCCCTAGTGAACAGGGCAAATGTCACCTATAGCAGATCAAACTGTAGGTTACTATTTCTTCCTCAATTAAGTACAGACAGTCCTCATTCCAGCTTCATAATGCATCTTGGGTAATGGGACAGCCCAGGGCTCTCAAATAAAGGGACAAATACCACTCCCTGCTTGGGAACTAAACTTTGAATGCATTCATTGGATTTCTTTACCTCTATAAAAAAGTGTTGGTCACTTACAAGTATTGTTTCTATTTTCAAGATTATTGATTGTAACTTTGAAAGTAAAGCAACTTCTCTCTCAAACAAATGGACAAATGAAATAGACCCTGTTGATTTTTTTTCCTTAACAAAGAAAATGAGAAAAAATGCCAAGAAGCAAAGATGGCCACTATGGTCTTTTTCTAAATATTGTGATAGGCATAGCTGATGTTCTGGTTTTGCTGTGTGCGAAACTGCATTCCTGATGCTGCATTAACACTTTCATCACCTTTATCTGAATGGCCAGTCCGTTAGAGAACGGCTCGTCTACTCCATTCATTTCAGTGGACATATGTGCAGTTCTGTGCAGCACCAGTTCTGATTGCTTCTATGATTTCCTCCATTTAAGAACTGAGTCATTGGCACTTTAAAAATAAAATGCAATAACAATCTCTCGTTATGGTATAGCTTGGAGTGCAGGCAAAAGCATCGGGTTGGGAAAATAAAAGAATGGAAAGCCCTGATTTGTTACTACTATGTGAATATTCAATGTGTTTCAAGTATTCTGAGCCTCTGTTCCTTCATGTATGAAATGTGGATAAGAACACCTTTGAGGATTGAAAATGTATGTGCAATGCATTCTAAAGTCTAAGGTTCTATAGAAAGGAAGTGTCGATTTTATTTTATTACTATTAGTTGTTATTCCTTGTACAGTTGATGTTCCCAGTGAGTACAATCTTCAAGTTTCCACTTGCATAAGTGGGAATAATGAAGTCCCAAGGTCAGTGATGTTTGGGGAGTGTAGTTTTTCAGAAGCCAGATGGGATTAGAAAAACGGGAAAAGTTCAAGATAAGGAAGCCAACTGGAAGGCTGTTGACAGTGAGTGACCCAGGAGAGTATATCTTGCTATTTATTTATGTTTTCCTTAATTTCTGTCTGCAAAATTTTGAAATTTTCATTGTTCAGGCCTTACACACATGAATTATCTTTAAGTATTTCATAGTTTTGATGCTATCATAAATGTATTGTTTATTGCTTTAATTTCTAATTTTCATTATCAATATAGAAATACATTTGATTATTGTGCATTGTCCTTATGTCCTGTCACCTTGTGTTGAATTGTGTCCCTCCAAAAAGTTGTGTTGAACTTTTCTCTGTCTGTATTTTATTTTGCATAGTTTCTATTGCTATATTTTAAAGTTCATAAATTTTCCCTTCTGTTATGCCTAATCTGTTAATTCCCTGCAGTACATTTTTTTTTTTGTATCAGGCATTGTGGTTTTTATCTTTCAACATTCTATATGCGTTTTTTTAAATACACTTAATGTCTCTACTTAACATGTTCAATCCTTTCTCCAGCTACTTGGCCATATGAAATACAGTTATAATAACTATCTTAATGTCCCTGAATATAATTTTATCATCTGAATTATTCCTGGGACAGTTCAATTTGATTGATTTCACTCCTCATCATGGGTTATATTTTCTTTTTTCTTTGCATACATGGTAATGTTGGATTGGAATGTGAACATTGTGAATTTAACATTTTTAAGTGCTAGTTTTTTTTGTATTGCTCTAAATATATTTGAAATTTGTTCTGGGACACAGTGCAGTTTCTTATAAATAGTTGGATCCCTTTAGATCTTGCTTTTAAACTTTGTTAGAGAGGACCAGAGTACAGTTTAGTCTAAGACTATTTTTTTTCTTCTGAGTACTCTCAAGAATGCCCCATGAGTTGTGACATTTTCTTCTCTGGCTTGTGGGAATGGGATCAGGAACCATTGCCACCCATGTGCACTCTGAAGAGTATTTCCTCTAATCCTTTTAGTTGTTTCTTTCCCAAGCCTCAGGTTTTGTAACATGCACACGCTGATTAGTACTCAGCTAAAGATTTGAGGAAGACTCTCTTCAGATCTCCAGAACTCTTTCTGTGGAAAACTCTCTCCTCTTTGTTATCCTGTCTTATGAACCTCCAGCCACCTTGAACTACCTGGGTGCCTAACTCCATCTTCTCAACTCAGGAAGACTGTTGCGGTCTAACTGGGTCTTCTCTCCCTGCACCACAACCTGGCAGCTCTCTCCAGGAAGCTAGCTGGGAAATCACACACTTCAACTCATTTGCTTCCCATTCCTCAGGGATCCCTGTCCTTTATTGCCTAATACCTAATGTCTTGAAAACAAGATACAAATGTAGGGATCCGAAGGGGTACATGCACTCCAATGTTTATAGCAGCAATGTCCACAATAGCCAAACTATGGAAAGAGCCAGGATGTCCATCAACAGATGAATGGATAAAGAAGATGTGGTATATATACACAATGGAATATTATGCAACCATCAAAAGGAATGAAATCTTGCCATTTGCAACGACGTGGATGGAACTGGAGTGTATTATGCTGAAAGAAATAAGTCAATCAGAGAAAGACACGTATCATATGATCTCACTGATATGAGGAAAACCACTGTTTTTAATTTTTTCAGGTAGAAGGGTAAATCCACTCTCTGTTATTTCATCTTGTCCAGTCGGAGAATTAAGCAGCAAATGGGTTGGTACAACATCAGTATCAAATTGAAGTCACCCAGAACAACAGCAGGAAAGGGATGAGGGGAAAGTCTGTAAGTTAGGTGCTCCTGTTTTCAGCAAATGAGCAGTAAATGGAATATTGGAAGGTGACAGTAATGGGGAGATAGAGAGAGGGGTTAAGCCAAATGACACACATATCAATGAACAGGGGTATTTACCAGGAGGATGCTGGCCTTACCTCCTGATTCTGAGGCACCTGGAGTGAGAGAAACAGCTGCCTCTCCTTCAAGAAAAAGCCAGGATTCTGATGGGAAAGGAGGTGAAGGAAATGATTGATGAAGAAGGCAAAGGAGCTTGTTAAACAGAGAACAAGGTTTCTGAGATCAGAGTGGAAAGATTGGGAGGGAGGAAGGCTGGATGGGGAAGAAACATGGAAGGGACTGGAGAAGACAGGTGGCCAGAGGGAAGACCTGGGTCCAGGGTGGCCACGTGGCATTGAGGAATGTACATATGGTGGGTGTAACCAACTCAAGGTTGCCAATGGAATGCACCCACCACATCTCTGGTGGACAGTGGGCACCCAGCTATCCCAGGAGTCATATGCAGATTGCAGAGTCATATGCAGTCTAAGAAAGTCTCAGGCTCAGACGGATAAAGTGACTTTAGTCTTTCTTCTAGGTCCTGACTGACTGAGTCCCAGTGAGAAAGCCTCAGCCTCACTCAGGGAACTAACATCTATACAGTAGTGAGCAGCCTGGTCTGAATGCAGAGAGTGGAGATCTGAGTGGTCATAAGGGTACAGGAACAAAGGGAGAGCACAGCCTGCTATTTGCTAAAAACTTGCAAAAAACAAACAAACAAAAAAACTTGACTTTAAGCTACCAGGGAGCAAAAGAAGAAAGGGAAACATGATCAGTTACAAATTTACCTACAAAAACAAAACTAAACAAAATAGCTATTTAGGACAAACACAAATGTTCCCAATACCAGGACTAGACAGAAATATTTCTCATGTGTTTTCTCAAAATGAGAGAAGTATCTGATGTATAGTCACGTATCTCATGGGATTCTTTATTAAATCATCTCATAATGTTGGCTGATTATTTGGCCCTTTAGTTCATATATATAAAGGAGTACTTTCTTAACCAACTGGGTTTTTTTTTTTTAAAGATTTTATTTACTTGAAAGAGAGTGAGACTGAGAGAGAGAGAGAGAGAGAGGGCGCACACAGGAGCAAGGGAGGGGTAGAGGGAGAGGGAGAAGCAGGCTCCCCACTGAGCACGGAGACTAACGTGGAGCTAGATCCCAGGACTCTGGGATCATGACCTGAGTTGAAGGCAGTCACTTAGCCAACTGAGTCACCCAGGTGGCCCAAAGGAGCACTTTCTGGTAATAGGAAATGAAGAGTGCTCCATCATGAAGCAGTGGAATTCCTTATCAGAGACAGCTTTTGTCAGCCTGTAGGGTTTGGCATATAGACTGAGCTGCTCTATGTATGTGCATATAATTGTATATAAACATATAAATATGCTTATATGTTACATGTATATAAATATATATATACATTCTCCTGGTAAATACCCCTGTTCATATATATATATTATATATATATAAATATATATATATAATATATATATGTTTATAACAATATAAAATATACATATATTTTACAGATCATTCCATGCCTAAAACATTAGGAGGAAGAAAACCTTAACTAAAATCAGAGAAACCATTTCAATTAATCTTTGGAACAAGCAGAGAATATTATGAATAAGTGTATGAATAGATTAAATACAAGTCAATTGATAATCAGTTAGAATGAACATAATATTATAGCTCAAGTTAACGGGAAAATGGGATTTACCATATTTCATCAATTCAAAGACGTGTATTTTTTTAATTTTAGTATTTCTGAAATCAGACTGCTTCTTAAAGTGAAGTCTTACAATGGCTGTCAGCATGGCAGTGGTTTGGTTGAGATTTGTTATACCAATGGTTCTAAAACTGTGTTTGCCTCCCCACCCAGCAGCACGGACATCACCTGGGAATTTGTTAGAAATGCCAATTCATAGGCCCCACGCCAGACTTAACTGAAGCAGCAAATCTGATTCAGCAATCTGTCTTAACAAGCCTCCAGGTGATTCTGATATGCACTCAAGTTTTAGAACCACTGGCTTGCATGCTTGAAAGAATATAAAAGCATTAATATCAAAACCGACAGAATAGGTATCAGGACTTGGAAGAAAGTCAAGGGGACAATAATGAAACACCCTAAAAACCAAATGCTTGTGTGATGTGAGAGAGGATAATTAGACATGTTTAGCATCATTCCCAAAGTGAGGCCAGCTCTACATAATTGCAGAGCAAGCCTAGGAGCCTGGAACAAATGGCTTTCAGTTTATTTATGGATTTCAAAAATGCCAAATCTTCAATGCACTTGATGGCATAAAGGATGCTATTGTATGGAAAAGCACAGTTGTAGTTAAGTAAAAAAGAATTCAGAAGAGAGAGACTATAAATATAAAGAAGTTTTAGAAATACTGTATCCACCTTTTAAAATATTTTTCTTTTCATGTATACATATGGATGATAGGCTGTAAAAAACAATGTTTTGTGGAGGCTAAATAAGCTTTTTCAAAAAAAATAATAAAAATTCTAAATGATAAGAAAACATAGTGTCAATTTAATTGGTAGCCTTTTCTCCTTCCCAAAGTATATAAAATAACGGTGCATCTTACAATCTATGCATCTTAGTTTGATGAAATACGGTACGTCACATAAGTATTAGCCCCTCTTGTTAGGTACTTGTCTTTGCCGAGTATGCTTTGTTTTTAGGGAAGGTCCAAAGTTTATAAAATATATCCTCCTGATTTGGTCAGTTGCAGAGAGAAAGTGGGTAGAGTCAGAGGAGAAACGAAGATTGTTAGAGAGACCAAACAAGTTTTCTAGGTCTTTAAATATTCCTATAACATTGTACACTAGAAGTAGGTACAGCATGTTGGCCAAAAGTACATGTTTTGGGTTCTAATGACCTCAGTTCAAATCCTGGCCCTATCGTTAGTTCATTATGAGACCTTGGAAAACCACTGATATTTATCTGAGACTCAATTTTCCCTCCTGTAAAGGAGGGATAATTGTTCATTGGGTTGTAGTGAGGTTGAGGTACATAATTGATATGAAATACTTATAGAACATCTGTAGCATAATAAATACTTAGGAATTGGGAACTATTATGATAATTGACTGCAATCTGCAGTGTAAACTTTTAACTTGTAGGCTGTCGTCAGGTCAGTAGCCCAAAGGGGTCTGCCCAAAACTACAACAAAGGGAAGCCCTTGGTAACTGGCTTAACCGAGTGAACCCAAACAGGAAAGGTCAACCCAGCTTTTATTTTGATGAATACAATTCTGAGAAGAATTTCAAAACCATTTCAAAACTCCAGAAAGTAAGTCAATTAAGGAGTCTTTCTAATCCCATTTTGCATTATCTAAATGAAAATACTTCTTCATTAGAGAAAAACATTTCAGAGGTTATAATTCTTATTGACGGTGAGGATCTTTGAAGAAAATGACTAGTAGTCAGAGACAAACATATTTCAAAGCAACTCATCCAACCCCAATTGCATCAACAAGGAAATTATTTTTCTTTCCTGAACCAGTGTCCAGATCATCACAAAAAACTTGCATCGAATTCTCAGAGAGCCTCTTCCTTGATAAATAATGTAGGCCCAGAAAGATAAAGAGAGCATCTAGAAGGAGTAATGTCACACAGGTTTAGGATTTATTCTTTTCCTCTGTAGTATGTTGAATGCTGTCATGAGGTTAGAAACTCAGAGTTGTGGGCTCTGATCTGAAAGACAGGAAGCATATATCCCTTTATCCAAATAATATCTGCCTCCTGAATCTTTTGCTTTAGTTATTGATCTAGTATACTCTTTGAACTATAATTTTAAGTCTGTGAAGTCTAAAAGAAATGTGCTTAACTCAGGTATGCTGATGCAAAATAGATAATAAATAGAGATACACTGCCCTTTTTTAAAATTACTTTTTTCCAATTTTTTTTATTTTGAAAAGTTGCAAGAACCCACTGCTTTCTTTGAGAGTGTTATCAGGCTTGTAGGTTATCTGGGATGAATTTTTATCTCAATCCTCTGTCCCCTGGTCCTACCATTTCCCATATTGTTTTCTCATTCTCTCTTGATTAATAATGAAATAATAGTCACTATGGAAAAATAATTTCACTATATATTTAAACCATGATGAAAAATGTACTCCCCAGAATGTTAATATGTTCCAAAGTCAAATACAGACATATCTGAGAGAGAGGATGTTTGGGGCTAGTGGCAGTACTAAAGATGAAGCTAATACTGTACCACAGTGATATTAAAGATGAGGTTACTTTGCCAAAATCAGGATGACCTTCAGACATGCCTATACCTTTCATGGGGCCACCATGGGGCCAAGGTCTCACCTCAGCTTTTCAGATATAAAAACTTTTTCAGATATAAAAACTTTTCAGATATAAAAACTTGTTTTAATTTGTTCCATCAAGAATGATCATATGTTCAGTGTCTGACTCATGTTAGCCAAACTCATAAGTGGCTGATTTGTAAACCAAAATGCTAGACTGCTTACATTGTGGAACATCTTTCCAGTCACCAGAGCTATTATGTCCAGAGTTCACCACAGTGTCCTTATTTTCTGTATTAAGGTACATTGTTAACAGAATAATTAACTGGAAGCTTGTTTCTACGTTATGGAAATAGGGCAAGGATGGTATTGAAGCATTTTATATCTTCTTTGCCCTGTAGTACCTTGTCCAATATCAATATGTCTATTAAATTAAAGCTGTTATATTTCATCCAAGGTATAGTCTACCTAAGAACACACCTATCTTTTGACCAGGACACACATTCCAGTCTCCTATGTAAGTTCCTTTGTAAGTTCCAGGGCAATGATTTGGATACATGTTGGTTTGTGGCTCCATTAAGAGCATATATATAAACTATCTTCCAAGGAAGGTCACCTCTGCTGATATTCTTATCTATGTGCTCTATTTTCACTAGTTTCAGTTTCAAAGCATTATCTTTTTCTGACCTTGCCTCAAATTGTGATTCAGATATACTATATGATATCCTGACTATAGACTATACAGAATCTTGGGATCAGGTCTTCTCTTGTTGGAAGAGACTTATTTTAAAGACCACTGAGTCTAACTTCTCATCTTATACTTGAATCCTCTGGGGCATGTCAGCCTTTGAGGTCATTTGGAGATTATTTATTTATGCATATTTATGGGAAAACATCATTATGACTTGATATTTCTGTGGAACATGAAATCCACCAAAGACATAAACTCACTGTAAAATTAATTTTTTTTTCAAATAATCTATTCACCATGAAGTTTCTGTCTCTTCAGTTAAATGAGAAAGGAACCACAGTTTCTTTCCAGCTACCTGTTTTAATATGGTTTCCTGTTTGGGACAGCTGTTCTAAAATAAAGTGTCCTCTTGCCAATATTTTCTTCCTGAAATTAACTGCTTTTGAAGGGAAAGTGAGTGCCAGTGTTTGAACCAGCACTTATCCCCATAAGTCAGGCAGTCTGGTCAACTCATTAGGTCCTGAGGGAAGTTTGGATTAAGGATAAGTAACACAGATGAACCAGAAGTCAAGACTTATGGCCAACGAGGAGCTAAAGTGATCGTTTGCAAACAGCACCATCCTAGGGCTCCCTGCCTGAGGGTCACCTAAGAGACCTTAGAAATGGAACACATCAGTTCAATGAAGAAGTACTTAGATGTTGGGCATATGGATTATTTAGAACCACTTTGATTTCTGAGATTGACGTGCTGTTATAGAAGACAGAGGCAAATGCAGATGAAAGTGTCAAAATCAGAAACCTATTGCTCAGTGGGAGAGACAAAAAAGACAGAGGGTTTTTGAATGGGGAAATATGGCTCACTTGTTTACTTTCACATCTCTCTTAGGTCCCAACAAAAGGAGGGACTTTGAAATGTTGAAAAGAGAAGTCAGTTGTATATAACATATATCTGATTCTTTGGCATCTAACATCTTATAAGGGAAAATGTGAGTTACACAAAATAGACATATCATTAATACTTACAGTTTGTTTCAATATAATATATGCATCTTGAGCAACTTTTATTAACACAAATAGTGCTAAATACTGGACATCCAAAAATACATATAGCCTGATTGCTTTCTTTAAGATGATGGTGTAGTGAGGGACGAAACATGATTACACCATGATAGACTATATAAGAGAGTAAGATTAAGACAAAGGTGCTCTGCAAATCCAGAGGCAGACTGACTTAGCTTGAATGAGAAGCTATGAGAAGGAGTTTCGTGAGAGATGTGTTGCTGCTTCTTCCATATTTTTAAAAATAAACTTTATTCTGTAGAACAGTTTTAGATTTACAGAAAAAAATGCAAAGACAGGTGCAGAGTTCTCACATTCTGCACCCAGTTTCCCTTATTATTAACATTTCACATTAGTATATTTGTTATAATTAACGAACTAATATTGATATATTATTATTAACTAAAGTCCATAATCTATTCAGATTTTCCTAGTTTTTACCCAATGTCCTTTTTCTATTTGAGGATCCCAATGAGGATACCACATTACATTTGTTTATCATGCCCCTTAGAGGCTCCTCTTGCTCTGGGTTTCGCAGATTTTCTTTGCTTCTATCTTAGAAAGTTATCAGGTTTACTGGTCATTTATAGCATGTTCCTCTGTGGGGATTCATCTAATGCTTTTCATATGATTAGACTGGGGTAATGAGTTTTTGAGAGAAGGACCACAGAGGTAGAGTGCCATTTTCATCATACCACATCAAGGGTCATACTATCAACATAACTTATGACTGTTAATGTTGACTTTGATCACCTGGCAGGGGTACTATTTGTCAGTTTCTTCCACTGTAAAGTTGACTCCCAACCCCCAGTTATGCTTCCTCTCCTCAAGGGTGGAATATCTACATCAATAATTGGAATTCTGCACAGGAAATTAATCTCTCCTCTTCCAATTTATTTATTCAATCATTTATTTATATCAGTATGAACTCATAGTATTTATCTTATACTCTGAGTTTTAATTCAATATTATCTTATTTTGTTCAAATTATTTCAGCTTTGGCCATTGGGAACTCTTTCAGTTGGCTCTTATATCCCTTTGGCATAATCTCATCAACATACTTTTGTTTTGATTCTTTTTTCCTTGTTTTGAGCACTTTCTTATTCTCTGGAACTCCAAGATGCTCCAGGCTCATATTTCCTGCCACTCTTTTGTCTTTTGAAAGATAACTTTAGTCAGCAGTGCTATAAAGCTTGTTTTGAGGATGTGAATTTGCTCCATTGTGATTGCTATATTAAAGGATAATTTGTGCATGGCACAAATTTTGTCTTTGTTTATGTATGCAAACCACTGAGGAAACACAGAAAAATGTGCTCTGCTGAAATAAGCTACAGAAAAATAACAAAATGAACACATGCACACACTGCAAACATCTAACAGCTTCCTCAGTTTAATGTGGGTGTTAAAAGCCACACCCATTCACATGTGGTATTACAGCTGTCCATCCAATTTCACATAACCCCCTTCTGCTACTTCATGATAACTCATAGGCTGCAACTCTTCTGCCCATTTCTGCAAGCAAGTTTCAGGTCTTTTCCAAGTGGAGTGCCGTATTTATCATAGTATTTGTGTTCTTCTTAACCCTAACGTATATAAAGCTATGCTATTGTTTTTATTAGGGTTCTCTCTTATCTTTGTATGTGTCACTTGGGAAATTTTTGAGTGCTGTGCTCCTAACCCCATTTTGGGGGATTTTTATTGTGCAGTTTTGCACAGAAGTGTTTTTTAGGAACACATATGTCATATAATGGCAGAACTGATTATAGGTGTTACTGATTGAAAAGAAGAGAAAAAAAGTGTTTGGGGCAGAGAAGGCACAAAGCTATGAAGCAATGATATATGTGGTGCACTTTGCCTCATTTTGTGTTGTTGGAGTATAAGAGGTCGTGAATTGAAGCCAACAGGAAAATAGGAGCACAAGCAAGAGCAAGCATTTGTTACAGTAAATTCGGACATTAATCCTATAGCTATTAGAACTTCCTCAAATGGTTATGAGCATTGCAATGGAACATAAAAACCTGCATTTGTGTAGATTTCCCTGTTCTCTGAAAAGGATAGAATAGAGAGGGGCAAGAACTACTCTGGAAGATCAGGAGGCTTTTACATATGATCAAGACCCAGAATATGGCAGTAGCAACTAAAATTAATTGAAATAGAAAGACTAATGAAATATTTAGGAGATACTGTTGACAAGGTTCAATAATGTTTGAACATGGTGGTAGGGATGAAAAGCAGTTAGGAATGTGAGGAGCAGTATAAACCTCCTAGATTTCTGACTTGAACATGATGGGAAATGGTCATCCCACTATCTACAACTGAAATAAAGCAGAAGGAAAACTCTGGAAGGGGCTCTAGAGTGGAGGATGGGATTGGTGGATTGGAGTTAATAAGCCTGGTATTGGACAATTTTAGATATACAACTAGAGCTGCCTGGCACATATATAGATATATCAGTCTTAAGTCTGAATTCATAATATGTGACAAGTATCTTGGAAAAGACCACTTAAGAAAGAAATGCAACAAGAATTGTTTTGCTCACTGTTTTTTCAGGTAACTGACTCCTCTTATACTTCTGAGTTCCCCTGGGAGATCACCTGAAGCTACCCTCCACAGGGTAATCCCTAACTTGACAGTCATTGGTTAACTACTCCCCTGGGATGAAAACTCTAAACTGCCCAGGGCAAAGCAGCTCCATAGTCCAAGGACATGCCTCCAAAGAACTAAGCCCAGAGTATACTACTCACACTGGAAGGGAGCAGGGGCTGAAACAGAAAAGGGTTATTAAAAAAAAATAAAAACGGTTTTTTGAGGAGGTCTGGGCAGAACAAAAAACTTTGTAGACCAGCGATCGACAAAATATGGCCCTCAGACCAGATCCAGCTTGCTGCCTGCCATTGTTCGCTTTGCAATATAATTTACATAACATAAAATTCACCTGTTTAAATTGTCTAATTCAATGGTTTTTAGTATATTTACAGAGTTGTGTAACCATTGCCATAATCTAATTTTAGAGCATTTTCATTATCCCGAAAAGAAAGCTTGTACCCATTAGCTGTCCCTCTCCCTTGCCTCTTCATCTGCCCCAAACCCAAGGGAATCATTGCTCTACTCTGTGTCTCAGTGGATTTGGTATTCAGGACATTTTATATAAATGGGACAATACATTATGTGGTCTTTGTGACTGGCTTCTTACACTTAGCATAATGTTTTCAAGATTTGCCCATGTTGAAGCATGTATCAATATTTCATTCCTTGTTATGGCTGAATAATATTCCTCTGCATTGATATACCATATTTTATCCATTTACCAAAGGGATATCTGCTTACTACTTGATGGACATTTAGGTTGTTTCCACTTTTTTGATATAAATAATGATTCTATGAACAAATGTACAAGTTTTTCATAGATATATTTTCTTTAAGTTTTATTGAGATATGATTAATATATAACATTTTATAAGTTTTAGGTGTACAGTGTATTGATTTTATACATTTATGTATCGCAAAATGATCACCACCATCAATACCTCCATCACATCACAAAATTGCCTTTTGTGTGTGCTGAGGACATTTAGGATTTACTCTCTTAGCAATTTGCAAGTGTATAATGGAGTATTATTAACTATAATCACCACACTGTACATTAGATTCCCAGAACTTATTCATCTTATAATTGGAAGTCTGTATCCTTTGACCAACATCTCTCCATTTTCTCTGATAACCAGCCTCTGATAATCACCTTTCCTCTTTGTTTCTATGAGTGCATCTTTGTTAGACTCCCCATATAAGTCATATCATACAGTATTTGTTTTTCTCTGTTAAGCTTATTTCACCTAGTATAATGCCCTCAAGTTCCATCTATGTTGTTGCAAATGGTAGGATTCTTCTTTCTTATGGCTGAATAACATTCCATTGAACAATGTGAGCAGCAGGGACATAAAGCAGTAGAGTAATAATTTAATTATATCAGAAGCTGTGCTTGTTCAACATACTTGTCACACATATATATGAAATTCTAGCTCTACATTATGTATAAATATTTGCCAAATAGATTAAAGACTATTTGTACCTAAACAAAAAAAAATGCAAAATTTCTCCATTGTATCTAGCTTTTGTTCCATTTAGGAAGTCCTTGGTTCAGTAGATGTCCTTATTGTATATAATATGTTATATTGTATATAATATCTCTCCATATTTTGATAATCGGTAAGATCATACTATTTTGTTAGATCAGATGTCACCTCTCTTTGGAAGTCTTCCCTGAAAGCACTCCAAGGCTGGTCAATGTTGCCAAAGTACCTGAAACCTCCTCTTATCAAAGCTCATATCATTTTGTATTATATTTGTCTGTTTTCTTGTCTGCCTTTCCTGACAGCCTGGGAGTTCCTTAAGGGCAGAGAGCATATCTTGTTCACTGATGTATCACAGCATAGTGCCTGTGTACTATGAGTAAGTGTACTCAATCAATATTTATTTAAATCAAATATTGTTTAATTAACTCATTTATGTCAAATGAGGTATGGTTAGGTGTAGCCACTGGCTGACCCCTCCAAATGTCCCCAAAACTGACTATAATGTGACCCAAGAGAAAAAGAGCAGGGCATGGGGAGCAAGCAGCACAGATCCACTCCTCCTGGTAAGCCAGAAAGTGGCTCATTAGAATCCTCTTCATAGCCTATCGATCGATGATAGATTAGCATACTTCATATTCCACTGAAAGTCACACAAAAGCTTTTTTCCCTTTAGCTGTTCCTATATTTCTGAAGTGAGGATGGATAAAGCAACTCCTCTCTATGCCTTTGAGCAGCTTTAATTGATGTGGATCACTGACCAATTGATGTGGATGCAGCAATCAGTATCACTTGGAAGGCAGCTGAAGTAAGAGGATCAGCCATCCTGCAGTCTGGTCTGCCAGCTCCATAGAGCTAGAGCCTGGACAATTGATCTTTCTGCTTTAAATGATCAAACTGCAACCTATTCAAGATACACATGGTTTCAAAGGCTCCCAAATGCTGATGTTGGACACTGCTAAAAGGGGAATAATGAGCCTAGCACCATTAAAGTTGGAGTCAATTAGCAGAGTCAGGAGACGACATTTTGTGTTTCTAAGTATAATTTGCATCCTTCGTATCTATAATAAAACCTTAGTGATTTTCCTGTAGCTTGATCATTCCCTGAGGAGTCACATTTGTGGCTTGGTGGAGTAGTGTGGGATGACATGAGCAAAACCATGAGGTTACTGCCCCCCGAGGCTTAATGTCATCTCTAAACTTCCACAATTCATGCTTCCAAAGTAAAGACTGCTCTCTCTGAGCCAGCTTTCCCAGGATGTATTTGCAGCATATTATTTTTTTTTAATTTTTTTTAAAGATTTTATTTATTTATTCATGAGAGATGGGGAGAGAGAGAGAGAGAGAGAGAAGCAGAGGGAGAAGCAGGCTTCTCGCTGAGCAGGGAGCCTGATGTGGGACTTGATCCCAGGACCCTGGGATCATGACCTGAGCCGAAGGCAGACGCTTAACGACTGAGCCACCCAGGCGCCCTGCAGCATATTATTTCCAAAAGTAGTGATATGTTGTTTAAGGAGAAAAAGTTCACATAGGCAAATAAATGTGGAATATCCTGTATGAGATAAAGAGGCCTCCTGGTTTCAAGACTTTTCTGTGTTTATGTGTATTCTGTACTATGAATTATGTATATGAATTAGGAATCTCTAAAGGAAGAATATGTTAACCAAATATTTCACCAATGAACTTGGTCATGAAACATCTAGTGGATTGTATTCTGAGGAATACACTCCAGGAAATGCTAATTTGTGGAACTACTCCAGGAGTGGCTTCACATTTTGTCCCCAAATCCTTACTCTGAAGGAGTTTGCTAGGTGTTTTTTCCCTCCACATTTTTTTTAGTTGTTAAGTATTTACTTATTTTTTAAATAAACTCTATATTTTAGAATAATTTTAGATTTACAAAAATGTTACAAAGATACTACAGAGTTCTCTTATAGCCCACAACCAGTTTCCCCCATTGTTAACATCAGACATTATTGTGATACATTTGTCACAACTAAGAAGGTGGCATTGATTCATTACTATTAACCAAACACCCACTATTTGGACATAATTAGTTTCCCCTCATGTTCTTTATCTGTATCCAATCCAGGATACCATTTTACATGTTGTCATCATGTCTCTTGAGTCTCTTCAGCTCTAACAGTTTCTCAGACTTGTCTTGATTTTGATGACCTTGACAGTTTTTTTTTTTAAGATTTTGTTTGCTTATTTGATAGAGAGAGAGAGAAAGAGAAAGGGAGAGAGAAAGTATACAAGCAGGGGAAGCAGGAGAGGGAGAAGCAGGCTCCCCGCTGAGCAGGGAGCCCAATGCGGGCTCAATCCCAGGACCCTGAGATCATGACCTGAGCCGAAGGCAGATGCTTAACTGACTGAACCACCCAGGTGCCCCAGACCTTGACAGTTTTGAGGAAGGTACTTTTAATACCAAGAGAGATCAGGGAAGCATAATGAAACTGGAAATCTTCTGGAGAGAAAGGGGAGGAAGAAAGTTTGAAAGGGCAGGAAAATGCAAGAAAATGAAAAGGCAGAAGACAGTTTATTGACTCTTCAGTTTTATAAGATCAACTCTGCCCATAAACTAATTTTGTGGCATATATGTATGGAAAAGATAAATGCAAATCACATTTTAAAAATTCACATTGTTCACATATTTCAAATCATATTATTTTGTCCTAAAATGCTGCTTGGTGTAGTTCAAAAGAAAAAGAAAAAAAGCAAATATCAAACCAAAAGGTAAAACTAAATAACATTTAAAACTAAGAAAGACAAAAGTGGTTTGAGATGGCCAGCAGGAAGGAATGTGAAGGTTAAAAGTGCCAAAGATTTTTCCACTAACTTAAGTTCATAGCTTTTGAAGTACTTTTTGTTCTCTTCCTCCTCAGAAAGGGGTTAGGTCTGAAAGTGGGAAACAGGACAACTCTTAGAAGGATTGGATCTTTGCTTCCTGGGCTTGGGCTGGGGCTGGGAAAAACAATGACTCCTACTGATAATTTTTCCGTTCCCCAAACCAAAAAAGTACATTTTAACCCTTTTACTGGTTGGACTGTACAGACTCTGATAAACCCATATGCAAATAAGACTAAGATGTGGTCATATATCGGGCCCAGCATAATCACTGGACACAGTAGCTATGCTGAGCAGCATGAACAGAACGACCATGACCTGGTAGTTATGGACCAGGGTAGAGTTTCTTAGGGCATGCAATGGACTAAGATCTAGTGTGGATGAGGTGGCAGATATTAGTTGCTGTGATGGGTAGGGTATAAGCTAAACTACTGTAACAAAGATAAAAAATACACTGACCTACTAAAACTAGAAACGATCTGTTTCTCTATCACATAATAGCCCAAAGGTAGGCAGGCCACTGAGGGAAAGTAGTCAGTTCTGCCATTTTCAGTACCAGGACCAAAGCAGCTTGTCCCAGTTCCTGCTAATTCCCTGCTAACAGAAAGAGGACAGAGGGCCAGATAAAAGCACAACCAATCGTTTTATGGACAAGACCTGAAAAAGGCAAATATCATACCTACCCAAACACCACCAGCCTGAACTTAGTCATATAGCTGCAAGGGAGTCTGGGGAATGAAGTCTTTAATTGGGTGGCCATGTGCCCAGCTAATATTCTATTATCATGGCAGAAAGTAAGAATAAAATACTGTGAAACAGCTTGATATCTACAGAAGCTGTTTGCTCATTCTGCATTCTCCTTTGTTCTAGTTAATAAAAGCCCAATACTGTTTAAGGAATCAAGGTACCCAGCTAATTGCTTGTTTTTCAGCCTCTCCTGCAGTTAGGGATGCCATATGATACAGTTCTAGCCAATGAGAATGCAAACAAAAGTCTGCTAGGGTTTAAGTTAAAGCTTTTGCTTCATTGCTAAAGGAGGATAGATATAGTTAGTACTACCCTTCCTAATTCTTCTTGCCTGGAATGCAGATGAGATGGTTGGAGGTGCTACTATTAAACTGTGCCCATGAAGAAAGGTGTAGAGAATGGCAGAAACATTTACCCTGACATCAGTGAATTGGTAGAGCAATCCTAATAGTTGTTACCCCTAAGCTTGTGACATGTGAAAGAACACCTTCCCTGCTTGTCAAGCTTTTATTAGTTAGATTTTCTCTATTATGTAATAGAGAAACAGATCGTTTCTAGTTTTTTGTAGCTGATTGCCTTATGGAGCTGATTGGTACAGAAGATAAGTGACATAACCAGAGAAATCTTGAGAGCAAATAAGCAGACAACTCAGTCCAAGAGAGATTCATATAAGGTTTGCCTGATACAGTGTGATATTATGCACAGAGAAATTAAATTCAAAGAACAGAAAAGAATAAAGAAGAAAAATAGTCTAACAGATGCAGTGGAGCAGATCTCAGAGTACTGGCAGGTAAGGTAGTAAAGATCCTAACTACAACTACGTAGTGTCAAGAAAATGCAGGCAGAATCTGTAAATCCCTTAAAACATATGTATAAGAGGAAAAAAGTAAATAGCAAAATGTCTATATGAAAAATCAGAAATAGAGCTACATATGTGACTAGAAAACTTAAGATAACTTTCCAGTGAGAAGAGGTTGGTGAAAAATGAATACAACTGCAAAAATCATGAACCACAAAATGAAACATTAAACACATGTAATTAGCTGAAATGTTCACTATAATAATATAAGAAAACCTGTTTAATCCTTATTCTTGGCTCTTTTGAGTTTCTTTCAAATAATATTTTTGCTTCTAAAATTACTTCATTCGGATAACATCTTCCATAAGACTTCTGGTGTAGTTTTGTGGTGATAAGCCCAGATCTGAGCATTAGAGTTTCTAGGTTTGAGTACTGGCTGGATCATTTACTCTTCTAATGATGGTGAGCAAACTACTTAACCTTTCTGAACTTCAGTTTAATTATCTGAAAAATTATGAGGAAAGTAGAAGCAACTTCATAGGGTTGTTGTCAGGATCAAATGAGCTGGTATATGTAAAGTACCTGGAACATAGTGAGTGCTCAATAAGTGGTACTATTGTTATTGTAGAAATACCTAAACCATTGAGTGGGTGCCAGGCAGGGAGAGTAACACTCTTGAAGTTCCAAAAGCACATACAATAATGAATTCCCTGAAGTTCTACCTGTCTGGCAATATTGGGGAGTAAGATCCAGAAAAGCATATGGGCATGAATGCCACTGCTATGCAGATGGAGTCACCTCCTTCTCAAACCCTGCAGATTGGAGATTTGATTTCTGCTTTTTTTGTTTTGTTTTATTTTGTTTTCTGATGCCTCCATACCCTTCTAGCCCTTTCCTTCTAGAGATCCAGTGTCTTTAAAGCCTTATCATTTTTTTAAAGATTTTATTTATTTATTTGACAGAGAGAAACACAGCGAGAGAGGGAACACAAGCAGATAGAGTAGGAGGGGATGGTTGAAATACTGAAGGTGAAGAAAGGGAAAGGTTGAAAGTCAGTTTTTCTTAACTGAAAAGAAAAATCTCTTTTACCTTTCTCTATTGTCAGGAAATGATTATAATTATCTTATCTATAAAAGAGTCTCTGAGATATTCTGATGGATTTCCCCCCTATTTGTAGAAAAGAAGCCAATATGGTAGACCAGGTAAGGCAAATCATGCGAGGTAAGCTAGGTCAGAGATACAATTAGTATGATTGGTTCAAACATTCAATCAAAGTGAGAGTTAAATAACCAAGTGTTGCCATTAGTTTCCTCCCCCACTCCAAATCAATGGAAAAATACACAGATCACATAACTTTTGCCTTCGTATACCCTTGTACATACCTCAACAAGGTAGGTATGTGCAATGCCATTGCTATCAAATGATCCATGTTGTATATATAAAGTTACACAAAATTCCTTGGAAAACTGAATTACAAAAGAACAAGAAATGTTCTAAGTGAAAAAACATTCAATAAAAGTTATAATTTTTATAAATATATTGTTCTATCCTGCAATTATAATTCTTTGAAAAGGAACTAAAGAAATAATGTCAATGACTACCCAGAACCCTTTAATATACTACATGACTAAAAGATTTTTCACTGCTCCCCAAAGGACTCATTTATTTTTCTTATCCAATAAACGAGCATAATTATAATAAAAGTCTCCACAAATATGCTTTGACTGTCTGCTACCCAATGCTCAGTTCTCTCTTGTATACCAAAGAAATTATGTTCTCAGAGAACTTGTAGACTTTCTATGTCAGGAAGACATGTAACATGAATACAGATTCTCTGCTGTGTCCAAGTTGTATCACCTGTTTTATATTAAAACTGCCAAAGCAAAATAAAAAAAATTTTTAAATAATTACATTTATGCCTTAAAAATGGAAGGTTAAGAACACCAAAATTATAACAAGCATCTTTTTTGACCACAATGGTATGAAACTAGAAATCAATTACAAGAAAAAAATGGAAAAAAACACACAAACACCTGGAGGCTAAACAACATGCTACTAAACAACCAATAGTCAATGAAGAAACCAAAGAGGAAATCAAAAATACATGAAGACAAATGAAAATGAAAACACAACAGTCCAAAATCTTTGGGACATGGCAAAAGCAGTTCTAAGAGGAAGTTTATAGTGATACAGACCCACCTCAAGAAATAAGAAAAATCTCAAATAAACAATCTAACCTTACACCTAAAGAAAAAAAGAACAAACAAAGCCCAAAGTGAGTAGAAGGAAGGAAATAATAAATATTAGAGCAAAAATAAATGACAAAGTAACTTAGAAAAACAATAGAATAGACCAATGAAACCAAGAGCTGGTTGTTTGAAAAGATTAAAAAAAATTGATAAACCTTTATCCAGCCTCATTAAAAAAAAGAGAGAATACAAATAAATAAAATCATAAATGAAGGAGGAGAAATAACAACAGAAATAAAAAGAATTATAAGAGAATACTATGAAAAAATTTATATGCCAACAAACTGGATAACCTAGAATAATGGATAAGTTCCCATACAATCTTTCATAACATAATTGAAAGAATCTTTCAGTTCTTCCAAATGAATTAGGAAGAAATAGAAAATTTAAACAGACTGACTACTAATAACAATATTAAATCAGTAATCAAAAAACTTCCAACAAAGTCTAGGATCAGATGACTTCACAGGCGAATTCTACCAAACATTTAAAGAGGAATTAATATCTGTTATTCTCAAACTATTCCAAAAAATAAAAGAGAAAAGAAAACTCATTCATTTTTTTTCAAATTCATTTTATGAGGCCAGCATTACCCTGATACCAAACCCAAACAAAAACACTACAAACAAAAGAAAACAAACAAAACAAACAAACAAAAAAACAGTATCCCTACTGAACATAAATACAAAAATCCTCAATAAAATATTAGCAAACCAAAAATCAAAAATAGGTTAAATCAAGGTCAATGATCAAATGGGATTTATTTGAAATATATAAAGGATTTGATATTTGCAAATCAATCAATGTGATATATCACATTAATAAGAAGAAAGGTAAAAAACACAGGAAAATCTCAATAGATGCAGAAAAATTATAGGACAAAATACAACATTAGTTCATGATAAAAACTCTCAACAAAGTAGGATTAGAGGGAACATACATACATCAACATAGAGAAGGCCATATATGAAAAATCCACAGCTAATATCATACTCAAGGGTGAAAAAATGAAAGCTTTTCTTCTAAAATCAAGAACAAGACAGGGGGTCCACTATCACCACTTTTATTCAATACAGAACTGGAAAATCCTAGCCATAGCAATCAAACAAGAAAAAGAAATAAAAAGCATCCAAAGGACTAAGGAAGAAGTACAGCTGTCACTATTTGCAGATGACATGGCACAATATATAGAAAACCTAAGAACTCCAACACACATGCGCGCACACACACAAAGAACTATTAGAATTAATATATGAATTCAGTAAAGTTTTAGGATACAAAATTAATACCCAGAAATCTGTTGCATTTCTATACACTAATAATGATGTAGCAGAAAGAAAAATTAAAACAATCCCATTTACAATTGTGCCAAAAAGAATAAAATACTTAGGAATAAATTTAACCAAGGAGATGAAAGACTAATACTCTGAAAACTGTAAGACATTGATGAAGAAATTGAAGATGACACAAATGGAAAGATATGCCATGTTCATGGACTGGAAGAATTAATATTATTAAAATGTCCATACTACCCAAAGCAATCTATAAATTCAATGCAATCCCTATCAAAATACCAATAGCGTTTCTCATAGAACTAGAACAAATAATCTCAAAATTTGTATGGAACCACAAAAGATCTTGAATAGCCAAAGCAATATTGAAAGAGAAGAACAAAGTTTCAGGTATCATAATCCCAGATTTCAAGATATACTACAAAGCTATACTAATTAAATCAGTACAGTATTGGCACAAAAACAGACACATAGATCAATGAAACAGAACAGAGAGCCCAGAAATAAACCCATGCTCATATGGCTTATTAATCTATGACAAAAGAAGCAAGTTTATCCAATGGGAAAAAGACAGTCTTTTCAATAAATGATGTTGGGAAAACTGGACAGCTACATGCAAAAGAATTAAGCTGAACCACTTTCTCACAAAATACACAAAAATAAGTTCAAAGTGGATCAAAGACCTAAATGTGAGACCTAAAGCCATAAAACCCCTAAAAGAAACAAACAAGCAAACAAACAGAGGCAGCAATTTCTTGGACATCAGCTTTAGCAACATATTTATGAATATGTCTCCTTAGATAAGGGAAACAAAAGTGATAATTAAACTATTAGGACTATACCAACATAAAAAGCTTTTGCAAAGCAAAGAAAATCATCTACATAACAAGAAGGCAACCAACTGAATGGGAGAAGATATTTGCAAATGATACATCATTTGGGTTAATATCCAAAATATGTAAAGAACTCATACAACTCAACACCAAAAAAATAAACCATTGGATTAAAAAATGGGCAGATGAACTGAATGTCTATTTTCACTTTTTCAAAGAAGATATACAAACGGCCAACAGGCACATGAAAAGATGCTCAACACCACTAATCATCAGGGACATGCAAATCAAAATCACAATGAGATATCACCTCATACCAGAATAGCTAGTATCAAAAAGACAAAAAATAGCAAGTGTTGGCAATGATGTGGAGAAAAGGGAGAACTTGTGCAATGCTGGTGGGAAAATAAATTGGTATAGCGACTGTGGAAAACAGCATGGAGTTTCCTCAAAAAATTAAATATAGAAATACCATACGATCCAGTAATTCTGCTACTGGGTATTTCTCCAAGGAAAATAAAAACATTTAGTCAAAAAGATATATACACCCATGGTTTATGGCACCATTATTTACATAGTCAAGATATAGAAGAAACCCATGTTTCCATCAATAAATGAATGGATAAAGAAGATGTGATTTTTTGGAATATTACTCCATTATACCATAAAGAAGAATGAAATCTTGCCATTTGCAATAACATGGATGGACCCAGAGGGTATTATGGTGAGTGAAATAAGTCAGACAGAGAAAGACAAATGCCGTATGATTTCACATGTATGTGAAATCTAAAAAACAAAACAAATGAACAAACAAAAGACCCAGCAGACTCTTAAATATAGAGAACAAACCAGTGGTTTCCAGAGGGGAGAGGAGTGAGGGATGGGTAAAATAGGTGAAGGGGATTAAGAGGTACAAACTTCCAGTTGTAAAATAAATAAGTAACAGAGATGAAATGTACAGTGTTGGGAATATACTCAATAATATTGTAATAACGTGGTATGGGGACAGATGGTGACTACACTTACCATAATGATGAGCACTGAGTAACGTACAGAATTATCAAATCCACATGTTGCACATCCAACAGTAATATAACATTGTATGTCAACTACACTTCAATAATAATTTTTAAAAAAATAAATATTTTTTTAAAAACAGAAGGTTAATTCAAAAACTTGTTTAATAAAAGTACTTTAAAGAATAATCATCAACAATCACTTGTTGAGTGATGAAACTCCTCATGTAACTCAGTAGACAGAGCTGGCAGCAGGAAAACTACTTTTAGCATAGCCAGTCAGGTTGCAGAGAGGCCTGAGTGGTGTATCAGCACCACATTGCAAAACAGCTCCAAATGACAGAGAACTAGTCTCCAATCCTAGTCTGTGACCTGAGCTAGATATTTGGCAACTGAGATATCTCAAGTGGAAAATGTCTGCCTCATTAGTACTGGGGACTGTGAGTACCTGAGAAATTGTAGTTGTGGTAGCAGTTATCAGGCAGGGTCACTGCTGGCCTGGATGAAGGATGCACTCAATGTTGTAAATTGTGCACAGGGAGATGCATCTCAGCCTGCTACTGCTGGAAGATGCTAAATCATTGGCCAGGGACCATTGCAAGAGGGATGGGAGCAGTCCTTATATCCCATGAATGAAGATGGAGGAAGGCCTTCCCTCCAGAGGGACAGAAAGAACATGCCTGGAGGAGGATATCATGGAGGGACTTTATGCCCTGAAATGAGGCCCTAGGACTCTTAGACCGTTATCACTCATGGGAACAACACTAGATTTATCACCAGAAGTTTGAAATGTAAGCTCCATGAGGGCAGGGACCTCGTTGGTCTTCTTTACAGCCATACCCCCTAAAATAGAGCATGTTGTATAGAAGGTACTCAATACATATTTATTTATTGTATGAATGAATGAACTAATTAAACCATCATCCTGGCTATGATTAGCTGAGTGATTTTGGACAAGTTATTTAGCTTCTTTGAACCTCTATTTTATGAGCTATAAAATAGGAATAAAAATAATACATACTTCACAGGACTACTCAAGCATTAAGAGAAGTAGCACTTTATTGGAATGCTGTATCTGGTAAGGAAAACTGTCAACAGTGTGCACCACACATTCAAAAAGAATTATTGCCATCGTGTCATAGAAGTGACAGAATGCCTTATGGTCATGGCCCTGTGGAGGCTCACCCCAGCCATGCAGTAGTCCCTCCTTGGAAGCCACAGCAGAGTAGAAGTCAGAGGGCGCAGCCAACCACCCTTGGACACCACGCTGCCTTCTTTCTCTCAAACACACATTCAGCCCTGATCTTCTCGCTCTCCCACGGTGACCACGCTGAAGGGAACCCCACACATTTGCTGGTGGGCTTCCTGGTGTTTGGTTTAATATCTATCTCATGATACTTTTCATTACGCATCATATACAGAGTGCAGCAGAGAAGCACCTCACCTACTTTTCACCGTGTTCCTCTGCTGTCCTCCTTCATCACCCCCTTTGTTGCCCCCAGTCCAGGTCTTCTCTGCCCAGCCTCTCTGGTCTCGTAAATGAGTATTTAGAACTTCTGAGTTTTGCCTTGGTTTTGCTACATCTAATCGACATGTGTCTGAACAAGTCATTTCACTGCTCGGAATGTCAGTTTCCCCACTTTCAAATTTGTGCTGTTGTGACACAGTAAGAAACATAAATTTGGTCTTTGTCCTATTTCTGGCCCAGACCTTCTAAAACCCTCATCATATCCTCCTCAGTGGTTGTAGTGACAGAAGCGTCTCTTATTATTCCTAATAGCCCCCTTTGCCATAGTTGAATCTATGCTAATTAGGTGACTCTTAAAGCTTGGGGACTGATTCCTAGAGGAACCAAACACTGATTAGAGAGTTGAAACTTTCAGTCCCACCACCTGACCTCCAGGGAGGGGAGAGAGGCTGGAGCTTGACTTGTTCACCAATGGCCAGTGATTTAATCAATCGTGTCTATGCAATAAAGCCTCCATAGAAACCCTGAATGACAGGATTCACAGAGCTTTCTGATGGGTGAACACACTGAGATGCTGAGAGGGTGATGGAAACTCTCTGCCCCTTCCTATGTACCTTCTCCTATGCATCTCTTCCATTTGGCTGCCCCCAAGTTGTATTCTTTATAATAAACCAATAATGGTAAGTAAATCACTTTCCTGCCTTCTGTGAATCATTCTAGCAAATTACTAAACCTGAGAAAGGAGGTACAGGAACCCTTAATTTATAGCCAGTTGGTCAGAAGTAGGGGAGACAACCTGGAACTTGTGACTGGCATCTGAACTGGGTATAGTGTTGTAGGATCAAGCCCTTAACTTGTGGGGTCTGTACTAACTCTGGGTAGTTAGTGTCAGAATTGCTTGGTGTGGAAAACCCACACATTTGGTATCAGAAGTGTTGAAAGTCAAAGAAACAGGAGGTGACCTTTAAAAGTGAAGAAACTGATACCAAACTCAGGCTACAAGGCTCAACTGAAACAATAGATGCGAGAACATTCTGTAAACTGCAAATCAATCTAAATACTTCTTCCTTCCTTCCTCCCTCCCTTCCTTCCTTCCTTACCTACTTCCTTCCTTCCTTCCTTCTCTTTTCTTTCTTTCTTCTTTTTCTTTCTTTCTTTCTTTCTTTTCTTTCTTTCTTTCTTTTCTTTCTTTCTTTCTCTCTTTCTGTCTTTCTTTCTTTCTTTCTTTCTTCTTTCTTACTTTCTTCTTTCTTTCTTTCTTTCTTTCTTTCTTTCTTTCTTTCTTTCTTTC
>NW_027397087.1:19224763-19316118 GCF_003265705.2 Callorhinus ursinus | reverse complement strand
TTCTTTCTTTCTTTCTTTCTTTCTTTCTTTCTTTCTTTCTTTCTTTCTTTCTTTCTTTCTTTCTTTCTTTCTTTCTTTTTTTCTTGGTGCTCTTAGGCACCAACTACAAGGATTTTTATTATTAATATTCTAACGGGTCTCCACCTACTTTGGTTGATGAGATATGTAAACTCCTTTCTTAAGTGACCCAGAAGCCACAGAAGAAGTCAGAGCTCCAGCAAGAAACATGAGGGGATAGAACTTTATCATAAATTCTCAGTAAAGGAACCTGTGCTTGTGGGCTAGTAGTCTTCTGCCTCTGGATGATTCTCAAACTTTCTTTGGCTCTATCCCATCATGCCATTTTGACAATGGCACTGGAGAAGCACAAACCTCACTACGAGAGCTACCCTAATCAATTTCATGCAGCCTTGTTGCCAAGCTTCAGGAGCCTAGACTCTAGTGAATTACGAGTCTGAGTAATTAATCTTCTCCATCCTGAAGCCCTTTATATGTGGGCAGCCACCACCAAAGCCAAGAGCGATGTTGCAGATTAGTTGTTTAAGTGCAGCCTGGAAGCAGCCTCCTGAGTAAAGTGGTTCTAATCAAACCCTGCACCCTCACCATGATGGGTGCTCTCTCAGAGAAGCAAGTGGTTAATTATGGCCTGTGCACTATTTCAGAATTTGTTGATTAACTCCTAAGAGGTTCATTAGTTCTTAACCTAGAAAGTATCTGTTTATCTTGGAGAATCCCATATATAAAGAATTCTCTGTTGATCTTGTTTCTTTTTATATTAATCGAATCATAAAATTACTTGAAGTTAAATGAACAATTCTCAGCCATTAAGCAAACTGGCATTTTTAATATCAATTGTTAGTTTTATTATTATTATTGAAAATTCAGATACAGGGAATAAAAAGAATACAGCAAGATTATTTTACGTTATAAATAGAAATAGAAGTATATTTTGACTAACTTTAAGTTTCAGGTATTAGTTAATTTTATCCTTTATAAATTAGAATAGAATATAAATAAAATTATTTTACTTAAATATAATTTTTTGTTTCTCTTAACACATTCAATATAATAATTTAACTACCTATGTGGCTGGTAACATCTACAGTAAATGTACTAATTATGGAAAATCATCTCATTATGACCTGAATAGGGTTGAAGACTAGGTGGGGTCATTATTTGAGTTCTTGTGAAAGTTCCATTACTATTTATTTCCTGTAACAAAGTGACTTCTGTTAAATTTAAAAATCATAATAAGAAAAGAAGAAACAAGTGGCATGAGATAGGAAAAACTCATACACCCCGCAAGCAAATATTTTAATAAACTCTATTCCTACATGTGTCCACTGGTCAGTTTTTAATCTATTTATTTATTTTGGCAACTTTATTGACAAAATTTGGCAAAATCGTTGTCATTGAAATGGCTCTAAACTTGGGCCTTGTCTGCACATTTGCACACATGCACATAGGAAGAGAGACTGTTTTCTAACTCTCACATCAATTATTCCATAACATGTCTATTGTAAAAAAAAATCTTGGAAATACAGAGAAGCAAGAAAAAGTAAGGAAAGACAAATCCTTGCAGTCTAATCAGAGTCCAGTTCATAAGGTTTAAGATACTAAAAGTGAAGGGAGAAGGCAACTATAGTAGGAACCCTGCTCCTGGATCTAGGTCAAGAGAGGAAAATTTTAATACGACCCAAGGAAAAAATCCTATAAATGGCAATTTCAGGCAATTTATATTGGAGAGTGCTAATTTATATTTAGTAGTGCTTACAAAGTGCCAGGCAGTTTTTGGATATTATCTCATTTTATCTTCTCAACCACCCTATAATGTAGGAGATTACCCTCACCGTTTTAGAGTGGAGGGTACTCAGGCTTATAGAGGGTAGTCCATAGTCATTTCTAGAAAGTGGCAAAGGCAGGATACAAACCCATCACTCTGATTACTGAGACCATGTTATGAACTACCACATTACTTGCCTCTTTTGTAGTTCTAGAGATTCAAAGACCATTGAAAATTACTGTAAAAGTCCATGCAACAATTATGAAGCAGAAACTCTATAGATGGAAACTGTTCTTAGTTGTAGTAATGTGGCAAACCTTTTTCTCAGGTAAACTTTGAGAATTGCATTTAAAATATCAAAAATTCAAGGGGCACCTGGGTGGCTCAGTCATTTAAGCATCTGACTGTTGGCTTCGTTTCAGATCCTGATCTCAGGTCTTGAGATTGAGCCCCTCTGCATCAGGCTCTGTGCTCAGCAAGGAATCTGCTTGAAGATTCTCTCCCTCTGCACCTCCCCCACTCATGCACGCACTCTCTCTAAAATATATAAATAAATCTTTAAAAAACATATATCAAAAAGTCAAGAATGATAAAAACCCTATATCTGATTTACCACCAAAGATGGCTTGAAATGACCACAACATCTTTAACACTGGTCACAAAACACTGGTTTCATTGGCCATAGTATTATTTTTATACCTAAAAATGCAGTCTTCATTCATGCAAGATGAGTAGTTTTACCAGGACTTTATCAGTCAAATAGGATATATCTTCTTTCCTTAAGTCTAAGATGCATTTTTTCTCCAAAAGCTGTGGTAAACCTGTTGGTGCAGTTTACAATCCAGGAAATACCATGTTCTTTGGTTCCTTCTCCCAGAATTCTATCTCCAGGGTTAACTCTCATGTAAAAGTATGCCAGTGTGGGTGTATTACCCAGTGTCAGGCCATCATGAAGTCTATGAATCTGAATAGGAGAAACATATTAACCACAATCTGACAGGCAGAAGAAAACCTCTCAGTAAATATCAGAAATAAGTATCTCTTACAAGCAGTTCCCAAGTTAAGACATAAAAGCTGCTGCAGCAAAATATGTGTCCCTGTATGTTATGTTATAGAACTGACTACAAATATTCAGAACTGCATATTTCAGTATGAGCTTTGATTACCTGAGCTTTACCTATTTAGCTATTTGTAAGATGGGTATATAACAGCATTGAAAGTAACCTGAAAATTATGTACAAGTATAGTATAACATTGTATATCACTACTGTTCCTAAGATTCCGAAGTATTTGCACGAATTGTAGTCCATTCTACATTGCAAACACATTTCCTGCATGATCACAGGTATTGCCAAGTACAGTAGATTTAAAACTAAAATGGCTTACTAGTTTCTAAATAATCCCCTAGGAAACAGTTTAGTCTAGACCATTATCTTGATAGTTCATAATTAGTTTCAATAATAAAGCTTGTTTTGCTGACCTAGGTCAGATCAGCATGTCCACAGCATCTGAGCGCAGTGACCTTGCTTTGAGAGGGTATTGTTAGAAAATCCATTATTATCATCACATACACTTCAGAGAAGTGGCTGTTTTGTGAATTGATGGTGTGATGTTGCCACTTTAGATAAAAGAGTCCATGAATTATTGACTTAATGAGTTAATGTTGCCTGATTTCACAACAAAGTCTTAACAGTCTCCATGCTATTTACTGAACACATAATCACATCATATGAAGGAAAGCCCAGGTAATAGTTTGTGCTGTGCATCTATGAGCCACATCAAATCTGAAAAAGGTATGACTTCACAGAGGTCTACCTGTCTCTCTCTTCTTGGTCAGTGTGTCTCGGGCCAACTCATGGATCGTCTCTTGAGATAGCTTTTTTCCCATTATTTTTGCCCTGTAGACAACAAGCAGTTAATTGTTCCTTCCTCTCCTTCAGAGTTCTTTGTGTGCCCCAGGCAATGCCTGAGGATCAGCCCTGCATAATCATCCTGGCTGTGTGGTGTGGCTGTTGCTGGGTAGAATTTCAAAGAGTGTCCACAGAGAAAGTCCATTGTAGGGAATATGCCACTACTCTGATACTCGCCATGGCAAAATGAAGCAAAGTCTTCTAATGTGATGGTATTTTCCTTTAGAGTATGTCAAGCAGGGGAGAGTGTAAAAACCTACATATAAAACACTTAATAAGTTTTGCAGAGAAACTGGTGAGCCGGTGAGACACATTCAATCCGTGGGCTATTCCTAGCTTTGGTTTTGCTTATTGTCTGCTAAAAGATGTATACACAATATTTCATTCAGTACTCTCAACAAACTTACAAAGTAAGTATTTACATATGAGGAAACTGATGGCCAGAGAGAAAAAAGAACTTGCTCATAGTAGTAGGACTAGCTGGGAGGAGGAAAGATTCTGAGAGGAGTCTGACTGACTCCTAAGCCCGGGTAAAGGCTCACTCTGCTCCTCAGTACTGCAGCCTCCTGACTGCCCTTCTTTCCGTGTCTTCTTTTATGCATATGTTGTTTCATAGGCTATAAATCTCTTAGCCTATGGGATCTCATTTGTAAACATCTCCTACTGTTCTCCAAGTCCACTAAAAGTCCATGAATTTCAAGATGGCTTACATTTCAGTTCTGGCACGACTTTGCATCCTTACCTTCCTCCTTCCCTATTTGTATATCTTTACTCTCAGCACAACCCTTGCTTTTTAATTATCAAGACCTTGGCTCAGATCTTCCCTTCCTGTCTCTATTGAAATTTGATCTATTTTTCAAAAGTTTTTTTTTTGATAGTTTCATTTTCATGAAGTCTTTCCAGATCCCCCACCTCCATTAAAAATTATTTCTTATTCCCCTTTTCAAATCCCATAACACTTTGCTTGTGCCCACCTCTCTTGGGGTATCTCATTACAGCCTGATTTGCACTTGTCTAGCTTCCTATTGTGGGAACTGAGGGTCCTTTGTGGGTAGGAACAATGTCTTAGTCATCACTGTATCTCCAGGATTTGGCATCATGTTTAGAATGAGGGATACCCCATAAATGTTTGTCAAATGAATAATTAGGTAAACTAATTGTTATGAAGAAACAGCAAGGTAAATGAGTTGGGTCATGGTTCAGAGGTATTCCATGCAATTTCTTGGTAAAAGGACCACTTTGAAAAGGTAGAGAAAGTAACCCTTCCTTGCCCATTTGCCCGTTTGTCTCAGTCTACAATTTTGTTTGTATGTTAGAATTCAGGCACTGAATGAGAAAAAATAGACTGATTCCTCTGGCCCATTTTACTGGCCCTATTTCTTTTGACTGAAGTTTTTAACCAAAGGGGGGAAAATTCCTATTCCATCTTGGGCAATTTACCTAAGCACCATAGCTCAGTTTCCTCGACTGTATAAAAGGGTATAATAGTTCCTATTATTATTTACCTCATTTCTGGATCCATTTTATGTCCCTATTTGTAATTTTTCTTTTATACCTCTTTGTGTGGAGCTACCATCTGTCTCCTTTTAACTTCATCCATTTGACTAAGATCTGCTTGCTGAACAGCACAGAACAAGTCTAACCTCTCTTCTGCATAATACTTCTGAATGACAAAACACTCATTGGAGGTGCACATACACAATTCATCCAAAGCAAAGGCATGCTGGCAGGCACTTGGAACCACAGTAGGAATGATTTGGGGAACTTAAAGAAGAAGAAGCCCATTTCATGGCTCCATTTCTCACTGGTCTTCTGCTATGGGAGTCAGTGTGGTACAATGGAAAGAAGATAGATTTTCCAGTCAGATGTTCCAGGAGTCAGTTCCTGCCCCTACTACTGATATGGGGCATGCCACTTAAATTTTTTGAGCCTCATACTTAACCTACCTTAAAGAACTGTTTGAAGATTGAAAAATGTTACTAGATACCAAGTACCGAACACATAGAAGATATTCCAAAAACTGTCAGTTCCATTATCCTTCAGTCTCCTATAACCCCCTTTTCTTTTATAAAATGACCAGGAGCTCCAGTTGAAAGAAAGCAGTAACAGTAACTGTTATGGTTTCTATACTAAAATGTATTTCCCAAGAGCCTCAAACATTTAAACAAAAGTATCAAATAAAACAACATCAATGAATTTTCAAATATTCCAACAAGTGGTTATTGCTGATCCACTAAATGTGAATAACTATGCTTGATTTTTATGATTTAACCTTACTTTCAAATTAAGAAAGCAACAATCAAGGTGACAATACTTTTAGGTTATATCATCTGTGTGTTCTATGGTGTCAAAAGAAAAGCTGAAAGTATCCTGTGGTCCTTAAAAGGTTGAAAATCACTAATACAGGTAAAGTCTTGGGGAATGGGAAAATGGAGCTGCAGGCCCAGGGAGAGGTGTTTTGTGTCTATCCACACTCTCCTACACCTTTGCCTCCAGACAGGAGCACCTGGAAGAGGGCCAGAGAGCCAACCTGGGGCCTGTGGGGAAGTCTGCAGTCCCTGACTAGAAAGGGAGCCCAAGACAGCCCTTTTCTTAGGTTCTCCCAGCCACTCCACTTCTTTCCATGTTATAGCTGCTGGGATTCTCTGTCTGCAAGGCCTCTGGGCAAGTTCTCCCAACAATGCACCAGGGAAATGTCTCCACTCAATTATTTGTCACCCATCGACTTATAAAACCTTTGTGTCAAGTGGAATTTAAGAAGTGGACTATTGACTGTGATCTGAGAAAGAGATTCTTCAGCACTCATGAGGCTCCATGCTTCACCCCACCTCAGCACCTTCACTCTAGCTTCTCCCCTCCCCATTCCCAGTGTAATGTTCTTTCCCCCATATCTTCGCCTATGCCTAAGTGAGAAGTCTTCTGGGTGAAGTTTTCTCCCTGCTCTTTCAGATGTCCTGCACCTCCTCATGTGCATACTTCTATAGAAAGGGTATTTGTATGAGAGGCTGCTTTTGTCTGTCTCATTTGCTTAGACAATGTATCTGTTTATCCTTTTTCTTCTTCATCACCACAACTTACATGTTACCCTAGATGCCAATACTGTCCTCCTCTTTCCTTCTCTGCACCACAAAACCACTTTTGGAACCTTGTCTAGATGTGCTCTTCCACTTCCTTCCTCACATCCGTTTTCATTCTAAGTTGTGGGTCTCCTACCCCCAACGAAGCTGCACCTTAAAGGCACACCATGACCCCAAAAATCTCTTCTGTGCCAAGGAGGTCAGTGCTAAATCGAGTGCTCAGCTGCAGTACTTGCCTCACCCCGGTGCCTCCTTTGAGTGGGCTTTTGAGTTGTCTCCTTAAAACATTAATTTTAATTGTACTGTTTGAAGTGTATTTTGGTCTTTTAAAGTCTCTTCCCGTGCCTTTTGGAAGAAGGCAGGGAATAAATCCTCGTTACTAAAGTCACCAAGACCTATCTCTTCTTCTTAGCTCTACTCCATCTCAGGTCTTCCCCAATTTCTGACACTGTTGACGGTTTTGTCACCCAGAAACATCCTCATTGGCCTTGTCTCTCTCATGTTCTCCCTCTACCTCCTTTGCATCCTCCTTTTCCTGCCCCAAAACAAACACATTTTCCGTATTTTCCCTTGTCCTCTCCTCGCCTCTTTCCTGCTCTTTCCACCCCAAAGCTCTTCTCTCTCCCTTGGTAGACCCCATCGTTGTTGTGGCATCAATTTAGACTACTGTGTCAGTGAGTCCAAACGCCAGATATTAGTCCAGACTCAAATCACAGGACTGCATTGCCAGTAGGTTCTTCAATAGTTCTTTAAACCCCAGACTCAATAAATCTAAAACTAACTCACTTTTATGTACTTCTCCCATCTTTATTTTTGTAAATGACATCATCAGATCCTTAGTCCCCTAGACTTGGAACTTCAGAGCCTTCTTATACTCCCTGCAGTCCCTCTCCCCACAACCAGCCAATAGCCAAACCTGCCATATCAGCCTTCTCAGTATCCTACACTTGTCTCCTTGTTTCTAGTCCCACTGCCTCTGTCCCAGTGCAGGGCCTCCTCAGTCCTGGCCTGGAAACTCCACAGTCTCCCAACAGCCTCCCTACTTCTAGTCTTTCCCCACTCCAATGTATCTTTCATGCTATGCCAGAGCCATCTTCATGAAATACCTCCCTGATCATGTCATGTCACTCCCTGTTCTGCTACCTCTGGTGTCTCCCCAGTGCCTACAGAACAATGGCCAGATGACTGAGCATGCTAGTCAAGACCCTCCGGGATTTAGGCCTAATGCCTATCTTGCTCGATCTCCTCTATTTCCCCTGCTTTCCAGTCCCAGAACATTCCTTGTCCTTCCCCCTCTGCCTTGCCTTGACTCACGCCCTGTCCATCTCTTCACCAGAACCTAACCCCACTTTTGAAAGGTCCTACACCTAAGAAGTCTTCCCCAATCTCTCTGGCCATGACCCGTCTTCCTTCTCTGTATTTTGCTAACACTTGGTTATTATTTGATCTAAATCTTAAAGGAAGCTCGTGTGTGTGTGTGTGTGTGTGTGTGTGTGTGTAACATTCCTACATTCTGGGCCAAGGGGTTTACAAGTCTGTCCTTCTGAATTCTTATAATAATTCTATAAAATGGGTTTTATTGAAACTACTTTAGAGAAGGGAAAATCAAGGATCATATAGATTAAGTAACTTGGTCCAGGTCACACGGGTAGCGAAGCAGTTTCTCTTCTGATGGCACTCTCCATACTTTTCACTATGCTAGGGCACCTCTCTGCGGACAAAGAGCCGCAGACATGTAAGAGAACTGATGTGACAGTTCAGTGACAAGGCAGCCCTGGCTTTGGACTGTCCCAGTCTTACTTCTTTACTTGGCTTTTCTCCTTCCAGACCCTCTTCGGATATTTGGTTTCTGTTGCCTTTTAAAAGTTTCATTATTATGCCTAATGTATTCATGGAAGGGCAGCATTTCCTGTAATTTATGGCTCTTCATTTTACTACTCAGCAATTCCTCAGTATTTAACCTCATAAATTTCCAGTTAGTGTCCTATATTTACACATTGCATCTGCCGGAGAAGCAATTTAACACTATGTGGACTCCAAAGGGACACTTACAAAGAGGGTGAGCCTTCAGCTTATGCCTCTCCTAACAGAGGCAGATTGCTCATGATCAAAAGCAAATAATCACACCTTCCTTCCCCCCTCTTGTATTTACCTTATTAAATAACAGAAGGACCTGATTCCCCTGACTTTCCAAAATCATCCACAGCCTGTTCCTGGGAGCCTGGCTGCTGGCCTCAAAGTTCCTTTGTGGCCACAGTGCTTTTTGCATGCTGTACCTCTCCATCAGCCTGCTGGACAGCCTGTTCCTCCCCCTCAGAAAGGCCAAACAGTACTAAAACCTCACTCATCTGGCTCTCAGCTCCCTTTGTTCCTCTTATATTGTTCTGCCATTGCCCTGAGGCCAAAAGATCTTTGGGGCAGTTGGCCCTGTTTGGTGTTTGGCACAATTTCATTTACTGAACATCTCTATGTACATTTATGATGCCATATAACTAATAATAAAAACAGCACAGCCTAGGGCATCGTTTTTTATTGTCAGCTCCACGGCAGCTGTGGGGGATGGGAAGGCAAAGGACAGAGCCAGTGTACAGGAAGGTACAAGACTTGCCAACAGAAGCTGGCCCTTGCTGAGCCCATTCTCCTGAGCCACATCCCCTTACCAAGGGCTGCAATAATGATGCGAGGCTTGTCCAGACCCTCTTACAGAGCCACATGGGAACAGACCATAAAAGATGATGCTGTGTGCTGTAGGGGAGCTGCCCGGGTTGTGTACCCCACTATTTTTCAAGTGGCAGATTTGCCCATCTCTAGGCGTGATCAAAAATGGACGACGGCAGAGCTCACATTGTTCATCACTGCCTGTTGCTAAATCGATGCAGTTCTCCTTGGCCGCCATCAGCTGTGCAGTAATCCATATTGATGGCTGGGCTTTAGAGCAGCCGTTTGAATGCTCTGCATCCCTCCGTGACTGTCTGCTCTTTGTAGACATGGCCTGGGTGGTATATGCCTCCAGATCCCCTGACTTGGACTTCAGTGTGTTGAAAAGGCGATTGTAGGGTTTTGGAGGCAAAAATTCCCTCCAGGAAGGCATTCTCAGGAGGCAGCATGGAATAATGGAAAGAGCACTGGCTCTGAAATTAAGTGGCCTGAGTTCATGTTTCAGGTCTGCCCTTTACTATCTGTGTGACCTTGAGTAAATCACTCAACCTCTCTGAGCCTTAGTTTTTCCCTTCTCCAAGAAGGGAGAAGAGAATAACTCCCCACCTCAAAAGATTGTTTAAAAAATCCTATATAGTCTCTCTGTATATTGAAGATATATATATACTGTATTTGCTGAAAAGTGCTATGCAAGAGGTCATGATTATTGATACCACAATTATTTTATAAAGGAAAGAAAGATACAGAAGAAAATCTCTCTGCTACATACATTAGTATAGAGATATAGCAAGGCAATGATAAAGTTGAAACATGTTCTGAAGAGCAAAGAAGAAATAAACTGCCCATTGCCATTCTAGATGATTCCTGCTATTTCAGATGCATTGGTTAATCTGGAACACTTGGCACCATATGCCACAAGTGTAATTATTGGCAGCTCCTCTACAGAAAGAGCAAGTAAACCCTCTCTAAGCTTAAAATAAAAATCAATGCCAATTTTTATATCTATTCAGAGTGTGTGGCTTATAAACAGTTAAAGGGGCTTTTTCTGTGGGAATCCATGGATTAAAAACTGTAGCGCACCAGGTGGGATGTGCTGGAAAAATGAATTCTGTCCACCTGATTGGCACTGACTATAGAAACACATGTTTAGCTGGAGGCAGCCTTGATATTTGCTAGCGCCAAAAGGGGCTGCGTCTAGTTTGTGAAATGTGTGTCAGTAAAAAACAGATTCATTTTGAGTGGGATGTTTAGTCATGGTGCCAAAGCAAAGACAAACTCAACACACAAGGGAAAGTGAACTGACCACCTGGGATGAGGGCCAGCTTGCATCTTCTTCTGAAATTTCTTTAACGATCTCAGCTGTTTCAGCCCCACATGCTGTTTGTGAAGGGCCCAATTCCCAACATCTTTTAAAATGGTCTCGTTTGCTCCATGCAAATCCTCATCAGCACATTGTGCATGCTATTTTGGGGGTTATTACAGATAAGTTACCCTTTATCTCTGAGCTGCACATGCTGAATGCTACACCAGGCCCTGCAGAGGAAAAATTCAGTTCCCCTATGTGTTCTAAGGACCTAATAGGTATTTTCAGTAACAGAAGGTTAATAAAGAAAATAGGGGGTGGTCTGTTCTAAGCAAATATTTTCTTTCGTTCAACAAAGAATATTTCCTATGATGCTTTTTTGACTTACCAATATGCTAATTTTAATTGAGAGAGTTGAACAAGCACCTTAGCTGTCTACCTTTCTCTGTAACTGAGAAAATCATGTGACCTATAAAAATGATAAAGCCATAAGGAGGTGTTTCTTCAACTTCAGGCAAAGGAAGAGGTGGTGGCTGCTTCAGATTTGCCTTTGCCCCATCTCTGTTTATTTTGACTCCTAGTTTTTGCATATTGGAAGTTGTGTTTACTCTGGCCCTAAACCCAGAATTTCAGGTTTCTTCAGTCATTAGCAGGAAGGAAGGGGATCAGGCTGACACTTACAGCCATTTATCTTCTTCTTCAAGTACCGCATTCTTTGTAAATGAAAGAGGCCAATCAATAGGGCAATAAGGAAGGAGGACAAGTAGCTGGGAGTGCCCCACTGTGAGGCGAGGTCTGTGCTCAGCCAGGGCCCCACCTACACTCCATCCTGGAGGTGGGACTAGTGAGCACTCCAGAGAGGAAAACTAGAGTTGTGTTTATGCGTTTGGTTTTTAAACTTAGCTCTCTATTAAACAGAACAGTGAATCTTTTCACGCTGGCATCTGTAAATATACACATCTTTTTACTATCTGGAGTTATGGAAATGAGACCAGGTGTACATGAGCCATCTATCAGGAGGCAGTGCTCCAGAGGGAAATGTCACAGACCAGGGGTCAGGCAGATGGGTTCCAATTCAGCCTTCGCCACTTATCAGCTTTGTCAAACTGTACAGTCACTTTGCTTCCCCGGCCTCCCGTCTCCTCCGCGGCACACTGGGATGAGCACAGGATCTTCCTTGTAGGGTAATGTTGGAAGGATGACATAAGATCATCTGTGTTAAACTATTGCACAGACACATGTGATAAATGCTCAAAAATGGGAGTTCTTGTTAGTTTTATTGTATGGAAACTGAGATGTGAAAAGTTTGGGAGAGGAAATAGACCCCTCTATGATAACCCAAAAGGCCCCTGAGGTTGTGTTGTCATGTTGAGTATATCTGCAATTTCTCTGAGGGTCAACCATTTTCTAAGCTGTGAGTCTACCCTTGTCATGAAGACATGAAGTATAATTATGAGTTGAATGGATATGACATGCCAATAGGTGAAGATACTAAAAATCACCATTGTGAATCTCCATTGCTTTGGTCACATAATTTTTGACCGGAACAGAACTCTGGAGCACACACAACCTCATCTACTCAATTTGTGGAAACCCTGAGAGAAATGAAGTGATGCTCAGAGTCACATGTTGAGCTAACGGGTTGAGTCATATTTCTCTTTCATTTCATCTAGGTAATTTCCCAGAACTCTTTATAAAAGAGTATATCAATATTAAGAAGGAATTAAGTGGTCTTTCAAGCAACTACAGGGGTATTCAAATATCTAAGAGAAAGAGTTTACAAAGTCTGTGATTCCTCATTTGAGAGATATGGCCAAGAACCCATAAGAATTCTCCCCCAACATTCAAGCTTGTGTTCCACACTCAGGTCTGTGCATTTTTTTATCCTCCAGCCAGGATGCAACCTCAGGATTCTCTGGGTTTTCCCACAGTAATCTCTGTTGCCTTTATATCCAGTGAAGTGGCTGTGGGGTTCAAATCAGAATGACAGACTGCTACAGACCTCAGATTTCTATGCATAACAGCCCTTTGGGTCACCTGTAGAAAGTCTGGGAGACTCTAAGCATTGGATTCATTCCCCTGGTACAATATAATGTCCACAGAGTGAGTATTCTGAAAGAAAGAATCCTTCAGCAAGTGATACTGAGATAAAAGTTGTGCATCTGGAGGAGAAATATTATTTACTACTCAACTCTTGGTGGTGACAAAATTGCAAAATTACCTACTATGGCTCCTCCCTACTTGCAGCCTCTACTGAAAGGGTATGTATACTTTTGGTGGCCCCAGCCCAGGATTCTATCTATAACATAAGCATAAGAGAGAAAATTGCAATGGAAAAGCAGGCATGCACATCCTGTGTCTATTTTTTACCATAATTACTGCATATAACTTATAATTTATAAGTCACATGCTTTCAGAAATATATGATACAATTTCCAACACAGCCAGGAAGCAGTTTAATGTATTGTAATGAAAAGACTATGGGTTTAGGGACCGGAAAGATAAGGGTTCAGATCAGTTCTGCCACTTACCAGCTGTGTGTCCCTGGACAAGTAACTTAACATCTCCACGCCCCAGTTAACTTCATACCTACCACACAGAGTTGTGTGAGTTTTAGAGATATGTCTGTTACACACTAGACCTAAAATTGGATGCTGTATAAATCCTGGTGATAATTCAAGTCAGGGTTTTCTATTCATAACACTCTAATGAAAAATATACATTCTTGACATTTTTAAATACTAGGGCAAATAACTGGAAATACAGAAACACTTTGGATAAACCATTGTAGACTTAGGAAATGAGGTACTGGCTCAGGTCCTATTTATATATTGACTGATTAAAGGCATAAAATAGGGGTTGATAAAAGCTAGATTTTCAAATTCAGTACACCTGATTTTTCCATCTTCTTTGAATTCAAAATTGTAAGTGATAGTTTTTTTTCATTAGTATTACTTCATTAGAAATCACTGGCTGTAATTATTGTACACTTTGACTTTGCACATTAAGATTCTCTCCATAATTTCATTTGCATATGACTCCTAATCATAGCTCCCTGTACACAAAGAGAAATACTGTTTTCCTTCCAGCCCTGCTTACAGTTGTGGCACATGGTTCTCCTAAGCTCCTTTCCTCCCCCATCAGTACCAGGTCCCAGAAACCAGGCCTAGACCACTGAAGACCACTGAATTGACTCCACACAATGAGTCTTGGCTGCAGGACCCTTGTGCAGATGAAGATGTCAAAAGGCAATCTGCAGTGAGAATGACAGTGTGATTAACCAGAATGAGGCCGAAGTCAGAAGCAGCACGGACCACTGGGAAATTAAGGCACCAATTTTCACCGTCAAGATCAGCTGTGATAGGGAGGTATATCCTAGCAACAGCAGAAGTCTTAACCTTGCCATCACAGCAAAAACTAATTTTGTGGTGTTATCCGTTCCAATATCTTTTAATCCAAAAAGTCTTTAAACCGAGAGTAAATACTTACATGTTTCTTTTGCTAGATCTGCCTTTTGCCTCTAATTGGGAAATCCTTAATTCAGTAAATTAAAAGGTCTTAACACAAATTTCATTTGCTTTTATTCTTGATGCAACTGTGGAAAACCTCACTGGAGAGACCAGGAGGGATTGTAACAGTTAATGTTAACAGCCTTCATGAAGAAAATGATACTTAAAATCACCCTGGTGTATCTTAAACCAAACGTAACAGATTTTATTATCTAGGTGAACAGTGTTATAGCATGCCCAGTTACTATGTTGATTCAGATTTACCATAGGGCAGCACCATGTCTTAAAACATAACTTCACATAAAGGGGCCACCCAATAAGAATGGAGGCTTTTTTTGTTCCTTGACACCAGTGCTTTAAAGAAGCTTGACAATGATATATTTATATTTATAAAAATAAGCATCATAGACCTTTAGCTGCCAGATCTGTTCTTAAGACAAGATAAATCAGTGATTTCATACACTGTATCAAACTGTCAGAACATGCAGTTTGTCTTTTGAAACATAAGCAAAAATAAAATTGCTCTTCAATGAGTCTGATCCTCCAATTAAAGGTAAAACTGTGCTGAAGGCTAAAATTATTCACAAGTCCCTCTATTTCTGGTTAGAAAGCCCCAGCCCAATTCTCCAGGCTACCCCGCAAACCAAGAAATTCTCCCCAAAGCAGCCTGTTTTGCTCAGCTCTTCTTGGCAGGGCCCAGCACTCATCAGAGAGCTAAGCCTTGTGCAGGGGTCCCAGTGATGGGAAGGGGAAGAGCCAAAGGACAAGAGCAGCCACGACCACAGAGGGAGGAGAAGAGCCTGGACAAGTCGAATTAAGGATGCCATGGGAGAAGACAGTTTTAAGAAAGGTGGGGAGAATCCTGGATACTGGATAGAAGCCTGGATACTATGAAGCATGTGGACTAGTGGAAGATAGATGTATTTGGAGGTTACTGGTGACCTTGAGGAGATCTCTCCAGGCCTGGATAGAGGCAAAAATGCAAGGATGAAGGAATGAGAAGTCTGCTGCTGAAAGTAAGGAAAAGAACCGTGGTAGTTCATCTAAGTATTCAAAACTGCACCCACAAGGCAGAACAAGGGCTCCCTTCATGGTATCATTGCAGGATGCTGGAAAGTGGACCAAAGTCTCTCCCATGGGCTTAGGAGGATTCCTAATTCAGGGGAAGAATAAATCCTTATACTGATGGATGGGAAATTCTCTCTATCCCAGAAAGTCATCCTTGAGCTAGAATAATAGTCAACATCCAATTCCCATGCCTACGGGCGGAGGGGGGAAAGGTAGACAGGGAAACCTTAGAGCCTTAGAGCCGGCAGCCAAATGAAGGATCCATTTGCATGTTTCCCTCGAATTCCAGCAAAGGATCAGATTCAATTAAAGCATGGACACTGAATATAGGAGTCTTATCCCACTGTGTGGATACCTGGGGGAGGCATTTCACCGACAAGGGGTGACTTGGATTTTGCATACTAGTGGCTTTTATTCTCTCTGGTCTTTATGGCTCACATTTGCCTTGATGATGACTAAGGGCCTGGCTCAGACCTCTTAAGATTTTACATAGAAATGCTAGTGCAAGTATGCTGGTGTCTTCTGTTTGGCAATGCTGCTGTGGTTATTGCTGTTCTGATGTGTGTTTGAAGCTGTGTCTCAAAACTCTGAAGCTTACGCTGCAGCCCCCTTGCTTCCAGACACCCATGATCTCAGCCTGTCATTCCACCAGCAACGTGTAGGTCTCGTGTCTGAGGATCAACCTCTGCCTTTCTCAAGCTGTCCGTGCTGCTGCTGAGCTGCTCTTGCTAAAAATAAGGCTCACCTCTCCCCTCTGCTGCCTGCTAGAGTGGGCTGCCAGCTGCCATGGTCTCCCCTTCCCCACAGCTTCCGGCCAGTGCTCAGAGCTGTATGTCACAGCACATTTTGCACAGAACACTTTTGTTCATGCTCCACTCAAAGCCTGCCAATCACATACTTTACTTTCACCTTCTTCTTCTCTCAGAGATATAGTATAGTGAATGCTACATGTACAGATTTGGGGACAGACTGCCTGAACTGAATCCTAACTCTACTGGCTGTGTGACCTCAAACAAGTTACTCAAACTCTCTTTGCCTTTTTTAGGCCAGTCTTTAAGAACAACTTCTTTTTTTTTTTAAGATTTATTTATTTATTTGAGGGAGAGAGAGAGTAGGGGGAGGGGCAGAGGGAGAGAGAGAGAATCTCAAGCAGACTCCGCACTGAGCAGGGAACCTGATGTGGGACTGGATCCCAGGTCCCTGAGATCATGACCTGAGCTGAAGTCAAAAGTCTGATGCTTAACCAACTGAGCCACCCAGGTGCCCCTAAGAACAACTTCTTTTATAATATTTCAATCAAACTTTTGGTGTCTTAGATGTAGGAAATCAGGTAAGAAATATCCTTTGCAGAATAATCTCTTTCTAAGACTTCATTTTAAATGGCTGTGCTACCCATAATGGCCAATACCACTGTTTTGTTTTTATTTACCAGACTTTCTGATGAATTTCTTCATCAATATATTATTGTTGGATTAATTGTTTGTTTTGTTCTTTGGTTTATGTTTTTGCAGTATACTAAAATACCATACATTGACATAGTTCTTTGCTGTTCAGCAAGAGTGCTTTCACACAAAGTATTTCATTAGAACCTCAACAATCCTATGAGATTAAATGATAAATATTCCCTACATTATCCTAATGATGAAACTCAGTTCACAGGGAATCCTCTTTTCTCAAGGTCAAATGCATAGCAAGTGGCAGCTGGCACACCACACATTACAATAGCTGTCACATTAAAATAAATAAGAGATTTCACTCCCACTTTCAACTTGAATTGTTTGTGGCCCTTACCAATCTTTCCAAAGATTTTGCAGTCAAGTTTGGTTGTATTTTGATTCATTCCTTGGGAAATTTCCAACGAGGATGGTAAATGTCAGCCCCTGTCAAAAGAATGGTTGGTTTGATGCAAAGTGATGTGTGAACACCTAGAGGATGCTGTTAATTGATTCGTCAATGCCCTTAAGTGTGAACAGGTGTGACAAAGTGTAAAGAAGTATGTGATGTGGATGTGGCGGAGCTGTCACATAGAGAGGACTTTGACTATCAGAAAAGAGGTGCCTCCTCAACTACTCTCTATCTCTTTGTCCAAACATCTGTCCCAAACCATCCTGCCTTGGCAACTTCAGGAGCCTTCAGAGATGTAGCAAAGAGGCAATGATCTTCATGCACATGTGAGATAGGTTGGACATATGTTACCACTCTGGGACTTGGAGGTAGATTTTCCTAGAGGAAATGCATCATCTCTGACCTATAGTTAAGGACAAAGATCTTTGCTAAGAGTAGGATTTTTTTGTAACTGGAAAGTTACATCCTCTCCAAAATCCACTTTTTAAGTTGAGAAAACTGCATCTAAAGAGCCCTTCAGTCAGTGATAAGATTTCCTCACCAAAATGCAGCCACAATGCAAAGTCTGGGTAGGATTAGTAAAGAAGAGTATAGCCAAGTTGAGGCCAGAGAGTGACAAGAACATGCCTGCAAAGCGGAGAAGGAATAATCGTGTAAATGTTTTAGCAAGTTGGTATTGCACATCACTCCTTGCATTCTTCCAAATGTCTCTGGTTACTGGTAGGCTGTTTCCTCCTCTCTCATAACCAATGAGAGGTTAACAAGTCAAAATATCATCAGCCTGGTTCTGTGTATTGTGACTTTTGCAATTGGATAGGCTCTGTGTCTGAGTGGAAATATCAGATCTTCTGCCCTCAATCCTTCTCACATACTGTACCCCTTTCTGCCTGGGGCTCTTGGTTGGGGTTTGGGTTTCCTCCAGAGCACTGATGCTTTATGGCAGTGGGCATTTGTAGGAGGGTCTCCAGAAGCAGAGGCTAAAATAGAATCTGATGTGCAAAATGTTTATCAGGGATCAATACCTAAGGAAGTGAGAGGAAGAAACAGGTCAGACAGAGGGACAAATGGGACTGTGATCAGATAAAACTTGGCCAACCCAGTGGGAACTGTGGAGTAGATGTGGCTTATCCACATTGTCACAGGGTGACCAATTTGTCCTGCCTTGCCCAAGACTTTTCTTATTTCAGTACAGAGAATCCCACATTACAGGTGCCCTCAGCAAATTGGGACACTTGGTCACCCTAGCACTTAGCTCACATTGGGTGTCATATGTCACTAAGGCTCAGGCTGTGATGCTGAGGCACACCTTGAAAAAGTGTCTGGGTGGTTCAGTTGGTTAAGCATCTGCCTTCAGCTCAGGTCATGATCCTAGGGTCCTAGGATCAAACCCCATGTCAGGCTCTCTGCTCAGCAGGGAGTCTGCTTCTCCCTCTCCCTCTGCCTGCCACCCCACCTGCTTATGCTCTCTCTCTCTGTGTCAAATAAATAAATGAAATCTTAAAAAAAAGAAAAGAAAAAGCTTCAAGCAAAGACAATCTGCTGAACCTACTGTGGCAACTGGGTAGCAAGTCCTTGCTAGAAAGGAAATGTGAGCAGTGCATGCCTCGTTCCACCATAGGGAGATAGGATGCCATACCCACAGTCCTAGATACCCTCTCTTCTATTCTTTCTCCTGTTTCCTACCTTGTGGAGCTATGGTAAAAATCCAATGAGATGATATATGCCTACTATCAGCATGGAGTAAGTCCTTGTTAAGAATGAACCAACATTATTTTTGAGGGAAAATCTCCCACCTTGGAGATGGGAAAGAAAACTGCCTCAAGCATCCCCCACTCTAGTTAGCCTCCTGCCTCCTCATACCCGCCATTTTATCCCCTTTCTATAGGTGCTTTCTTACCTTTATCTACTTCCTGGATAGGTCCACATCTGTGCAATCTGATGAAAGCAACAGCCCCTGACAACCAAGACTTTTGAAATACACTGTGGCAGAACATGCTTTTTATTTGGGGGCTATCTGCTCTCATGAAAATCTGAGAGTCAAAGAGGGCCTATGAACAGTCTGTGTTCAGTGAGGTCCCTGCAATTCTGAACTCTGGGCAAAGAAAGGGTAATGCTGACTGAGCTTTAAAAAGTGCAGTGGAAGGCAAACAAATTAATGATTTAAGGTTTGGGCGAAAGACTTTTGAAGAAAGCTTGACAGTAACCTCTGGAGCTTAGAGCAAAGCTCTACTCAGTGAAGGTGGGTTTCAGCAGTAAATTGGTCTGGACAAAACACACAGTCATTATGAGAGCAGGAGCACCTTCTTGGGGCAATGACTCCTGATAAGAAGTGTCCTTAAAGGGCAGCCTACTGGGAGGAACTGGGCTAAATTCAGGGACAATAGCAATCCTCAGTTGGGCCAGAAAGCCAGGAGCCGTAATATGGGGGCCAGCTTACCAGGCTAGTTCCTGAGCTGCTTGCCTACAGCTAGTTGGCCCAGTTGGATAGAGTAGAGAGTTAATGAAGCCATGGGCAAGATGCTGAGTTCCTGTAAAGACCAGCCAGCTTTATACTTTCTACTACCATGGATTCCACTACTACACTAGACCATGAGGCTCAAACTTGTGTGTTGACTCATTATCCATGTTCCTCAAGTTTATTCTCTGGGGATTTCACTAAATTCTTAGCAAAAGTGGAGATACGCTATTTATTTGGAGCCTCAATCAATGATCCAGGCCAGCAATAAGACATTAATTCAATCATACATTTATTCATTCTGTCAGTAATGTTTGAGTGTTTATTCTGTGGAGGTATTGTGCAAGGTGCTATGGATATAGTGGCAAACAAGAAAAAGTCAGACCTATCACTGAAGTAATAGGACATTCAATACAGGAGAAAGACAGACGGATGGTTGTATAGCAATCCTAGTTGGGAAGAAAATGATTCCTACATATAAAATGAGGACAGAAATCTTTAGGAAAAGATATCTCTAAGAAAAAAAAAAACTTGGAATAACCAAAGAGTTTTCAAATATAGAAAGAAGATTTTCATTTCTATTGATAAATTTGGGGTGAATAAGTGATACATACATGGATAATTAAGAAAATGAGTAAATAGGACAATTAATAATTCTAGAGAAAATATAAATTATATGAAAAAAGAAATGAGATCATAGTACAGGTAAAGACATTAAAAGAAGTTGCATATCATGGACTGGAAAAACAAATATTGCTTTAAAACATCTGTACTACCAAAAGCAATCTATACATTTAATGCAATCCTTACCAAAATACCACAGCATTTTTCACAGAGCAGAATAAACAACCCTAAAATTTGTATGGAACCACAAAAGACCGCAAATAGTCAAAGCAACCTTGGAAAAAGAAAAACAAAACTGGAGGCATCACAATTCTGGACTTCAAGTTATATAACAAAGCTGTAGTGATCAAAACAGTATGGTACTGGTGCAAAAACAGACACATAGATCAATGAAGCAGGATAGAAAACCAAAAATGAACCCACAACTATGTGGCCTATTAATCTTCAACAAAGCAGAAAAGAATATCTAATGGGAAAAAGAGAGTCTCTGCAACAAATGGTGTTGGGAAAACTGGTCAGCTACATGCAAAAGAATGAAACTATACTATTTCCTTATACCATACACAAAAATAAACTCAAAATGGATTAAAGACTTCAGTGTGAGACCTGAAACCATAAAAATGCTAGAAGAGAGCACAGGCAGTATTGGTACTACCTCAAAATAAAAAGCTTCTGCACAGAGAAGGAAGCAATCAACAAAACTAAAAGGCAACCTACGGAATGGGAGAAGATATTGGCAAATGACATATCTGATAAAGGGTTAGTATCCAAAATGTATAAAAAACTTATAAAACTCAATACCCAAAAAATGAACAATCCAATTAAAAAATGGGCAGAAGACATGAATAGACATTTTTCCAAAGAAGAAATATAGATGGCCAACAGACACATGAAAAGATGCTCAGCATCACTCATCATCAGGAAAATACAAATCAAAACTATGAGATATCACTTCATACTGGTTAGAATGGTTAAGATTAACAACACAAGAAACAGAAGGTTTTGGTATGGATGTGGAGAAAGGGGAACACAGGATGGAGTTTCCTCAAAAAGTTAAAAATAGAACTACCCTACAACCCAGCAACTGCACTACTAGGTATTTAGCCAAAGGATGCAAAAATAGTGATTTGAAGGGGCACATGCATCCCGATGTTTATAGGAGCAGTGTCCACAATAGCCAAACTATGGAAAGAGCCCAGATGTCCATTGACAGATGAATGGATAAAGAAGATGTGGTATACATATACAATGGAATATTACTCAACCATCAAAAAGAATAAAATCTTGTCATTTGCAATGACGTGGGTGGAACTAGAAGGTATTATGCTAAGCAAAATAAGCCCATCAGAGAAAGACAAATACCATATGATTTCACTCATATGTGGAATTTAAGAAACAAAACACATGAACATAGGGGAAGGGAAAGAAAAATAAATTAAGATAAAAACAGAGAGGGAGGCAAACCATAAGAGACTCTTAACTATAGGAAACAAGCTGAGGGTTGCTGGAGGGGAGGTGGGTGGGGGGATGGGGTAACTGGGTGATGGGCATTAAGGAGGCACTTTGATGTAATAAGCACTGGATGTTATATGCATCTGATGAATCACTAAATTCTACCCCTAAAACTAATAATACACTCTATTTAACTAAACTGAATTGAAATAAAAAGTTTTTTTAAAAAGTTAAAAATAGAACTACCCTACAATCTAGCATTTGCACTACTAGGTATTTACCGAAAGAATACAAAAACACTAGCTCAAAGGGACACATGCACCCCAATATTTATAGCAGCATTATTTACAATAGCTAAGATATGGAAGCAGCCCCAAGTGTCCATTGATTGATGAATGGATAAAGAAGATGTGATACATACACACACACACGCACACATACACACACACACACACACACACACAATGAACTATTACTCAGCCATAAAAAAGAACAAAATCTTGCCCTTTGCAACAACATGGATGGAGCTAGAGAATATTATGCTAAGCGAAATAAGTCAGTCAGAGAAAGACAAATACCATATGATTTCACTCATATGTGGAATTTAAGAAACAAAACAAATAAGTGGGGTGGGGGGAGAGGGAAACCAAGAAACAGACTCTTAACAAGAGAGAACAAATTAATGGCTACCAGAAGGTTGGTGGTGGGGGGATGGGTTAAACAGGTGATAGAGATTAAGGAGGGCACTTGTTGTGATGAGCACCAGGTGTTGTACGGAATTGCTGAATCACTACACTGTATACCTGAAACTAATATTATACTGTATGTTAACTAACTAGAATTTAAATAAAAACTAAAAAAAGAAAAGTTGCATAAGGGGAGTTGAAATCGGACTGCAGGATGGGGAGGGGGCAAGGGATTGCTCTTCTTCATTACAAACCTAGCAGTGCCATTTGATTTTTTTAACTGTACATTTATGACTTAAATTTTTTTTTTATTTTTTATAAATGCTATGGGTCTTTTATAAAAGCAAGAGCCAGCAGGCATTTAAAAATCTAAAAAAATAGGTAGATAGATATGACATCGAATCACATAGTCTATAACAGTGAAAACTGTTACCGGCTTAGATGTTCATCAGTAGGGGATTGGTTAAATAAATATCAGTAAATCCATAAAATAAATGGAGTATCTCACAGTCTTTGAAAACAAAGTGTAGGTGGATACATGTTGACATGGAAAGATCTCTCCATATATTTTTAGGTGAAAAGATCAAGTTGCAGAAAGGATGTACTGAAGTGTGCATGTATATATACTTAGGGAAAGTGTATGGAAAGATACAAAATAAACTATCAGCTGTGGCTACCTCTAGGGAGTGCCTGGAGCAGGGTCAGAAGGACTCTCACTTTTTCTACGTATGTATTGTCCATATTTTTACAATGAGCAAATACTACCTCTATTATTGAAGATAAAATCCAAAAAGATAATTTTTTTCAACTAAAATACACAGAGAAGGGGCTGACTCCGTTGCATCTGACTTCAGGAAGCTCAGCAGTAGCAGTGCAGAGGATAAGCAGCGTAGAGGAGAGGTGGAAGGCATGTGGACCATTAGGATACAGTGCTGGTCCAGGCAAGAGATGGGGACCTGAAACAGGACACCCGTGAGGGGGAGGGGAAATGTGGAACAATTCTGAGTTAGAAGAGGTATGGCAAACGTTTTGTGTTGATTTCCCAGGAATGATGAGGAATTTGGTTTTGGGTTTTTTTTAAAGATTTTATTTGACAGAGAGCAAGAGAGCACAAGCAGGGGGAGCGGCAGAGGGAGAGGGAGAAGCAGGCTCTTCGCCGAGCAGGGAGCCTGATGCAGGACTTGATTCCAGGACCCTGGGATCATGACCTGAGCCGAAGGCAGACACGTAACCGACTGAGCCACCCAGGCATCCCAAGGAATTTGTTTTGATAGTTCATTTTGTGGTAGACAGAAATGGAGAGGTGGCCAGGATCCAAAACTCCCCAAACTGTGAACAACTCTGTTTAAGACCCTAGAGTATCTCCATCCTGAGAATAAGTTTAACAGCTGACCAAAGTTCAGTATCAAGCCAGCTTGGGTTCACACCCCGCGGTGGGAAGACTTTGTGGTCAGCAACTGCATGTTAGCCCTGGCAGTCTAAGGTCTTTATTACAGCCAGGTCTCTCTGGCCCCTTTTCTCTTGGTCAGCACCTTCAAGACTGTCTCATACCTGTGATGAGCAAAAGCAAAGACAGTCCATACAAACTGGAACACAAGGTATGTGTGTAGAGGGGATAGGCAGCAAAACCCCAATTGGCTGTACCTGCAGGTGTATTCTGAAGGTACCTGGGAATGGATGGAGCTGTAGAGGAGGCCGTGAGGGTGAGGTGACATAATCCATGTCGATGTGGAATGTATCTCTGTTCAGTTCCCTTCCCACTGCAGAGATGGGTAAAAGAGGAGGAGGGGAGGCCCAGAGAATATGTCCCCTCATCTGACAGAGCTATTAATAATCTTTGGTTACACAAAGGGAGGCCCAGAGCTGGGTTTAGAAGGAAGGGCAAAGGAAAGAAAAGGATGAACAAGTTTATAAAGGATGAAAGCCTGAATTGATGGAAAGAACAAAGAAACAATAACCAGAATAAGAATAGCTGCTATTCAGTTCTAAGTTGTTTGCTCATCCGTGACATAAACTGCCTCCTTTCACAAACATTTGGGAAAGTTTGTTATATACACGAAGGCCTCTTAAGTGTGGGTTTGAGGATAATAAATAAATAATAAATAAAACGGATAATTCTATGTCTGGGAGAAAAAGAAAAAGTAAAACAATAATGGCCCATTCAGGACAGCAAGACATTTCATGAAGCTGGTAGATTAATTTCATCGGAATCTTAGAAGAAGAGACAGCTTATCTAACATTTAGGTTAGATGCTGACAAAATTATTAAGTCACTTGGACTATGCAGTCCACAGGGATCAGCCCTCTGGAGTGTGGAGCAGAGCAGAGAAGGAAGGGGAGACAATGTACAGAGAATTCCCAGCACACACTGACACACCACCCTGAAGGAGGGCAGGGAAATCCAATTCTCTCCTGTGCCCTGAAGGGGAGAAACTGAAACATCTGTTGAGTAGCCAAAGCGACAACCACAGTAGGTACCCTGACTGAGGAAATTTCTCAGACTGTTTAGAAACCAGAGCAGAAATAAAAGGAATACTATTACAAAATGTTCCTCAAGTAAATTCTCTACAATTTTCAGTTTATTATTGGCTCCTCCAAAATGCCCTGTGAGGTGGGATTCCTGGTCCCTCACAGCCCTGTACCCTAATTGCCATGAGCCAGGACAGTTTGCCTATTTGGGTATATTGAAGAAGTGGTGATAAAGAAAGAGCTTTCTTAGGTCCTTTATGTTTGTGTATGCTTTGAAGTTTACCAACCTTGCTTATAAGCACTGTCTCATTTTGACTTCAAATGATCCCATGAGTGTACACCTTTGTTTAGGTGGGCAAAATGTCTATGAGAGAGGCAAAACGTCCATAGAGACACAATGAGTTGGCAACTGTCCTGAGATTTTACTGTGATCCAGACCCGATACTGGGCCCAAGTGGTACAACTATGAAGAACATCGGGTCTTCTGCCCCCTGAGTCTCCCAGGCTTGTGGCTATAGGGACTACCTTCCTTTTTGGATGAGAAAAACTGGCACAAGCTGCAGTTTTGTGCCTATCTAAACCTAAAGCTGATAGGTTTCTGGAGTGGAGCAGCTGCTACCTGGGTGCTCACCGGTGCTCCACGCTGGGGTCTACTCGGGAGGCTCCTCATGACTAAAAGCCTGAGTCCTGTAGATCTTGTCCTAGCTCATTTTGATTTGGCCCTTCTGGTGGAAGAGTTCCTGGGAGTAACTGATGCCAACATAAAAGCATGGTAGTTGCTCTGGGAAAATGCCTGACCCCATTCTGACCTTCCAACCAAAACTCTAATTTCAAAACTGCACGGGAAATATGATTTCAAAGTTTGGCAAGTCTTGTGTGGCTCAATGCCCTTTTTCTCTTCCTTTTTTTTCCCCCAAATCTTGGATGGGCTTAAATTGAGAAGTCCTTGTTTCCTATCCTCTGGACTTTATCCAAATGTATTCACAGGCCAAAGAGTGCCATGAAAACAAAAGCCGTTCCTTCAAGAAAAATTGCATGGGTAGACGAATCTCTCTTCTTGCTTTCATTGATCTCTGTACTCCTCCCATCCCCAGGGAGAATCAGAGGCAAGGACCATCAGGATGCAATTCACCCCTGTTATACAGATGGGACTCAAGTGAGGCTCACAAGCTTCAAGGGGTCACACTGACTGGTAAGTCGTCTGCAGAGCTGGGGATCCACCTTGATTGCCTTGCCCACTCTGCTCAGCGAGTGCCCTTCAGATGGTCTGGATGTGAATCCTGGATCTGCCTCTAGTATCCATGTGACCTCGGCAAATTTCTCGTCTTTTCTCTGACTCAATTCAGAAATGGGGAAATCGGGGTAATAATAAAACTTACCTCCCACTAAGTGTTAAGTACTACTATTATTGTTGTTGTTATTTTATTGAACAGCCCCACCCCAGGTTTCTGAGATAATTATTCTAATTTCTGGAAGGTCTTCCACCTCCAGAGAAAGAATGGAGAGCCACAAGAAGTTTACAGACAACTGATCTCCCTGCCTGGTAGAAGGCAGATCATTTCAGGACATACCAGCTAACCCATAGCAGAGGCTCTGTGGCCTGGGGAAAGAACTTGGGCTTTCATGTCTAAGCTCTGAATCTAGACTCTGCTCCCTACCCGTGTGAGCTTGGGCAGGCTATCAAACCCCTCCAAGCCTATTTCCTTATCTATAGGCCAGGAACAATATGTAACCCCAAGTGGGAAGAGAAATAATATATGTGAAGAGACTTGTATGGCACCTGGCTCAATGAATTGTAGCTAGTATTTTGATTCTTATTCCATCTGATCAATGATTAATCCTTGTAGCCAGAACAGAGAAGCTCACACACATGGACACACATACACACTCACACACTCCCTTCTCAGGCCTAGAATGGCCATGCTTTTGGGTGTGGTCTTCTTCTCTTGTCAGGAATTGGGTCCTGATATTGATTTTAGGAGCAATAAGGAATAGATGAAGGAACTGACATGAAAAAATAAAAGAATAACCATAATGCCTAATGATCACATTGCATTTTGTAGTTTACAAACCATAAATTTCAACAAAATTGCCTCAGGTCACTTTTTTTTTCTTTATTGAAGTGTACTTGACATATAATATTATATTAGTTTCAGATATATACCATAGTGATTCAACACTTATATACATTACAAAGTGATCCTACTATAAATCTAGCTACCATTCTAACCATGCAAAGCTGTTACATATTATTAACCACAGTCTCTATGCTGTATATTATATTGCCATGTCTTATCTATTTTATAACTGAAAATTTGTACCTTTTAACCTTCTTTCCCTATTCCCTCTCACTCCCCATCTCTTTGGTAGCCACCAAATTATTCTCTGCATCTATGAGTTTATTTCCGTTTTGTCTTATTTGTTTGCCTTGGTTTTTAGATTCCGCGTATAAGTGCAATCACACAGTATTTTTCTTCCTTTGTCTTATTTCACTTAACATAATACCTCTAGGTCCACCCATGTAGTCACAAATGGCAAGATTTCAGTTTTTCATGGTGTCTCATGTCACATTTTAAGCAGTGATCTAAATCAGCACTTCAAACAAGACTGTGTTTTGAACCAGCAACCCTCACTGTAGACGAAAAGCAATTTTGTAAGTGTTCTCTCCTTGCCTCTTGGTTAGTTTCTCTGTGTCCCCAGATAGTTGGACAAGGATTATAGTTTGTACCACTAGACTTCTATTGCCAGTATCAGCCTTGTCCATTAAATCCTAAACTAACCACAGTCTCAAAGCCTCTTGAGTAAATAGATAGCAACCATTTTACCTGCCATGATCTACTGGTGTTTTATCTTTTTTCAAACCCTGTAGTAGGGTTGGTCATAGATACTGAATATATTAGACATTAAAAAATAAATAAATAAAACCAGTAAAAATTGGTTTCTAATCATTATACTATATCCTAGACTACTGCCTTTCTCTTGAAGTGAATTCAGATTAAGACTAATTTACATTGATTTTTAAAATCTAAATTGCACATTTATCTAACTACATTCAAAACACAGGACCAAGTTTTACATTATTGTTTAAGCCTTCTGGAGAGCTTAATTGCACAGCATTTATGGGTGACCCCAGTCTGTACTGAAAAGATCTTACTACTTTTAGTGTTTTATATCATTTGATGCGGTGCCCTAGAAACTAAACAGTCCACTTTACATATGTATTATTGAGACCCTTCATTCCCTCATCTCCCTCACCACACCAAAACAAAAGGTCAGGGAGAGTCTTATGTGTTTGGGCAAGATTAGGTATGAGAAATTGTTCATAGGCAAGTTCTGATTATTATCTTATACCTAGAACAGAGTTCAGCACAAAATAATAAGCGCACTAAATATTAGCATTAGTAATATGCACTAATGGAGAAAAATGTGACATAGTTAACCAAAGTTTATTAGTATCTGACATTGCCATTGCCGTACCTCATATTTTTTAAGTGAGCTTCCCTATCATTTTGGGAATTCTCCCAACACCACCCATGTGCTTCAAGGAAAAGTGGCCCATCATCCCCATCTCCAGAATTACAGAATCTGATTAGTCTAAGATTCTGTGCTTTTTCTTACAGAGGCAGATAGTACATATTTTAGATTTTGTAGACCAAGAGGCATAACCATTTAAAAAGGTAAAAACCGGTGAAAGTGGGAGGAGAACTGAGTCAACGCGAATTGTCCATGTTTGCTCTAACTGACCCGTCTGGATGGATTTTACCAGATAATCTGAAGCTTTCTTCTTGTCATTGACCAGGAGCGAGGCAGAGCAAGATGGCGGAGGAGTAGGAGACCTGGATTTTGTCTGGTCTCAGGAATTTAGCTGAATGGAGATCAAACCATTCTGAACACCTACGAACTCAACAGGAGATCGAAGAAGAGAGTAGCAACAACTCTTTGAACAGAGAAGCGACCACTTACTGGAAGGTAGGACGTACGGAGAAGTGAATCCGAGGCGATATTTGGGAGGAGAGACGGGGCAGGGGGAGGGGGCCTCCGTCAGCCGCTTCTGGCAAGTGCTAGAGCTGCGGAGCACAAAATCGGAACTTTTAGAAGTCGGCCCCACTGAGGGACATTGCTCCAGTGGCTAAGCGGGAGGTGGAACCCTCGTGGGACAGTGTGGTCTCAGGACCCTCGGGGTCACAGAAAGACCGGGGGTGCCTGAGTGTGGCAGAGCTCCCAGGTATCAGAGCGGGAAAGCCGGCTGCAGAGACGGAGCCGAGGCGCGGGCTCTCAGCTCGGGGTCACCATAAACTGTGATCCGTGGCACAGTCGGGCCACTGCTCCTCCAGCAGGGACCCAACAAGCGGCAGAGCCAGGGAGACTCCCCTTCCTTCCCCGGGAGGGGTGGCGCGGGAGCGCACCGCAGGGATCTGCTGGGTTTGGAGACCCCACACGGGGTCAGGTGCCAGAGATAGAAACACTCGGTCATAGGCCGGGTGAGCACAGAGTGCGGCCAGAGGCCGGGAAGACGGGAGTTACTGACTGCTTTTGTCTGGGGGTGCACTGAGGAGCAGGGCCCCGAGTTTGTGGCTCCTCCAGGCGGAGATTGGGAGGCCACCATTTTCACTCTCATCCTCCAAAGCTGTACTGAGAGCTTGCAGGGAACAAAAGCTCCTGAGAGCAAACCCAAGCAGATTGCTTAGCCCAGACTGGCAAGGGCGGGGCAATTCCACCTCCGGCAAAGACATTTGGGAACCACAGCAACAGGCCCCTTCCCCAGAACTTCAGCACAAACAGCCAGCCAAGACCAAGTTTACCGATTAAGGAGAACGGGAGAACTCCAGTGCTAGGGGAATAATGCACATAGAATTCATGGCTTTTTTACCATGAATCATTAGTTTTTCAAAGTTAATATTTTTTAAGTCTTTTTTTTTAATTTTTCTTTTTCCCTTTTTCAACCAACATCTTATCAATCCCTTTTTTAAAAAAAACATTTTCATTTTTCATTTTTAGAGTCATATTCTATCCCTTCATAGTAGTTACCCTTATTTTTGGCATATATATATATAAGTTGTTCTCTCTTTAAAATTTTGAGATACAGTTTCTTCTAACAGATCAAAATATACCCTAAATCACTAGTGTATGCCTTTGTTCTACTCTCCTGCCTGATCACATTCTCTCCTTTTTTTTTTTAATCTTCTTCTTTCTTTTTTCAAACAACTTCTTGTCTTATCAATTCCTTTTACAAAATCTTTTATAATTTTCAACTTTACAGTCATCTTCCATCCCTTCATTGTATCAACCCTTATTTTGTACATATATAAGTTTTTCTTTCTTTACAATTTTAGGAGGCACTTTCTTCTAATGGACCAAAATACACCCAAAATCTACTGTGTGGCACTGATCTATGCACTAGCCTGATCATATTTGATCATATTCTGTTTTTTTTGTTTTGTTTTGTTCTGTTTTTGTTTGTTTTTATCTTTTTCTTTTTTTTTTTTCTCTTTTTTCTTTCTTTCCCTTTCTTTTCCCCTGGTTTCAGGTCTTTTCTGATTTGTTTAGAGTATATTTTCTGGGGACGTTGTTAACCTGTTAGCATTTTGTTCTCTCATTCATCTATTCTCCTCTGGACAAAATGACAAGACAGAAAAAATCACCTCAGCCAAAAGAACAAGAGGTAGTACCGTCTGCCAGGGACCTACTCAATACAGACATTAGTACGATGTCAGACCTAGAGTTTGGAAACATGATTTTAAAGATACTAGCTGGGCTTGAAAAAAGCATGGAAGTTATTAGAGAAATGCTTCCTGGAGAAATGAAAGAACTAAAATCTAACCAAATCGAATTCAAAAAGGCTATTGATGAGGTGCAATCAAAAATGGGGGCACTAACTGCTAGGATAAATGAGACAGAAGAGAGAATTAGCGATATAGAAGACCAAATGATGGAAAATAAAGAAGCTGAAGAAAAGAGAGATAAACAACTACTGGATCACGAGGGCAGAATTCGAGAGAGAAGCGATACCATAAGATGAAACGACATTAGAATAATTGGGATCCCAGAAGAAGAAGAAAGAGAGAGAGGGGCAGAAGGTATATTGGAGCAAATTATAGCAGAGAACTTCCCTAATGTGGGGAAGGAAACAGGCATCAAAATCCAGGAGGCACAGAGAACCCCTCTCAAAATCAATAAAAATAGGTCAACAGCCTGGCATCTAATAGTAAAACTTACGAGTCTCAGAGACAAAGAGAAAATCCTGAAAGCAGCTCGGGAGAAGAGATATGTAACCTACAATGGTAAAAATATTAGATTGGCAACAGACCTATCCACAGAGACCTGGCAGGCCAGAAAGGACTGGCAAGATATCTTCAGAGCACTAAACGAGAAAAATATGCAGCCAAGAATACTATATCCAGCTAGGCTGTCATTGAAAATTAAAGGAGAGATAAAAAGCTTCCAGGACAAACAAAAACTAAAGGAATTTGCAAACACAGAACCAGCCCTCCAAGAAATATTGAAAGGGGTCCTCTAAGCAAAGAGAGAGCCTAAAAGCAGCATAGACCTGAAAGGAACACAGACAATATACAGTAACAGTCACCTTACAGGCAATACAATGGCACTAAATTCATATCTTTCAATAGTTACCCTGAATGTAAATGGGCTAAATGCCCCAATCAAAAGACACAGGCTATCAGATTGGATTAAAAAACAAGACCCATCAATATGCTGTCTGCAAGAGACTCATTTTAGACCCAAAGACACCCCCAGATTGAAAGTGAGGGGGTGGAAAACCATTTACCATGCTAATGGACACCAAAAGAAAGCTGGGGTGGCAATCCTTACATCAGACAAATTAGATTTTAAAACAAAGACTGTAATAAGAGATGAGGAAGGACACTATATTCTACTTAAAGGGTCTATCCAACAAGAAGAACTAACAATTGTAAATATCTATGCTCCTAACATGGGAGCAGCCAATTATGTAAGGCAATTAATAACAAAGCGAAGAAACACATTGACAACAATACAAATAGTGGGGGACTTTAACACCCCCCTGACTGAAATGGAGAGATCATCTAAGCAAAAGATCAACAAGGAAATAAAGACTTTAAATGACACACTGGACCAAATGGACGTCACAGACATATTCAGAACATTCCATCCCAAAGCAACAGAATACCCATACTTCTATGGTGCCCATGGAAGATTCTACAGAATAGATCACATCCTAGGTCACAAATCAGGTCTCAACCGGTACCAAAAGACTGGGATCATTCCCTGCATATTTTCAGACCACAGTGCTTTGAAACTAGAACTCAATCACAAGAGGAACATCGGAAAGAACTCAAATACATGGAGGCTAAAGAGGATCCTACTAAAGAATGAATAGGTCAACCAAGAAATTAAAGAAGAATTAAAAATATTCCTGGAAACGAATGAAAATGAAAACACAACTGTTCAAAATCTTTGGGATACAGCAAAGGCAGTCCTAAGAGGAAAGTATATAGCTATACAAGCCTTTCTCAAGAAACAAGAAAGGCCTCAAATACACAACCTAACCCTACACCTAAAGGAGCTAGAGAAAGAACAGCAAATAAAGCCTAAACCCAGCAGGAGAAGAGAAATAATAAAGATCAGAGCAGAAACCAATGAACTAGAAACCAAAAGAACAGTAGAACAGATCAACGAAACTAGGAGCTGGTTCTTTGAAAGAATTAACAAGATTGATAAACCCCTGGCCAGACTGATCAAAAAGAGAAGAGAAATGACCCAAATCAACAAAATCATGAATGAAAGAGGAGAGATCACAACCAACACCAAAGAAATACAAACAATGATAAGAACATATTATGAGCAACTCTATGCCAGCAAATTAGATAACCTGGAGGAAATGGATGCATTCCTAGAGATGTATCAACTACCAAAACTGAACCAGGAAGAAACAGAAAACCTGAACAGACCTATAACCACTAAGGAAATTGAAGCAGTCATCAAAAATCTCCCAACAAACAAAAGTCCAGGGCCAGATGGATTCCCAGGGGAATTCTACCAAACATTTAAAGAAGAATTAATACCTATTCTCCTGGAACTCTTCCAAAAAATAGAAATGGAAGGAAAACTTCCAAACTCATTTTATGAGGCCAGCATTACCTTGATCCCAAAACCAGACAAAGACCCCATCAAAAAGGAGAATTACAGACCAATATCCTTGATGAACATGGATGCAAAAATTCTCGCCGAAATACTAGCCAATAGGATCCAACAGTACATTAAAAGGATTATTCACCATGACCAAGTGGGATTTATCCCTGGGCTGCAAGGTTGGGTCAACATCCACAAATCAATCAATGTGATACAATACATTAACAAAAGAAAGAACAAGAATCATATGATCCTTTCAATAGATGCAGAAAAAGCATTTGACAAAATACAGCATTCTTTCTTGATCAAACTCTTCAGAGTATAGGGATAGAGGGTACATACCTCAATATCATAAAAGCCATCTACGAAAAACCTACAGCGAATATCATTCTCAATGGAGAAAAGCTGAGAGCTTTCCCCCTAAGTTCAGGAACGTGGCAAGGATGTCCACTATCACCACTGCTATTCAACATAGTATTAGAAGTCCTGGCCACAGCAATCAGACAACAAAAAGAAATCAAAGGCATCCAAATCGGCAAAGAAGAAGTCAAACTCTCACTCTTTGCAGATGATATGATACTTTAATGTGGAAAACCCAAAAGACTCCACCCCAAAACTGCTAGAACTCATACAGGAATTCAGTAAAGTGGCAGTATATAAAATCAATGCACAGAAATCAGTGGCATTCCTCTACACCAACAACAAGACAGAAGAGAGAGAAATTAAGGACTCGATCCCATTTACAACTGCACCCAAAACCATAAGATACCTAGGAATAAATCTAACCAAAGAGGCAAAGGATCTGTACTCAGAAAACTAGAAAATACTCATGAAAGAAATTGAGGAAGACACAAAGAAATGGAAAAACATTCCATGCTCATGGATTGGAAGAACAAACATTGTGAAGATGTCAATGCTACCTAGAGCAATCTATACATTCAATGCAATCCCCATCAAAATACCATCCACTTTTTTCAAAGAAATGGAACAAATTATCCTAAAATTTGTATGGAACCAGAAGAGACTCCAAATAGCCAGAGGAATGTTGAAAAAGAAAAGCAAAGCTGGTGGCATCACAATTCCGGACTTCCAGCTCTATTACAAAGCTGTCATCATCAAGACAGTATGGTACTGGCACAAAAACAGACACATAGATCAATGGAACAGAATAGAGAGCCCAGAAATGGTCCCTCAACTCTATGGTCAACTCATCTTTGAAAAAGCAGGAAAGAATGTCCAATGGCAAAAAGACAGTCTCTTCAACAAATGGTGTTGGGAAAATTGGACAGCCACGTGCAGAAGAATGAAACTGGACCATTTCCTTACACCACACACAAAAATAGACTCCAAATGGTTGAAAGACCTAAACATGAGACAGGAGTCCATCAAAATCCTAAAGGAGAACACAGGCAGCATCCTCTTCGACCTCAGCTGCAGCAACTTCTTCCTATAAACATCACCAAAGGCACGGGAAGCAAGGGCAAAAATGAGCTATTGGGATTTCATCAAGATAAAAAGCTTTTGCACAGCAAAGGAAACAGTCCACAAAACCAAAAGACAACGGACAAAATGGGAGAAAATATTTGCAAATGACATATCAGATAAAGAGCTAGTATGCAAAATCTATAAAGAACTTATCAAACTCAACACCCAAAGAAGAAATAATCCAATCAAGAAACAGGCAGAAGACATGAACAGACATTTTTCCAAAGAAGACATCCAAATGGCCAACAGACACAGGAAAAAGTGCTCAACATTGCTTGGCATCAGGGAAATCCAAATCAAAACCTCAATGAGATACCACCTCACACCAGTCAGAATGGCTAAAATTAACAAGTCAGGAAACGACAGATGTTGGCGGGGATGTGGAGAAAGGGGAACCCTCCTACACTGTTGGTGGGAATGCAAGCTGGTCCAACCCCTCTGGAAAACAGTATGGAGGTTCCCCAAAAAGTTGAAAATAGAGCTACCATATGATCCAGCAATTGCACTACTGGGTATTTACACCAAAGATACAAATGTAGGGATCCGAAGGGGTACGTGCACCCCAATGTTTATAGCAGCAATGTCCACAATAGCCAAACTGTGTTAAGAGTCAAGATGTCCATCGGCAGATGACTGGATAAAGAAGTTTTGGTATATATACACAATGGAATATTATGCAGCCATCAAAAGGAATGAGATCTTGCCATTTGCAATGACGTGGATGGAACTGGAGGGTGTTATGCTGAGTGAAATAAGTCAATCAGAGAAATACATGTATCATATGACCTCACTGATATGAGGAATTCTTAATCTCAGGAAACAAACTGAGGGTTGCTGGAGTGGTGGGGGTTGGGAGGGATGGGGTGGCTGGGTGATAGACATTGGGGAGGGTATGTGCTACGGTGAGCGCTGTGAATTGTGCAAGACTGTTGAATCACAGATCTGTACCTCTGAAACAAATAATGCAATATATGTTAAGAAAAAATAAAGAAGAAGATAGCAGGAGGGGAAGAATGAAGGGGAGTAAATCGGAGGGGGAGACGAACCATGAGAGACTATGGACTCTGAAAAACAAACTGAGGATTCTAGAGGGGAGGGGGTGGGGGGATGGGTTAGCCTGGTGATGAGTATTAAAGAGGGCACGTTCTGCGTGGAGCACTGGGTGTTATGCACAAACAATGAATCATGGAACACCACATCCAAAACTGATGATGTAATGTATGGTGATTAACATAACAATAAAAAATTTTTTAAAAAGGAGTGGCCTTGGATAAAAAAAAAACTAATGATGTAATGTATGGTGATTAACATAACAATAAAAAAATTTTTTTTAAGGTAAAAACCGTCCTTACTTCTTAAGACAATTAAAAAGTGGCTGTCTGGATTTGGCCCATAAGTCAGAGTTTGCAAGCCCTTGGTCTAGGCCATCATGACAATTCCATGATCTTTGTCAATTATGGTCAGGAGTCTTGACTTACTCCCATGGAGCATTTCATTTCCCTGAGAACAGTTATTGGTCTGGGGATGAACACATGATTTGAGGTGACCCAATAAGACCAAAGAGAATAACCTGATTCTATTGTTGAGAGAACACTTTTCTCTCTTTTGCTTTATCTCATCCTTTCTTTCTTTCCTTCCTTGCCCTTCCCTGTCTCTTACTGGAGATGAACAAGTGAACATATTGTAACAGTTGCTGATGGTAGCCATCTTTTGATGATTAGAAAAGCCAACCTGAGAAGAAAACATCTACACGGAAAATGACAGAGCTGAGAGAATCACAGAGAGCAGATACAGAACCCTGATTATACATATCCTGTAGCCCATTCCACTTTGGTGCTTCTTATTATGTGAAATAAAAAAACATATGTATTAGTTAAGCTAACTATTCAAGTTGACTGTTTCTTGCAGCCGAAAGAAAGCATTCTGATACAAAATGAAAATCAGGTGTCATTAATAATAATTAATATTGCAACTTTTGCAGCTAATAGCCTTCAGTTGCTCAGGAATTACCTGTTCTCCCTGTACCCTTAACTATCTCTCATTTATTTCTGAATAAATATTAAAAGCACATCAACTCATATTTTTCTCCTCCAGGCTCTTTGATAATGTCTGCTTTCTGCAAGCCCTGGTATCTGGAGATCCTGTTGTGGCTAGATGGAGATGCCTACCAATGGCTTCTGTCAAGATACTACTTGCCTTCTCAAACGCCACCTTTAGTACTCTCCCCTACTCTGTCACCATACTGACAGAGCCAGATCACATTCTGAGCAGAAATGTAGGAAATGTTCCTGCTCCATGTTTTAGAGTAGGCTAAGTTACTGCAACAAAGAGACCCCAGAATTTAAAGGAATAGAGAAGCTTATTTCTCCCATACATAACAGTCAAATGAGTGTTGAGTTTACTGAGAAGGATTTTGGGGTAGGATAGAACTGGCGATAGTTCTCCAATTTTTATAGGTAGCTTCTAGATTACTCTGTTAGCCTCCCTTCCAGGGAGAAGGAAGGGACATGGAAGAGTGAATGTTCATGGAAGAGGTTCTGAGACAAGTCTGAAAGTGGCACACATCACTTCTCAGATTCCACTGAAGAGAATTTACTCAACTCACATGTCCACACCCAGTAAGGGAAACTGGAAACTAGAATGTCCCTGGGCAGCCATATGCCAAATAATCATTCAAATGCTATGGAAGAAAGAAACAAAGGTAGATAACCACTTCTGCCACATTCTTGTGTGTTGTTAGCCATACCCCCAAGTCATACAACCTATGCACCAAGAATCACATTCCCTGTTAAGACAGTCCCCCCCATCCTGCTCTAGTCTCACGGCTTATCTTCCTACATTGATTTTGTAGCTTGCTTTTAACCATTATTCCATTTGATTCTTTAGCCCTGATGAGAAAGAGTGGACAAATGTTATTGACTCCATTTTACTCCATTTTACAGATAAAAAGCAAGAGGTTAAGTGATTTGCCTAATATTATCCAAGTTATTGGAAGAACTGAGACCTGGCAAAGACCCTTCCCTTGACCAAACTCTACACATGCTCCTCTGAGCCTGACCAGGCCCCATTTTTGGGCATGTCCTCAAGAGTACAGTTTTAGCAAGACTCCTGCTCAGTGTAGCCAGAATCCCCCACCCCCAATATTTAACCAAAGTCCTCTTCCTCCACCATCCCCCAGTGGTGTCTAATCATCTGGCCTGCCTTCAGCAAGAATCTGTTTAGGGAAGTGTAGCCAGGACACCACACCCCCACCATACCCCTGATGTCTCCTCTTAATGATTTTCTGTTAATTGACTTCCTCACCCTGCTCCTTGCCTATAAATGCCTACTTTTCCTTGTTATATTTTGAGTTGAGTTCACTCTCTTTCTCCTACTGCAAAATCCTATTGCAGTAGTCCAGAATAAAGCCTGCCTTACCATTTAACAAGTGTCATGAATAATTTTTTTCTTTAACAGACCAGAATTCAGGTATCCTGGTTTAAACTGGGTACTTTTTGCATGAAGACACAGACTGAGAAGCAACACATACTTACCCTCTCTCATGCTCTCGTCCACAAAACACCAACAAGAGACCACATATCAAAGGCACAAGAAAAATATCCAGCCAGAGAGGCATCAGAGAAAAAGCTCTGGAGGAAAAGGATAGTTATTTTGTATTTTCTCTGCAGCCCCTCATCCATTCTCTGCTCTGCCTTGTGCTATGGAGGCATTTCCTGGGCTCCCTTGCTGGCTAGTTTCCAACTGGATTCAGCCAATGCACCACAAGATATCAGGAGATGGGGTATCTCTTCCCTGATCTTTTCCTGTCTCTCTGGAAGTTACTGCATCCCTCCATATCTGCCCTTTACCAGGAAGCCCCTCCCCCTTGGCCCCAGCTTCTCTCTGAGCTCCAGCCATACTTTATTCCCCTTGCCCCTTTAATCCCAGTGGCGATAACAGTTCCCACCAATTCTAGTCTCCAGTTGCCTCAACATCCCTCAATGCTTCTTTTAACCTTGCCTTAGCCTTGCCTCCTCCATATATTGTTTCTTCATATGAACTATCTGGGGTAAATTATTTCCTTCAAGGACCCTGAATGATACAGAATACATGTATGACATCAGATTTCTAGCTAGAGCCAAGTGTGGCTGAGAGTCATCCTCACCTCTGCAATAAGCATGCTATTGTTCTAACATAACCATCACAATAACCTTTACGCTCCCCCAATTCAGCGTGTAGTCACCACCAGGGAAAGCTGGCTCCACCTTTAGTTCTAACTTTGAGGTTTTTTTTATTCCCCCTCTTTCTTTTGCAGATGTAGCTTTTGGTCAATGCTTTGTGGTTTGTGGTTCACCTGCTGGCAGCAGAAAACATTGAGATGTTGTATTATCCCAATCAGAATTTCTTTCCAGTGCTAAGGATACTCAAGCAAATTTTCACCAGGGATGAGGGACTACTATCCATTAAAAAAGGATTAATGATTTCAGGCTTTCATCCTGTCTAAGAGGCTTTTGGTAATGTTAATAACAACAATATAATAGCTAACATTCATTGTGGATGTATTTTGTGCCAAGCCTGTTCTCAGGACTTTACATGTATTTACTCATCTAATCTTCATGAAGGAGGAAGGGACTGTACCTTGGGAAGAAGAGATAAAACTTTTTATTCTGACTTCAGAATCAGAGAACATTGGATTAGAAGGAATCTTAGAGTTCACTAAACTTTCTTTCTACAGATGAGGAGAATGAGACCCAGAAATATGATATTTCCATATCTATTTGGCTAATTGGCAACAGAACTAAGATGCTACCCCACATCCCTCTTTCTTCTCCTTCAAACATATTAAACCTATAAGTCAACATGAAGCCAAAAGTTATCATCTCAGCAATTCATGAGTCAGTTAGGTTGACACATAGAAAGGGGAAGGAGTCTCAGTAAACGATATTGCACATACTCTTTGTACATTACCTACATCAGTGATTACAGAGAAAATAGACATGGTAGTTGAGCCCTGGGGTTCATGAAGTTCAGAGGCACTTCTGAGGTCAGGTGGTTCTTTATCACCAAGAAGGATACTCTCCCCAAGACAAACAGACTTTGGAGTATGAACTTACCATCATCCCTATTCTGGCCTGGAGATGGTAAAAATTAACTCCCTAGACAAGGCTTCAGCAAACTTTTTTCCATAAAAGGCCAAATAGTAAATACTTTAGACTCCCCAGGCCATATGGTCTCTGTTATGACTCATTTTAATGTCTTTTCAAGCTCCAGTCTGCTACATTTTTATTTAATTTAACATTTATTACTCACAGTTTGGAGGTCATTGTTGTAGCATTTGGGGAGAGGGATAAATTAGACACTCTTTCAATATCTGACTTCTATGTCTGGCAATATTGCAGCCTAAATTCAGATAATGCCCTGATAATACAACACACTTAACAATACTGAATAAAATATTTAAAAAAAAATAAAGAATGACTGTGCTGATGGAAAAGTAAGAGAATTTCTTTAAGATCAGAAAGAAAATGTAGAAAGTGCTAATCCTTAAGGGAGAGTATTGGAACCAGCATTTGCCCTGGAGAAATATGTCCATTCTGACAGTCTATAATCTGAGTTTTAAATAAACCTCTACAGGAAATAGGATACAAAGCCTATGACCTGGATAAAGTAAGAAGTTGTATTGAAGCCTTACCTAAAGCCAGGATCTTCAAGGGGTAAGATCTTCAGCTGGGGGGTGGGGGGGTGGGTGGGAATCACACTACAAAGGAAGGTGGTTGTGATACATGATTGTCTTAATCTTGGCTCTGGATGATTGAAAAAAGGGAAGGTACCTCTGTACGCTACACTCATGCAGATGAAGGCTAAAAGGTCTACTAATTATCTGGCTCCCCCAAAATGTAAAATTTTAGTTTAAATTAGTTCTGGGTTAGCAATACCACCAAAAACTAGGATAAATACAAGTCTTTTATGGAGGAACACACTTTAAGACCAAGTCTCAAATAACTTCCACAGACAAATCTGTGGTAGGCTGAACAATGGTCCCTCAAAATGTCCATATTCTAATCCCTGTAACTTATGAATGTTGCCTAATATAGCAAAAGAAACTTTGCACATTTGATTAAGTTAAGGATATTGGTATGGGGAGATTATCTTAAATTATCTGAGTGGGCCCTAAATGTAACCACAAGTATCTTTGCAAGAGACAAACAAATGGAGACCTGACACAGAGGAGACTGAGATGTGAAGACATTACAGAGAGAAATTTGAAAATGCTACACTGCTAGTCTTGAAGACGGAGAAAGGGGCCATAAATTAAAAAATGCAAGCAATGCAGTTCTAAAAGCTGGAACAGGCAAAGAAATTTCTCATCTTCCAGAGCCTCTGGAGGGAGTACAGACTTGAAACAACTTGGTTTCTGTCCAAAGAAACCCTTTTTTGGACTTCTGACCTCTAGAACTGTAAGAGAATAAATTTGTGTTGCTTTAAGCCACCAAGTTTATGGTAATTTTTTATAGCAATAATAGGAAAGTCCAAGGAATACAAAGTCCAAGGAATGTGAGCTCACAGAAAGAAAACAAAAACCAAAACTACTAATCATACAAGGAAATAAATTATCATGAGAAATAATCTGCAAAAACATACTACAGAATCATACCAGCAAATAACAGTAGATGTTGAACTTGACAGATGTAGAATATTAAATATGATTAATATGTTTGAAAAAATAAGAGAACTAAAAGTACAAAGAAGGAATGATATCATAAAATAAGCCAGTTAGATGTAAAAAAAAAAAAAGATAGAATTTCCTTTTTTTTTAAGATATATTTATTTATTTATTTTGAGAGGGAGGGAGAGAGGAGAGAGAGAGAGAGCACACGCATGAGCAGGAGAGGCAGAGGGAGAGGGAGAGAGAATCCCAAGCAGAAACTATGCTGAGTGCAGAGCCCAACGTGGGGTTCGAACTCACAACCCTGAGATCATGACCTGAGTGGACACCAAGAGTCAGATACTTAATCAACTGCACCACCCAGGCACACCCAAATAGAATTTCTAATGTGAAAAGTATAGTGGATAAAATTAGAAACTTAATATACGTGCTAAACAGATTAGACACAGCTAAAGAAAAAAATTTGGTTAACTGGAAGATAGACACAAAGAAATTACCTAGCTAGACTACAGCACAGTACAACAAAGAGATGAAAAATATGAGAGAAAAGTTAAGAGACATAGAGGATAGAGTAAGATGGTCCAAAATATGTGTAATCAGAGACCTAGAACAAGACAAGAAAGAGAATGAGAGAGGGACACTAAAATATTTAATGAAATAATGAATGAAAATTGTCCAGATATGATGCAAGTTATCAAGCCCTCAATTTTAGGAGTCTCATCATATCCAAGGCAGAATAAATAAAAAATAATCCACACCAAGACACAGTGTGGTGAAACTACAGGACACCAAAGATAAAAATCAACTTATGATGGGAGGGATAGGGGCAGATTACCTACAAAGAAAAGAAAAATTAACAATTGACTTAGTAAAATAGAAGTCCAAATTCAGAAGTATCATTTTCAAATAGCTTAGAGAAAACTGCTTTCAACTTGTAGTTCTATACCCTGCAAAATCATTTAAAAGGAGGAAGGAGTAAAATTAAAACATTTTTTAGATAAACAAAAACAGAATTTTTCCCCCCGAAAATGTAAGTAAATGAAATTCCAAAGGCAAAAGTAAAATGATACAAAAGTCTCAGACAGAGAAATGGAGAATAAATAAATTGGAAAATTTGTAGAAATTTGTGGGGATAAAAAGGAAAATAGCAAATAAATAAGCAAGAAAGGAGGGGACTAAACTTGTTCACATTCCTTATATTATTTCAGAGGAAGGCAAAGACATTGATAAATGTTAGACTTTTAAATATGAATATTAAACCTTCTAAGGAATGACTAAAGTAATACAAATAGAATTAAGAATTCCAAATGAATAGAGGAAAAATATAATGAGGGAGAAAATATCTCAATCTGAAACTTTAGAAAAAGAGTAATAAAAAGCTAGAAAAGATAGGTCAAAGATAAAGTATAAATATATTAGAAATGAATAAAACTAGATCGATAATCACAAACATTATAAACTGACTAAACTTTTCAGGCAAAAGACAAGGATTTTCAGAATGAATTTTTAAAAATATAAAATCCTGCATCATATTATTTTCAAAACACACACCTAAAGCATTATGGCACAGAAAAACTGAAAGTAAGGAATGGAAAAAGATAGCAGTAAAATTCTAACTCAATAGCTGGTTTATATTAATATCAGAGAAAATATAATAAAAAAAAGCATTGCTAGAGATAAAATTATCACTGCATATTGATTAAAGGTCTAGTTCATCAGGAAGATAACACAGTTCTAAATTTTTATGTGCCTAATAATATTGATTCAAAATATATAAAGTTAAATGACAGAGTAAGAGGTTAACACATCTACCATTGTAGCAGAATATTTTAACACACCTCTCTAAATAACTGATGAATCAAGCAGGGAAAAAAGAAACAGTAGGAATATAGATTTGAGTCACATAGTTAACAAACCCACAAACAACTACTTCAGATTATCTCATGTTTCCAAGCATAAATGGAACATTTACAAAAATTGTTCCTGTACCAGGCAATAAAGCAAATCTCAGTAAATTCCAAAGTATGAAGACAGAGACCACATTTTCCAACCATAGTAAGATAAAGTTAGATTCAACAATTAAATGGTAACTAAATAAGACAAACCTTCTGCCCCCAAGAGGCTTATATTCTAGAAGCAGAGACACAGAAGGAAGCAACTGATTAGAATGAAAGACAGGATAAGTTCTTTTTTTTTTTTTAAAGATTTATTTATTATTTATTTTGAGAGAGTGAGAATGAGAGAGAGAGAGAGTACATGAGAGGGGGGAGGGTCAGAGGGAGAAGCAGACTCCCTGCTGAGCAGGGAGCCCAATGCGGGACTCGATCCCGGGACTCCAGGATCATGACCTGAGCCGAAGGCAGTCGCTTAACCAACTGAGCCACACAGGCGCCCAAAACAGGATAAGTTCTAATGGAAATGCAAAAAGCAATTTTGAGGGGACATAAAGGAAGATCAACTGATCCTGACTGGTGGGTTCAGGAGCAATCTAACGTATATGCTAATATCTGGACTGTACTTGAAAGATGAAGATGGGACGTTGGGGGTGGGGAACAGCCTTCCAGGCAAAGGCACAGATTAAAATTGAGTGCCCAGCAATTGAGAGATGATCATTAAGGTCAGTTTTTCTAAAGATTATTAATCTTTTTTTTCTTTGCCATAGGCCTCTTTGGCACTCTGGTGATACCTGTGGACTACCTCCCCAACATTTTTTTAATGTGAATTATAAAGGAAACCAAATATAGTGAAATGCAGTTATAAAAATATTCAGAAATATACTTTTGTTTGTGTTAATTTCAAAGTCACAATAAGCTGTAAACAATGTCTTTCAAGACACCTGCAACAAGCATAATGTGACATGAATATATGTCGTTTCTATTGGTGATGAAGTCACAGTACTACTGTAGTTTGTTTCCAGCATTCATTATCAATGGAAATTTCATTTAAAAGTTAATGAAAATAAAGATGTCATTTTCTCCCAGTATTTGGTCTATAAAAGGCATTACAGGAAATAAAATACAAGCCTGATCATGACATACTTTAGGTGTTAGACTATGAAAGGAATTTGAAGTTTTTGTTTGGGCAATGGGTACCACACAGATTTTGATGCAACAAAAGTTTTGTGTTATTTTGTTGTGGCTTTTTCCTCCTGCACTAATAAACTATTAAGTGAGACTGATACTTTAATATATGCTCTTATAGTACAATAAAAGTGACAACTATGATTTTAGCTAGGAGTTGTATATAGACATTCCTTAATTTCAAGATGTTGAAAAGGTTCTAAGATTCAAGGTTATTTCTGTGATCCCCTACTGCCTATTGTAGAGGCTGAACTGTTACCATTTTCTGAATATCACATTCTAGTCTTCATCTACCACCTCATGTTTGCATAGCAAGTCTGTTTCAGTTGCCTGAAGTGCACATGCCTCATTTTGGTAATCTACTTTAGTCTATTTCTGTGCACTGAAAGACAGTCCAATTCAGTATTCCACACTTCAATATTAATTTGTCTTTTCAGCTATTTCAACAGAGGATGTGTGTCCTCTGCTACAACTTGGCTCAAATCCATCCGTCATTTTATTGACCTACTGGAAACAATGTCCAATGCATTCCAGCTCACAGATTGAGTTTGCTTTAGCCACACATGAAACCAGAACACAGTTAAGTGTCCGTTTTTAAAAAGAACATTCACAATGACAGAGATTTTCCACATGGAAATGAATATACATCATAAAAACTAGCATATGGAACAAGAATAGGAGCTTTCAAAATTTCATAGGTTAAGCAGATCACTTAAAATTACAATTGTAAGTGAATGATGTATGCATTTACTGTTGACTCAGAAACAGTCTCATGCATTTCCTTTAAATGCTGATTTATAAAGGGCATTTTCCCCAATAGTTTTAGGAGAAACACTCAGTGACACGCGTAGACAATTTTGAAATAGAATATCTGTTTGCTACAAAGAAAGAAAACCAGACTATTTGGGGGAGAGAGGAGCAAATTATTTCCCAATATAAAATTTCCCTTCACTAAACACATTTATGAGATCAAGAGATGAGGGTGAATTTTTTTTTTTAATTTCTTTAAGGGCATGTGATCCTCAATGAAATTGTATACAGAAAAATCCAATGTAAGTATAATTTCGATCCCTCTTATCTGTGGCATAGTTCATTGCATTATAAGAGAGGGCTGCTGTTATTTATTTTGTGATTTACATGGCCCCAAACAAATAAGAAACTGGCAAACATTCATTCTATAAATGCGAAGTGGGCAGAACTAGTGGGATTTTTCTTAAATCCCTAACCAGGAGGAATGCAGTGCTTTATTTATCAGGTGACGAGAAGGGCTCCAATGACAGGACAAACAGAAAAGCCCCATTGGAATTAGGCTCTGTTCTTCATACTCTGTTTACAAATGCCTCTTTCTCTAGGCAAGAAGCAAATTACTCAGTATGACTCCCAGGGTTGCTCTGCCTACAAAAGCTACATAATATCTTCTCTATTACCCTGAGTTGCTTTTTTATTTCCAACCACATTATTTGCTAGATTCAAAAAAAGGAAGTAATTCTCAAAGTGGATCTCTTCCAAGGACTTCTAAGAATAAAAGATTCTCTCCATCTTCCCTCAAATATTAATATGAATTTTGGAAAATAGTCATCTCAAAAATCCATACTTCACAGGCTACTATATAGATTTCCAACCGCAGTTTAATTTCAAATCAATTCCTACTTTTGCCAGAAACACGGATCTTAAAATTTTTGTGGGTTAATTCAAAGGTATATATATATGTATATATACATGAAATTTATAATCACAGAATATTTTCAACATTATTTAGAAAACAAAAAAATAGCTGTGAAAGAAGTATAATTTAAAAGAAATACGAGGCAACCTTTGACAACAATTATCTTCAGAAATTACTAGATTTCCAAACTTTAATTATTGGCTATAATTTATTCCTACAAAATTAAGATTTCTTCTCAGGCACAAATTAACTAGCAATTTTTCCTGCCATGTAGATTGCTAATCTGGGTTCAAATCTTAGGTCTTTCATTTTCTAGCTGCCTAACCCTGTAAATCACAATCACTCAGAAACAGTAAAATGAGAATAAAATTATCTCCCTCTTAGGTTTTGAGGATTAAATCAAATAATTAATGAGAATATGCTTTGTAAGCTATAAAGTGTTACTGAAAGATTAAGTATCACCAGTGCTTTTTAAAGTACAAACTGAGATATCATTACTCATATTTGATATATTGCAAAATGTCTCTCTCAACACTTTTGTCTTCCTAAACCCCTCTCCCCCCTCTAAATTGGCATGAAAACTTACTGTTTCTGCCAAATCAGTCTGGATTTGGAAGGCAGCTATGCTCACCACTATACCACCAACGCAGGCATCAGTCTGGATTTGAACAGCCATTTATTTAAAGATGTTCATCACTACTTGCAAAAAAAAAAAAAGTGCCAGTACATGGAATTACAAAAATCAGTAGTCATTGTTATTAGGTCAATATCTGACACAGAGAGTATTCAGTCAAATGCATGAAAATGCTACTTTTTATAGATCAGAAAAGGCAAAATATTGGCAATTTCATATGATCAATTATCTATCGAAATAAGAATGAAAAGAGACCTCAACTCTCTAAGAATATTTAAATGAAATAAAGAATTATTAATTGTCTTGAACACACACACCCCAAAAAACAAAGAACAAATGATCTTCAAACACCAACCACTAGTAACATTTTTGTTTCCCCTTATTTAATTGCTACGTCCTATAGTCTGAACTAGAATTTAAGTCTTTCTGACGATGAAGTTACCCAACAAGCCTGAAAGAGTCCGGTTTAATAATATTGCACTAATCTATTGTAAACTTTTTTTACTTTAGACAGTTTTTCTGCTTAAGAAAATGTTGAACACTAAAAAAAAGAATGAAGGCTCATTGTATGAGATTTGAAAAATACATAAAAATATAAAGAAGAAAAAAGATTTTTTTCATTCTCAAAATATTTAATTCCAAATTTTTGTCTACACTTATTTTTGAGCATAGTTGAAATGAAATTATACATATAATTTTGTATTCTGCCTTTTTACACTTAAAAATTTTATTGTAAGTAGCTTTCAATGTTAATTCACTCTCAGTAAATGTAATTTTTATAGATAAGGTAATTTCTTATTATGTAAGTGTGTTACATCTTACTGAATCTTTCCACAATTGTTAGACACATATAGTTTTATATTCAATATCTCAGTAAACATCCTCATATTATTTTCTCTGTTTCATATTTTTCCTTATGATGAAGCCTCAAATAAATTCTTGGGTAAAAGGCAGGACTATTTTTAATGTTCCTGGTATATATAGTAAAGTGCTTTCCCTAATTTACATTCTCACCAATAGTGTTTGAGAATATCTATTCAACATGAAACATTATCATTGCAAAGTGCTATTAAATGTTTCAGTTCTTGCTTGCTCATCCTCCTACAACTATACCAAGTACTGTAGATTATAAATATGCAATTTGGCTATTTTAATTCTTCAACAGAAAGTTTTCTTCCCCACTGGAGAAGTTAGTTTTAATTTAATGTTATTTGTGTTATTTTGACATATAAAATATATTTTGATCTTGTCACCAAGATCAAAGTCACCAATACCAATCAATTAATGGTACTATGTTTTTAGTTATTTATGTGGTTATTTAATTTAACAGATGGTTACTAAGCACCTACCCAGATACTTGGTAACAGTTACTTAAGCTGGACATAAAACAGTGGAAATTACAGACAATAAACAAGTAAACTAATACAAAAAGTAATTTTACATAGAGATAAATGCTAAGGAAGAAATAAGTTTCTTACAGAGAGAAATGGTAAGGGTGCAACATCTGACGAGATGGTCAGGGAAGGTTTCTCTGATGAGCGGACATACATAATGAGAAGACTCTAGCCTTATGACATTCAGTAAGAATCAAGTCCTTGAGGTTGAATAAATGGACAAAATAAAGAGGAAAAATTAACAGGCTGCTTAAATTCTTATAATGTGGGAACCAAGATTGTAGCTTGAAAGTTCAATGAAGCATAAGTTTGAGCCAAGACAACCACAAAGAACACATTATTAGTTTCATTGGGTATGGGGTGTTTTTCATGTTAATTATATTCTAATGAGAAAAGCCACATGCAAATGAAGCAAACTACCATTAGCCTAAGTAGCTATAGTATGGAAGGAGCTTGGGAGATGTTTGTGCAGTATACAAAAGATGGTCTCAGGTTGTAAATGAATGAGATCTTCTGAATCTTGGAAATGGAGAACTTCTTGATAATATGGTTAAAGTCAGTGTAAAGAACCTGAATGTTTTCTAGAATCCACACTGGCTCAGCCTTTTGACCAAGTGGATTTTGCTGCAAGGGAGAAAACTGCAAAAGTTAAGAGATTTTCAAGCTCATCTTTCTGTAGTTTTAGTGAATGCATGTAGGTTTCTAGCAAAGAAGGCAACATGTTATTCTGAATGATGGGCCTATTTAATATTGTCACTAGGGGCAGTCAAGCTCAGCCAAGGTTTTCAATAGACAGATGGAAGAGTTAAAATAAACAATAAATGTTTGATGACTATTGTCTGACCACAGAAAAAGGAAATTGAATCATATTATCTCTATGAATTTTTCAACTATATATATAATCAGAAGATCTCATAATATGTATATTATGGTGGCTTGTGTCCAAAATGGCCACCATCACCATGTCATCTCATTGAGAAGTAAAATCTATTCTCCCCTCTTCTTTAATCTGGGCCAGGCTGAGTGATTTGCTTGGCTCATAGAGTGGCATGCAAATAACGTTCTAAGACTACTCAGGCTAGGTCATAAGAAGCCTTGCAGTTTCTCCCTGGGCATCCTGGAATTATCACTCTGGGGGAAGTAAGCTACCGTGTAAAAAGTCCAATCCTGAAAGTATCATACTATAAGAAGCCTAAGCCACATGGAAAACCTGGAAGTAGAGATACCACATGGAAAGAGTAGTCAAGGAGCACTGACACACCAGACATGTAAGTAATGAAACCATTTTGGAAATGGGTCTTCCAACCACTTTTGTGAAAAAATACCTACTTTCTGGATCACTTAATTACTCATTCTCTCTATTCATTATTGTAGGGAGTTTAGATTAATAAGAATTAGAAAAAAAGTAGTAAATTTTGTTTAAATAATTATCTTTAAAACACTGCCTTCCTGGGATAGGAGTGAATTATTTCAAAGAAATATCATCTTTCAATTTCTTCTTCTGAGACATTTCCAAAGTGCAAATAAAAGAACCAAGAATAATACTGAACAATATAAAGACAACATAGTATTAAATGTCCAGCTAATAGTGAATCATATGATTCAATTCAACAGAGAAGGCTCCACTAAGTCTGTAATAAAAAAGTAATGAGTTTTATAACAAAACTGAAAAGAAATGCAGATAGAAATCTTTTCAGTACAAAGACAAGAAGGATTTACAATTGAACACTGAAAATGCTCACAAGTTTGAAAGCCATGACTGATGAACTTTGAATATTCAACAATCTTTAGTTGAATACATTAATCAAAAACACAGTAGTATAACTGCATCTCATCCTTTTGCCTCTTCGCAGTTGCAGTGTGAAATGAGAGCAGAGAGAGGAAAAGAAAGTGCAGTCCAGTGGAAACGCACACACTCTCTGACTTGTATCGGAAGCAATGGCATTTTGAAGCTGCAAAGGACCTGAAAAAACAGAATTCACCTTCCTCATTTTACAGTTGAGGAAGCAAGATACTCAACAAGACTTAGCTGCTCAAGGACACAGAGCAAGTTTTTACTTGAAATAAAATAAAAATCTAGGTGTTCTGACCCCGGACTAACAGCCAGGTTTCTTCCCCCAGAATTACTTAAACTACCCAAGTTATTTTTATTATATTTTTATTTTTGTTTGTTTTTTTAAGATTTTATTTATTTATTTGAGAGAGAGAGAGAGAGAGAGAGCACGCGCGCGCACAAGTGGGGGGAGGGGCAAAGGGAGAAGGAGAAGCAGACTCCCTGCTGAGCAGGGAGCCTGATGCAGGACTCTATCCCAGGACACTGAGATCATGACCTGAGACAAAGGCAGACACTTAACCGACTGAACCAGCCAGGTGCCCCTTTATTTGTGTTTCTATAATATGTATTCAAAGAATAATATTTGGGTTTATTTTAAATAATTAATAAGTGAAAACATAATTGGCTATCTATTAACAGGAGGAGAAGGAAAGCCAAAGGCCAGCTTTGTCAGGAATAACAATGGAACATTTTATGTTATAGGATATCAGTGTCTGTGCTTGTTTTCACTTTTTTCCAATTTTTTTATTGTTATGTTAATCACCATACATTACATCATTAGTTTTTGATGTAGTGTTCCATGATTCATTGTTTGTGCATAACACCCAGTGCTCCATGCAGAACGTGCCCTCTTTAATACCCATCACCAGGCTAACCCATCCCCCCACCCCCCACCCCTCTAGAACCCTGTTTGTTTTTCAGAGTCCACAGTCTCTCATGGTTCGTCTCCCCCTCCGATTTCCCCCCCTCATTCTTCCCCTCCTGCTATCTTTTTTTTTTCTTAACATATATTGCATTATTTGTTTCACAGATCTGTGATTCAACAGTCTTGCACAATTCACGGCGCTCACATGTTTTCATTCTTTTTGCCTTCTTGGTAAAAAACAAATCATATCCTGTTGCACTCCTGCTTTTTGTCATGCCCTGTGTTAGGTTAAAAGAGATTATTTAAAAAATGAATAAAATATAATCCCTGACCTCAAGGAGCACAAGTTTAGTCTATAAATTTTCTAAAAACATTAAGTTATTACAAAATAAAATGTTTAAAACAAAACAAAAAAGGAGGGTCTTTGATTTGATTAATTGTCTCATTTGACATATTCCAAATCAGACAGCAGGTATTTCTTGGCTGGAAAAAAAAAAAAAAGAAATCTTTCAAACACCCTGGGTATAAAGCCACAGACATGGTTTGTTATGAACCTAGACAGTAAGAGTTTAACGCAGGTGAATCAAATCTAAAATCCACCTTCTAGTGGAACCAGTTCTTGCAGAATGTATAATTATTTTTTCATACTAAAATATTGTACCACCCAAAAGGCTCTATTTTTTCCCATGTTAGTGTATCCTGCCAACCCAATGTGGACGAGTTTTGGGTTACAAAGTCCTTTGGATTTAAAGGTCAATTAGTTTGCTTCCACTTTAATTAGAAGCCATCATAATAGTGCTGTGTGAGTAATTTATAGAGGCATAAATATTGACATCAGTTTTTGTCAGATATTCTGATATCATAAACATCATGTAAATCTAGTCACCAGCAATCAATTTGCACATAATAGACAAATTTTATTAGAACTGTATGACTGCACTACTTGGTTTTTAGAGTCCTCTTCTTGCTACATTAAATCATTGTTTTAAATCATGTCATAGTGTTCCTCACAGCAAGCAATCAAAAACAGAAAATTTAAGTTTATTGGATCTTTGCCTAATTTAATGATTTTTCTCCAGAGTTGTGCTCTCTTGGAACCCTGCAATGAAGTTTTGGCTCTGTGCCTAGAAACACCTCCATGTTGTTCGGAAGAGGGCAAGGCACAAACTAAAGCTATAACAAGGAAAATCCCTTGCTGCTTCTAGGATCTGAAGAGACTTCTTTTAAAACTGTTTGTATTCAGTTGGGATGCCTGGTAGGGAAACTCTGCTTGCTGCTCATTCTGAAAGGGGTGACCACCAGTCACTGAGCCACAGTCCTCAAGGGCTCCTTTGCTCAGATGTTTCTCAAACCGCAATCCATATGTATTTGCAGGGATCCTTGAATTCCCTATGAAAATGTTTTAAATTTTTTTATTCAAAATTAATTTCCTTATTTGTTGTCTGTTCATAATCTATTTCTCTCTCCTAGAATATAAACTCTGTTAGGGCAATGATCTTGTCTATTATGTTATTAGATAAATCCCAAATGCCTAGAACAATTCTAGCCCAAAGTAAGTACTTTTTGTTCAATGAACTAACTAAGAAAAGCAAATTTTAAGTCAGTTGGATACCCACCATATAATGGAAAGCAGCCCTAGGATTTCAGCACCAGCATTTGGGCCTGCATTTTATAACTGTGCTATGCCAAGAAATCATGTTTAACTTTAAGGCAGTATGCCTCAAACTGGAGATCATGGGCCACTGGGTTCTGTGGAAATGTTCACAGAGGTCCATACATTCTGAAGACAGAGAAACAGTGGTCAAGCTTAATTCACTTATTTTACAAATGAGGAAACTGAGGCTAAAAGGGACAGGCTTTTTCAAGGCTGCTCAGTTGGTGTGAGAGCCAGAATTAGCAGCCAGGGCTCTTCTTTCTTGACCCCTGCTTTTCTCATTCTACTGCACTAGTTTCTCTTTTGGACTTCGTGATCTTCCATTCAGAAAATTCTAACTATGAAATCCAAAACCAGAACCAATCATTTCAGTAAGGAAAGAAAGGCATTTCATTGTCAGTGTTTATTCTTTTCCTTGGTTTTCAGTACGTTATTATTTTATGATGCTGACTTTATTTTTAAACCTTGAAGTATTTGTAATTTGTATGTGTTTACTATCTTGGCTGCTTCTTAGTTTATTCTATCTTGACTAGCTTATGAATGATCTGAGGACCTGACCCATGTTTTTACCATGTTATTTACCAACATCCAGCTTCCAATAGATTTTAACTTACAATAAGTAAAAACATACAAGAAGCATGTTCTTGGTATTGAGAACATCAAACCAACCTGGACTTATGTTCCTCAAATTGGGAAGAACTCGCAGAGGCTGAGGAATATCCCTTCTAATCAGTCTTTCTCTAAATAACTGATTTTTCTTTCAAACCTTCACTTGACCCAGAAAACTGCTTCTTTTACACATGGAAGTGCAATCCTGGGATATATATCACACCAATTTCCTAAAGAGAAACATAACCCAGTGTTGTACAATTGGGTTGAACAAAAACATTGTCTTAGAATGTTATTAGGTGTCTTCTTCAGTCATCTTTTTCCTGTTGACTTGTGTTAGTCAATAAAATTAATAGACTTATCACTCATTCAAAATTATAAAATATGATTTAAGGAAATCATTGAGATAATATTTTTTCAAGATTCTATAAATTATTCAGCCAGGCACAACGCTCCATTAGAAGATCTGTAGACTGTTTTTCACGGCTCATTGAGTCATTGAGTTAGAGCTGGAAAATATTAGGATCATCTGATCTAACCCAATAAAGAATAAACCGAAACCCAGCAAAAGGAAATGATTGGCACAAGGACATCCAACTAGTCAGTGTGAGATTGGAATGTAACAAAGGCTTCCAAATTCCCATTCCAGTATTTCTCTTGCTTTGATAACATACAAGTAATTTATATCCAACAAATATCTCTATTGTGCTTATTGCACTGCTAATGGAAAATTTGTGATATAGGATCTAATATGTTTCAGAAGGATTTGAGAAGTCAGCCATGTTAGGTCAAATGTCCCCTGTGAGGCACGTATAGCTTTGCCCCACGCTCTCTCTGATGATATGCTAATCAGTACTCTTCCTGAAGATATTAACCATCCCTTTACTGTGCTGAAAATATCTTACTTTATATTTCATTAGACCATTATTGTATTTTGAAGAGAAATGATGCATTTACCAAAAACATGACTCAGAGACACAAAATTCACTACCTCTGGTAGATTTTTCCATCTCAAGAATAAGTCAGCCATATTTTTCTTCTCTCTGCTGATTACATTGACCTGGTCCCTGTTGACTTCTCACTGAACCAGTCAGTTTGTTGGCATAGCCAAAGCTCTTAGGTTTCATGTTCTGGTCATTATGATGGGGATGAGGTTGGGGTTTGGGGGGAGTAATGAGAATATTATGTGTTAGAAAGACTACAAAAGTGTCACAATGGAAATCTGAGCCATCATAAGTATGTTCTGTGTCCTGTGTAAAATAATGACTCTGATAAAGAGTCAGAAAGATGACTGACAAAGATCATGCTTTCCTGGAGTTTATAATCCAGCATATATACAGATTCTGGTGAAAATGACAAGAGAGTTAACAGCAAAGAATTTCAGGAGATTAGAGGAGGAGAAGACTTATGATGGGGGCTGGGGTAAGGTGGCAATCAGGGACGGTTTAGAGAGTGCAGGGCCACATCTAGATGCCATAAAAAAACTGAGTGTGTATGTGCATGTATCAGTTGGGTGTGTATTAGTTGTTTCTGCCTCCACCCAGGCAATAGCTGAGCAGTTAGGGCGTATGAGCAGCAAGTCTGCAGAATTAGATTAATCATTTGGTATTTGATTGCTTGCTTCATGATCAATATGGAAATGATGGCCCCAGGCAATATTATAGACTCAGTCTCAGAGTTTAAGTTGTAAACAGGCTCTTCAGAACTCTTCTAGAAAGTAGGATTCTAAAACAAGGAACAGCCTTTGAAAGTTCTTGCTTTGAAAGGGGCAAAAGGCCACACATTGGTCTTTGTGGTCATACTCACAATTAGTGTAAATAGTATTAATTTTTAATAGACAAAGGTCAAAGATGAACTAACAAATATGAAAAAAGTGAAGATTTGAACATTCAAGGCTGAATATGCTTTACATGTCTAATTATTAAGCCCTGTCAAGTGCACTCCTAAGTCTTCCTTCGTCTATTCCTCAATATCCACTCCATAATAACCCCATAACAATTCCAGTCATTCTTTACATTGCAGCCATATAGAACCTCTCAAAGTATAGATAGGAACTTTCAATTCTCTTGCTTAAGGCCCATCTGGCTTTGCTTAACATCCGCCAATAGATCCTCATTGCCCATCAACTGAGCTCCAAGTTCCTGAACATGGTATTCAAAACTTTTCTTTTCCCTAAATTCTTTTCCCTTCACCTAAATACACCCAAACTCTAACCATGGTTTCTTTAATATGCCATGCTGGTTCATGTACCCATATCTTTGCAAATGTTTTTCTCTATATTTAGAATTTTCTTCCCTTATGTCTACCCAAAGAACGTCTAATCATTCTTGAAGGCTCTCTTCAATGATCACTGCCTCCAGGAAGCAATTCACCACAGATCTATATTGCTCTGTTCTTTTTTTTTTTTAAGATTTTATTTATTTTTTTGACAGAGAGAGACACAGCAAGAGAGAGAGGACAAGCAGGAGGTGGGAGAGGGAGAAGCAGGCTTCCCGCTGAGCAGGGAGCCCAATGCGGGGCTCGATCCCAGGACCCTGGGATCATGACCTGAGCTGAAGGCAGACGCTTAATGACTGAGCCACCCAGGTGCCCCTATATTGCTCTGTTCTTGATGACCATTAATTATCTGTACAAACTTGTGGTAGTATGTATCTCTTTTCATTTTAATATTTTATTTACATGCCTGACTGTGATTTCATTGAGTGTAGGGACTCTCTTTCTCATGTTTGCATCTCATAGCATTCATCAATTTACAGAATGAATAAAAGTCAAGCATTTGTTATATCAGTTAAGACTTCATGCTTCGACTACAGATTTGATGTTTTTTTAAGAAACTTGGCTGAACTGGGACCCCTGGATATTAAATAAAATTCAAAGATGCTGCTGAGAAATCAAATCATTTTTATGTGAGGATGATCACTAATAGCCTTAAGCAGAATAGAACATTTATTTTAAAACAAGTGATTGATCTTGATAACATCAGGGCAAACCAAGGGACAAAGTCCCTTGCTAGCTCCTTGAGAGGAGGGACTATTTTCTAGTTCTTTCTTATCACATTCAACACCTTGTAAAGTGTGGGACACATAGCAAACCCTCAATAAATGCTTATGGAGAGAACAAATAGTGTTATAAACATGGGGATGAAACTCTATATTCTAAAGTTGCTACTCATTGTCCCTTACCTCAGATCATGACTTAAACTAGCTAATATAAAATTTAGTCAGCAACGTTAATCTCAACATTAGCTGCTATGATTACCTATTGAGAAGTTTCTCATTATCTTAGTATAGCAAATCTTTTATATTTAAGATCTATTTGCATTAAATATCTGGGATATTTTAAACCTATTTTCTCCACATCATTTTGGATCCCAGTCAATTATTTGAGTGATCACTTTGAGGTCAAAGATGCTAGCTCTGCATATGCTTCTATGATACCTAGCACACAGCAGGTCCTCAACAAACTATCACTGAAATGAAATAGTTAATCTACATTATCAAAAACAGAATTTAGCTATAATACTCATACACAAATACACACAAATATATGGCATTCTGAAAAACAGTATATTTACCCAAAATAGGAATCACTTAAACTAAGCACAAAGAATAAAGATGTGCATTTTTTTAAAGATTTTATTTATTTATTTGACAGAGAGAGACACAGCGAGAGAGGGAACACAAGCAGGGGGAGTGGGAGAGGGAGAAGCAGGCTTCCCACGGAGCAGAGAGCCCGATGCGGGGTTCGATCCTAGGACCCTGGGATCATGACCTGAGCCAAAGGCAGATGCTTAAAAACTGAGCCACCCAGGTGCCCCTAAAGATGTACATTTTAAAAGTTGAAAGAGCCAAATGAAACAGTTGAAGAACAAGTTGGGTGTCAGACAGACCTGGGTTCAATTTCTAGCTCGGTTACCAGCTCAGGGACCTTGGGTAAAGGTTTATACCTCAGTTTTCTGTTTTGTCCCCTGGCAACACTGGATTAAGATCATCTTTTTAACAGACTGTGGTTAAAATTAAATAAGCCAATACACCTGAAAGCACTTACCACCATGCCTGGCACAGACCAGTTACTCACTGATAGTTTGTTGTAGTACTTACTCTTAATTGGCCATGATGGCTGCCTAAACCTTTGTTTCCCCTTTCTAGTGTAGCTGTTGCTATTAATGATGGGCTTTTAGAGAATCAAGACCCTTTGGGGCAGTATTTCTTAAACTTTAGCATGCAACACAATGCCCTGGAGGGCTTATTAAAACACAGATTTCTGAGCTCCATTACCACAGCTTCTGATTCATTAGGTCTGGGGTGGGGCCAAGAATTTGCATTTCTAACAAGTTCCCAGCTGATGATGCTGATCCTGGGACCACTCTTAGAGAACCACTGCTTTTGAAAAATTGTTTCTGCTGTAATGAGAATTACTGCAGGAAGGAAAAAAAAAAAAAAACATTTATGGTTCTTGGGTGTGGATATCTTCGAGGGCCTCCTGGGGCTTGGATATACAGGAACGGGGTATTCTCATTGCCATCCTGATACAGGGAAAGACAGAAATCACTTCAGGTTTGCCAGTGGTTCTCAGAGGAGAAACCCAGAGCAACCACCAGATGGGCTGAAAGGGGATGACAGTGAAGGGGACAAAAGACAGGAATTCTCAAGGCTCCCAACCACCTGACTTCTGCTCTTTTCAAAAGCTTTCACTGACTTTATTCAGGGGGAAAAAAAAAAGTAACTACTTTGGAAATTACATGTACTGGAAAGTGTCTTCATCTCCAGAACTGTACCAATTATATCACCAACATATATACTGGGGCAGAATCAAAGAGAAGCATGTGTAATTTCTGCCATGGAATAGTTCAGAATTAGGGAGTTTGGCAGGTCTGTTAAGAAAAAAAAAGTGATCTAACATATCTAACATTAGTGCTATAATAGAAAAAGGTGAAAGGAGATATAGAAACACATAACACAAAGACTAATAAATAGCCAATGCATTTGTGGTGTTTACTGTGAGGCATTGGTCTGTTAATTCATTTAATTCGCACCGCAACCTAGGAGATAAGCAGTATGACTTGTCCCATTTTACATATAAAAAAACTGAGGGACAGAACAGCTAAATGAGCTGCCCAAGTTCACACAGCAAAAATGTAGCAGAATCAAGATTTGAAACCAGGCAATCCTGCTCAATACCTTTGTTCTTAACCACTACACTATCTGGAGATGAAATTAAGAAAGACAGATGGAGACAAAAGATGATTTTGAGAATAGTTCAAATTATCAACTAGAAATTCATCTCTCTTCCTTCTTGTATACCTGAAATCATCTTAGTATTGGACTCTTTCTGCTCCAGAAGCTGAATAGGTAGAACCATTACTGCATTGTCATATCCTAATATAGGATAATCTAAAGAACCACACTGATTATGTGCACTGACTTCTACTATATTACACTATTTCCCTAATCATCTATAGCAAAGAGATTCTCATAATAAATTATGTCTCAATCCTGTGCATTAGTGCTGGCTGCTCTCCCACAATGTCAAAATTGTAAGCAATTGGCACAGAGTCATTGTGACAATATGTAAATTACTTGTAAAGGGAACTTGATCTTGTGTAATAAATGCTATTTGAATCTTAATTTGCTAACAATATTTTAATGCAGTAATTGAGGTCATGAAAGATGTGAACTAAAGATGAAAACATCTATAACTGTCAATTTTAAACAGGACTGCATTACCCAGGTTTATAAAATACTCCAAGAAATTAAAAGGCAAATGCAATGCTTACATTTGCTATGAATAAGCACTGAAATGTAACTGTAGAAAAAGATATAACATGCTACAGGACCATAGGAGGGGTTTGGAAGAGGTGATCAAAGGTTTTTTTCTGACTCTAAAATTCCTTGGTTCTAGGATCAATGTCCCCTGACCTATCCAGGTTTTTCCTTAATGAAATAAAGGGACATCTCATTAAATCATATGGCCCAGTCTAATTCTTAATAATTTGGGGCACCTCCTCACCTCCATGCTTTCATAATTAATCACCAAGTTTCCTTTGTCTTCTCAAAGAAAGCCCTCAACCAATTGTCTGCCCAATCTTCTTTCTCTTTTCAGTCCAGCTCTCCGATCAAAATCAGGTTCAGCATCTGTGAAATTGACCCTCAAGTGTGAAATCGTTTTTTAATGATAAAGTGCCAAAAGTGTTCTGTAAGTATAAGGTATTAATTGAGTGTTATAATTATTATTATGCGGCTACTTCCCATAGTGATGACCTTTGTTCTCCTCTACCTCTCCTTCCTCTGCTCTATTTTATGGTCTGTCATTTTTGAGGGTTTAAAGCCTCTCTTCTTTTCTGAAACCTGAAACTCTGGTGTTCTTTCTTCCCTTGAGTTCTGCCCTCTGTGAACAGAGCTAAGCTTTCTCCAAACCCAGCTGACACTGTAGGGAAAGCCGGATTTGGCTCTGAATGGGGCCAATAATCCCCATTTCTCCTTCCGCGTGTAGCCAAGCAAAACCCATGTTGATTGACTCCCACTTACACAGCTTGGCCAACCTCTGGAACAGGAAGATCTTTTGAAGAGAGCCACTCATCAGCAAAGACTTGAAAACAAACCTCCCTTATGTTATGCCCTTTTTTTCAGAAACCTAAAATGCCATCCTCTCATCACATCACGTCATGAGTCCTCATTCAAGACCTGTGGTCTTGTTGAATATAACCTATCCAATCACTACTCACTTACTTCTGGCTTCTCTATTCAGATGTGTGTCCATGATCTCAGTTTTCTCTGTACCTCTTCTTGCCCCACCCCCAACCCAAACTCATCCTGCCAGCTTTCCAGGCCAACTTCAAATCTTGCTTTTGCCATGGAGCTTTGAACCACCTCATTGGTTCCATGTATTTCTTCCCTTCTTGATTCAAATCCCTGCTCGAAAGTTACGTCTTCTAGAATTAGTTCCTTCCTCTTCCAGCCTTCCAAAGAACTTTGCTTGTAATTCTATAAAAAAACTGAACCATATTGCACTGCAAGTATTGTTTATATGTCTCTTTTTGATTGTACTGTATATTCATTCTAGTCGAATCTGTATTTTGTTCATTTTTATAATTTAAAAAGATAACAAAATCTGATCTGTAGTAGATACTTGATAAACAATTGTTGGATAAAACAGTGATTCCCCAAAGCTCTGAAAGTGTATGATGTTGAAACCTCTCTTCATATGCTCACTTATACTTTTGTCCATTTTTCCATTATTCATTGTGCTTATTCATTTGTAAGTTTCTTTACCTATTCTTGATACCAATCTCATCAGTTATATATATCGGAAATATTTTCTCCCCATTTGCAACTTGTCTTTTTACTTTGTTGTATTTCACTTACTAAGAGGCTAATTTTCAAATTTATAAATATTTTATATTCAGCACTTTTGTGTTTTGTTAAAAAATATATTTCCATACCCAGTTTAAAAGGGCATACAATTCCAATTCAGAAAACTTGGGTTTGTATCCATATTCTACCATTTATTTTCTGGGGGATCCTGGTCAAATTATTTAATTTCTGTGGCCCTCTAATCTTTTTTTATGAATAATGAATATTATGTTACTTATATAAAGAGTTGTCATGAGGATTAAGTGTGAACGATGTTTTATATGTAAAGTGGTCCACGTATGTTAATTGTAATAATGGTTAAGATTAATTTTTATGCAACTGTTGCGGCCTGGAATTTCCAAAATGAAAAGAATACCAGAACAGGATTCAGAAACCCAGAGTTCTAGACCACTCATTTCCACCATGACCTTTCTGAATATCCTTAGACATGATTTTATTTTTCAATTTTATTTTATTATGTTATGTTAATCACCATACATCATCAGTTTTTGATGTAGTGTTCCATGATTCATTGTTTGCATATAACACCCAGTGCTCCATTCAGTACGTGCCCTCCTTAACACCCATCACCAGGCTAACCCATCCCCCCACCCCCTTCCTCTCTAGAACCCTCAGTTTGTTTCTCAGAGTCCATAGTCTCTCGTGCTTCGCTTAGATATGATTTTTAACTTTCATCAGCCTCAGTTTATCATCTGTAAAACGGTTATACAGTCTGTCTCCTTGTGATGTTGTGAGCACATGGTAAGGTTTAATAAACAAGGCTGGAATTAGGGTGCAGTGAGTGAGGCACTCACCTCAGGTACAAAATTGAAGGGGACACCAAAAAACGTTAATCAAGATAAATAATATTTTAATGTAGTATTCTTAAGAATCAAAATTAGTGCAAAATTCTGTGATGAACCAGATATCAATTTTTTTAAATAAAGGTAGGATTTTATTTTTAGCAGGGTATTTGTTTTCCACATTTAAGAAATTTTGTTTTCCATATATGTGAAATTACTAGTCACACAATTATCTATTATAGAATGGCCAGAGACAGAACCAGAAACATGGGGGGTAAGGTTATCGTTTGAAGCGTTTTAAGAGCACTTGCCAACACTTGATCTTTGTTCTCTTCAGCAACAATAGATGGTGAGTGGTCACTGCTCAGCTGGCAGGTGATGGTGTTTTGAAAGCTTTGGAAAGCCTGTTTCCAGCTGATTGGCTATTTTCACTATTGGTGAGTTACTCTGTCTTAATCACAGCTGACTGATCTCAGCTGGCCAAGTTCTTTGCTTCCTGCCCCCACCCCCGTACCTCTTTGCTCTCAAAGCCAGTGCTAATAGCAAAGGTATCACTTTCCCCTGTGACTACCAAAAGCTTCCCTCTGCCTAAGGAACAGCAAGGCCAGTAAAGGTGCTTTCTCATAAACACAGAGCACTTCCAGCACATGGTACATAATAAACTGAAACTTGGCCAGCTGCTGACAGGATTGGCTGGTGACAGGATTGGCTGGTGACAGGATTAGTGACAAAGACAGTTTAGGGGCTGAGGAGTGTTTTAAAACCTTATAAAGCCTAAACATATCCCAGCTCTGCATGCGTGGAATGCACTAAGTAATGAGCTGGATATGATTTCTAGCTTTGGAAGCACCTCATGGTGAGATTTACCGAAGAGGCAGAGGAGACTCTCAGGTCTATAACGCACATTCAGGGGTATGATAGAGGAGGATAAATGTACTGTATATAATAGTCAAACATACCTTCTGTTTTTACTGTTGTGAATATTGACTTCCAAATGGATTTAATCAAAATCAATAACAAAATGTACAGTAATGAAGTAATGTAAAATGCAGTAAGGTAGAGGCCAAGAGGTTGAATATGGAATATATTAACAGAAAAGCACCTTTGCAAGAATAACTCATCCCTCTTTTAGAGTCTTTCTTCACCTAATGTAAGACAATAAGAAGGAGAGGCAAAGCTCTAGAGCAGGCAACAAAGTGGGTCCTTTACAGAATTTAAAAAAAAAATTATCTTCTTAGCAAATTTAGTGAGACAGGATTGGGCTACAGTTGGAAAAACAAAATAAAGAAATCTGTTTATAAGATCAGAAGGCTGACCTATGGGTGGATGGTCCAAACATTGTCCTTTCAGGTTGGCTTTTAAAGGGAAATGAAATGACTGATTTATAACAATATCATAATGATTTTCTAAAAGTTAAGTAATTCTAAAATGCTTTATATATATATACCTTTGGAGCATACACATGCATCCTAAAGTTAAATGGCAAAGGGCACAATTTGTTAAGAATTGTCTATTTTATTAAATTTATATCCTAAGAGGTAAAAGAGGGAAATGTATTATCTAGAATTGACCAGAAAGGCCCAAGGTGATTTTTGAATAATCAATATTTTCCAATATCTGCTACAGCTTTAAAACAGAGAAAAATAACTGATGCTGGCATTCACTAGAAATCTGTTTTTTTTTCTTTTTTTTTAAAGAAGCTTAATGATTTGCTGGTAAAGATTGACTATAATATAAAGATTTCAAGGAGTATTTTACCAAGAAGGAATAACATTCCCATTTTATAGAAAACCAAACTCAAGTCTCAGGATAATAGTCTCACCATAAATCATTGGATGCACACTTTCACTCATTTATCATTTTTATTTCTTTCTTTACAACTTCAATTTACTTTTCCCTTCTCATATTTGGCTGTTACTCCTCCCAATTAACCTCTGTGTTACCATCTGCATTCCCTCATTTCCTTCCTCCTCTGTTTTCCCATTTCTTCTTTGTCTGACCATTCTTATACTCTAGAGAGGCTCTAAAAGAGGAAAGAATAAAGGCAATAAACAAAATAACCTACTTTCAACCATGGGTAGAATAGCAGAGTTAAGGCAAAAGTCACCATCTTTTGAATACCTCCTCTTAAAATGGATGAAAGGATCAGAAAAGGGAAGAAAAGGAGGGAGGGAAGAAATCAAAAGGGGAGAAAGAAAGAAAGGAATGAATTACCAATGTTTGCTAGCGCAGTCCTGCCATGATTAATGTGAATTTCCACATGCCACTCCGGTGTAATGCCTAAGCGTTATTGGAGACAAGCACTGACATACAAAAACATTATTAGAATCTGAGCAGCAATAGCCGCTTTAGGGGTGGAATGGCTCACAATTCAGAAATCAGGCACAGACCATCGAGGTCTAGTGGCATTTCCTACTCATCCTCAAGGGACTCCACCATGACTGGAGTAATAGAAGTCAAAATTTCAATCAGGCCCTTATTAGTTACTTTGCACACAGGATAAGAGGTACCATTGTTGGTGGCAAGTGAGAGCTATTGCAGCTTAGAACTGACAATGCTTTGTTAAAAAGCTATCTTTGACTGCTCAATATAAGGTTAGGAGCAGGTCATGTACCAGGTTTTTTGCCAAATTAATGCTATCAGGGGAATTACACTTAAATGGAATTCTTTCTATCTAAACAATTCCATCTAGTTTCATCACTGCTTCTTCTCTCTACCCCTCCCTGTATAAAATAATTCAGACAAATAGACATGTGGAATAATATATAAAAAATCAAGTAATCTAACAAAGACTTACCACCAGGCCTGTGCCCTTTCTCTAAGTTATCTAGGAAACCAAAGTCTCAAATAGCCAGTAATTTTTTGTGACAGGTTTCAAATAATCTTTGACATTCTGCTTCTTGGTACATAAACTTCATTCAAATGACCAAAAATAAAATTTAAAGAGACTCTTTTATTTGAGAATCATTTCCTTCATCTATTTTTCATTTAATAGTGGGATCAGTCTTGTCTGAATTATTCAGATTAAATATCTAACCTTAAACACAATGTGTTTAAGAGGTGGCTTCCTAAATCAGCCATCAAATACGTGTAGGAATCAAAATCTAAATCTAATCACAGCTTATTATTCCTTACTTAAAGGCAAGGTGCCTTTATAGCATCTATTGTTTTTTTCCCCCAAGTCTAACAACTCTCCTGTATAGTATTTCTCTAACAAAGAGTCATAGTATCATCCCTGTGCCAGTCCAATGAAAGAAGACTTCATTACACCTATGTCTACCCACACATAGTAAATGGAATAATTAGAAGTGTTTGTTTTCAGTAACTGAGTTAGTGATAATTCTTTAAGTATCTACGTGCCCACATCTAATGGGTGTGTTTGAGAGGGGGCATTAGAGGTAAGAGAGAGTTCATAAAAGTAGACCTGAAAGGGATTCTAAGAAACATAGTAAAAAGCGACACTAGATTCACAGAAGTGAACTTGAGTTATTAGAAAGCCCTGAATTCTAGAATAAGAGACACTTAAATTTTACCCACAAAATGATATTGAGTTATTTTAGATTCTTAAGCTAAGAAATGATGAGATAAATAAAGACTATGTTTCAGGAAGTTTTTGTTGTTGTTGTTGTTGTTGTTTTTTAATTGTGGATGCTTGGCAACTCAGGGACAGAGAGGGAAGGATACGAGAACAGGAGGCCACAGGAAGGAGAATGGAAGCCAAGGACTTGTTGAGGATGCTTATTTAGACAATAATCCACAATGAGGTAAAAAGGGCCTGCTATGGACCGAATGTTTATGTCCTCCCCAAACTCATATGTTGAAACCTAATCCTCAGTGTGATGGTATTAGGAAGTGGGGCCTTTGGGAGGTAATTAGGTGATAGGGTGGAGGCCTCATGAATGGGGTAAGAGTCCTCTTATAAAAGCAACCCTAGAAGTTTCTTCACCTTTTCTACCGTGTGAGGACACGGACAAGACAACTGTCTGTGAACCAGGAAGCAGGCTCTCACAAGATACTGAACCTGCTGGCACCCTGATCTCAGACCTCCCAGCCTCCAGAACTATGAGAAGTAAATGTCTGTTGTTTATAAACCCCGCCTAGTCAGTGGTATCCTGGTATAGTAGCCTGAGTGGACCAAGACATGACCAAAGCCACAAGGGGGAGAGAAAAAATAAGAAAGGCAGATTAGAGGGAAATTGTGATTATTTTAACACTGGTGGGTATAAACAAACAATTATAAAAGATGAATCCTAAGTTGTGATACCAGAGAACCAGGAGAAGGAATTTACCACTGACAGGAAAATGGGTGTCAGCAAAAAGCATTGATTTGGAAATAGGAAAAAGTGGGGGAAAGGGCAGGGAAATTACAAGGTTAAATATGTGGTTCAGCACTTGTTAAATGTGAGAGGATGAGGTTACATCCATCAGAGCAATTTAATTAACAGATAAAAAGATGGTGTCTGGATTAGAAATAAAAATTGAGATGGATGTTGTAAGCAGTCAGCATGGAGATGAAAGCAGAGGTCTTGAGAATGGAGATGCTGGCCCAAGAAAAAAAAGGCAGAGAAACAGGTCAGAGGAGTGACCTTGGAGGAAATTTGATTTTGAAAGATGGGATGTGAATCAAAAAAAAAAAAAAAAGAGAGAGAGATCTCAGAGAAGAGGAAGGGAAAGGCTCTAGGCACATTGGAATAATTGCAAGAATCCTTACCAGGAAGCAAAAGACATGGGTTCTAGTTCTAGTTTTGTCACTTACTAATGGTAACATTGACTGAGTTTGAGGATTGTGCTGTGCGTCTATAAAGTAAAGGATGTGGATGAGTTCTGCTTCTGCTTAGGATATTAGGATGTAGAAAGCTAGAGTGTTGTGAAAACTCTAACAACAAAGAAATGCCAGGGAGCCTATAAAATCATAACTCTTCTTTGAACCTTGGGGAGAGTTGGTGTCACAGCACAAAACAAGTAGCTTGATTGACAGAAGAAATGGATACTTCCAAGAAGAGACAGACCATGCAGACTGGCTCAGCCCGGGAGGAAGAGATGTTAGTTACCATATACGCAAGTAAGGAGAAATCACCTAAAATTTTAGCAAAGGTGAAAAGCCAAGTGTGGGCTAGTGTGACAATACAGAACTCTTGTGAGCCCCAAAACACAAGGAAATTTATGCTTACTCACAGGGTCTTTTCCTCAGATCTTCCCTGAGTGCTCCTAAGATTGGGGGTAGTGTAAGAAACCAAAGAAAGCACCCTCAGTGGTATAGCTGTACAGGAAAGGATAAGCTGACAATGCAAGAATGCACAAGTTCTGTCATCCTACCCAGAATATTTTCTCATGTGGAGCATAGCCATCCTCCACTGGGAGAGAAAGACATGAACACCATGGATGGTAACCAACTGTTGTCAGAAAAGAAACCAGTCCTGTTCTCCAACAACTGAAGTGCTAAAGAAACTAAAGGACAGGCACAATCCCTAACTCACTCACAGGTTTTGTCTTTAAAGTTCATTTGCAACACAAGGGTTAAGTGTCAGATAGTGAGATTCCCAGGCCAGACTACAACACTCAGGAGGGGCATTGCTAAGGGTTGAACTGCGGCCTCTCCAAATTTATATGTTGAAGTCCAAACCCCTAGTACTTCAGAATGTGACCTTTTTTTTGGAAATAGGAATACTGCAGATCTAATTAGTTAAGATGAAGTCATACTGAAGAAAGGTGGGCCCTGACCTAATATGACTGATGTCCTTAAAAAAAGGAGAAATGTGGACACAGAGACTGTGCCAAAGGAGAACGTAATAAGATGAAGGGAGAGTTCAGAGTAATGTTTCTACAAGCCAAGGAACACCAAAGATTGCCAATAAACCACCACAGGGGAGAGGCATGGAAGATTCTTCCTCACAGCCCTCAGAAGGAACCAACCTTAATACCTTAATTTGGGCTTCTGGCCTTTAGAACTGTGAGACAATACATTTTTGCTATTTAAGCCACCCAGTTTGTGATACTTTGTTATGGAAGCCCTAGCAAAATAATACAGGCATTAAGGAAGTTGTATCAGTAGATTCATTAATTCATTCATTGAAAACATTTTTTTCATTCTCTATTATGTAAAGTGAACACAGTAATGAGCAAAACAGATAAAGTCCCTACCCTCAAAGGGCTATTATCCTACTTTAGGAGACAGACAATAACACAAATGAATAAATTATATATCAAGTAGTGCTGGGTGCTTTGAAGAAAAAATAAAGCAGGATACAAAATAAAAATAAAGCAGCTGGTGGAGAAATGCTTCTCTGGAGGGGGTGTCACTGAATAGGGACCTAACTCGGTGAGGGCAAGAGCCAGGTGAATTCTTGACAGAATAGGGCTCCAGGCTGAAGAAGCAGCAAAGGTCTTGAGGTGGAAACTTTCTTGGCATGTTTTGAGAAACAGAAAGAATGTCTATAGCAGAGTGAGCAGAGAGAGTAGAAATAAGGTCTGAGAGGCAGAGCCAAGATCATGCAGGATTTGTAAGGACTTTGCATTTTATTCTAGGTGTGATGGGAAGCCATCAGAAGGTGATGAGAAATTACGTAAGTTTCAAAAGCTGGTTGCCACAGACGGTTAGACTTTAAAAGAGGGTTAGTGTGAAAGTAGGAAGCTCCTTTTGGAGCCTGTACAGTTGTTCCTGCTGAGGTGATATTATCTTGGGCTAAGGTGGGAGAAGTGGTCACACACAGGACATACTTGGACAGAATTGCTGACAGCATGTGTTAGCTACAAGGGCGTTGGTCAGGAGGAAGTCTCTGCCTGATGAGAATAATTTCCAGCCTAAATTAAAAGATACAGCTCTAAGTAGATTTCAGAGCTCTGGGAAATAACACACTGCATAGTATGGCTAGGCACACAATGCGTGTAAATATTTTAAAATCCAGCAAGATATTGCGAATATTTTCAAGAGGTAGAATCCCAACAGAAAGTGCATTTTAACAGAGAGCATATTTGCACCTTGCCATCTTTCAAAATGTTTTCCACATTTCTACCCAGGGTGTTCTCCCTAGTGAGAGCCATTGGTGGAATCATTCTGAAAGTGCTTGCCTTTCATCACAAGCCAAAATAAATCAAAAACTGTGGTCACAGCTTTGGCAAGGATTGGTTCAGTTGTGAAAAAGAATATGTTTGATCTGTGGAGGCTCTCCAGGGGAAAATGTTTTGAGTGAAAGGGCAGCATTTTATTTTCTAAAAACAAATGCTTCATCTTTCCTCATCCATAAGGGCTATATCTGCACACACAGAAACGAAGAAAAAAGTTTAAATACTTACCCAAGCCGTGCGCACACAGAGAGGTGCCAAAAGGAGGGAGAACCACAGCATTCTGTGTCGACAGTGGGATCAGTCTTGTCTGAATTATTCAGATTAAATACCTACCTGAAGCGAAGGCCCAAGATTACTGTTCTACTTTTACTTCACCTAAAAGAAGGAAGATCTTGCAAATTTTATTTTCCTAGGAAACTACTAACGCTTTTCTTCAGACTCCATTAAGATAGATTCCTAAGAGTTATTATGCTAAATCAAAAACTGGTAAATTTTTATAATTCTGCATATTTGATAAAAGCTGCTATAAAAAGCAACTGTCTTCTAAATGTGAACCCAGTACTTTTCCCATGTGGAAGGATGTTTTCCCTGATTAGATTTGTAGCTTTTTAATCAATGCAGTCTCAATCAAATAACTAATCAACTTTGCTTCCTAATTTGATGAATTATACTAATAAACTCCAATTTTCACCAAGAAAATGTAGATTTACAGTCAATCCCTTTTCATTTGAATGAGATACTTCCACCATTTTTAAAAAATTATCTAATCTCACTTTTTATTTTCAGAAGTTTTGACTAAGCTAAATTTTCTGTAGGAATATGCCCCAGATACTAAGTTTTACATCTACAAATGGTGTCAGATTTTTTTGTTCATCAGTTACCATGAGAGTCTACTAACAGGTCATATCCCTCTCAATCTCATTAACGTCCGATAGTAGAGGGAGTACACCATCTGGGGTTGTTTGTCTTGAAAAGAATGAATATTCTGTGACTCGAGCCTGTCACTCTTGTCATGCACTGAAGCATGAGTCTTGAGCCCTCTAGCACATGGGCACATTTAGATTCTCTACCCTGACATTCTAATTTCATATTTGGGTATATAGACTTTCCTTTAATCTTTGCCAATCTTACTATAATTATATTTCTTTTTCGGTAGATTTTTTAAGAAGATGAGAATAGAAAACATGTTCAGGAAATAATGCACCAGACATAAATATCCTCTTCACTAACTTGACCACCAAACTCTAACGGTCAGGACCCTCTCTTTTATACCAGCTCTCAGGTTGCTTGTTGCTGCCTACACTGTTGAATTTCCAATACATATTGCCAACTTACTAAGTGCTTAATCAAGTCTTCCAACGAGTTCAATTTAATTTGACCACTATTGTTATGCCCCCACTATGTGCTAAATACTATTGAAAATATATTAATGAATTAAATAGCCCTTTGTTCATGGGCTCACAACACTTGGGGGTGGGGGTCCTAGACTAGGACCTATCCTGAATGATCCTAGATTGGCATTTACCTTGAATAGACACAAAGCTATGGAGAAGCTTATTTGTAAAATGTGAGGGAAAAGGGAACTTCAGAGTCATCACAGTCTCCCCATTCAAGGCATTTCCTTACATGGACTTCTCCAATCCACTCCAGAGAATATAAGCATTAACACATAGGAAAAGACACATTGCTCAGTAACTCCAATCTTCTAGTTCTTATCACCTTTAATGAAAAAGGCAATTTTAAAATAAATGCCATGTATATAATTATAAGGTTAGACAAGGTCTTGGAAGTGCCTTAGCTCAATTTTCCTATTTTGCAGATGAGGGGACTAAGGCTCAGAGAGGAAAGTGGCTTGTATTAGGCCACCCACTTAGTGACAAAACTTGGCTCAATGAGTCTTACTCCCAGACACTCAGACTCCCTGCCTCTCTAATTGAATATAAAGAGGCCAACCGTGATCCGTATGTAAATTCCATGGGAAAAAATAAGATAAGAAAACCTGGTAAAAGTTACCATATTAGAATTCAGCTCCATCAGGTGAGAGATGTAGGGGTCTGTGCTGAGTTCCACTCACTGACCTTCCTTCTCTTATTCTGGAAGGCTGCTGACTTGCTCCTCCCCATCTCAGAGACCCAGGTCAGTGTGAATGTGGGAGAGAGGAAAACCTGTGTGAAAACTTCCTTTATCTGAGGAAGAGGTCAAGACCACCAGCTGACTGTTTTTCAGCTGCATGGAGTCAAAAACCAGCTTTATCATCTACTATCTTCACCTGGGCAAGTTATCTAATCTCTCCATGTTTTAATCCCTCATCTCAAAATGGGATAGGATCATATCTACCTCAGTGTTGTTCAAAGGATTAAGTAATTGATATTTATATAGTGATTAGATTTGCCTACCACATGTCTGTGCATTTTTAAAATTATTACAGCTCAATGATGTAAGTGCTCAATCTATTAGAAACAAGAATACTTGGGGTACCTGCGTGGCTCAGTCAGTTAAGTGTCTGCCTTCAGTTCAGGTCATGATCTCAGGGTCCTGGGATGAAGCCCTGCATTGGGCTCTCTGCTCAACGTTGAGTCTGCTTCTCCCTCTCCCTCTACCTCTGTGATCTCTCTTGCTCTCTCTCTCAAATAAATAAATAAACTCAAAAAAAAAAAAAAAGAAACAAGAACTCTTAGAGATATGTCTTGTCTAAAAATAGTTTCTTTTGTGTTTTTTATAGAAGGCAAATTTCAGAGAGAGGATTCTGTTGAAGATTTGTAGTGCAGTTATCTTATGCTGTTCATTAAGATGTCAACTTCAGCTATAAGTGGTATCGTACCATTCACATGGACAGCATCAAACACATCCATTTTTTTTAAATTAATAATCACTTTAGATTGGTATTTCCCACATTGTGTTTTATGGAACATCCATGTCCTTGGAATATACATACGAGTCAAATGAACCAAAATTTTTCCATAGTCAAAAACTTTGGGAAACACTGGGATACACAGAATTTAATAGATTTCTTTGCTGTAGGACTTTTAAGAGGCTATTGATGTTAATGTGAATTGTTAATTCTATTTATTAAGGTGAGAAGGAAATCATCATTAGATATAAATTTAAAGAATAGCAGCTAAAATGCAACTATGCTTTACAATACTTTAGATTATTAATTGCCTTTCATTTTTCCTGCAGGCATGATTCTGATAAAGTTTTCAAAGTATAAATCTGTATGAGCATTGCTAGCTAGGCATCTCTGTTAGAGTTTTTATAGCTTAGTCTCCAGTCAATGCCCAATGAAAAGTCCACGAAAGTGACAATCATGTAGCTTTTCCACAAGACATTAAAGAACAAATAGTAATTTTACTTTATTAAAAGGAGAGTTAGAATGAAGTTTTTCTGGGTTTTTTTGTTTTTTTTTTAAGATTTATTTATTTGGGGCACTTGGGTGGCTCAGTCAGTTAAGCATCTGCCTTCAGCACAGGTCATGATCCCAGGGTCCTGGGATGGAGCCCCACATCAGGCTCCCTGCTCACCTGGGAGCCTGCTTCTTCCTCTTCCTCTGCCACTCCCCCTGCTTGTGATCTCTCTGTCAAATAAATAAACAAAATCTTTTTTAAAAATGTCTTTATTTGGGAGAGCAAGCAAGTAGGGCAAGGAGCAGAGGGAGAATCTTCAAGCAGACTCCTCACTGAGCACAGAGCCTAAAGTAGGGCTCTGTCCCATGACCTATGAGATCACGATCTGAGCCAGAACTAAGAGTCAGACGCTCAACCGACTGAGCCACCCAGGCACCCCAGAATGAAGTTTTGATAGAACATCAGCATATTAATATGCCTGCTGTTAAGAGTGAGTGGAAGATTTCTTTTTTTCCTTTTGTAGGTAAAGCACGCTTTCAGATCACCCAGGGTGTTTGGTTCCTGAAGAGTTCACTACTACAACCATTTTCAAAAAGATCAGAACCCAGAGATCAGAATGGGCTTTACCCTGTTAGGAAGAAGCCCTTCCTCTAAAGTACATTCTACCTTGAAAGGCTCATGGAGTTCTGTCCAAAAAGGTTACCAAGTTTGCACCAAAGAGAAGACTGCAGTCTGCAAAATATAAGACAATTATACCAAAGAGAAGTGGGATGTTGGATGCAGGCCTCCTGCAGGCCGGTGGAGCTTCTATAATACTAATTATTATGCCATAAGCAACTAAGTCAGCTCCCCTACCTGCCTCATTGATCGATTCTAATAGCCCAGAGCATCTCACATCCAGGTGGTTAAAACAACAGGAAAGTTGTAATAGGGCTGACATGTCATAAATTCTTGAGTGTTGTCTTCTATAGTTCATTTATATACTTTCTAGTTGATCTAGCCAGATTTTTTTAACAATTTATTTCCTGGTAAATTTTATCAAACCAATACCTGGAAGAACAAAAGCTACAGTCAAGATCCCAGTGCCTAATTTAAGATATGGTATCCACAGAAGGCCTGTTCTCACAAGTACAATGCATAAACACAAGCATGAACTATGTGTTTATGCCCATCAGCTTCTTGACAACTGATAGCCACCAGTGGGGTTGATTTGAAAAAGAGAGGATTAGAGTTTGAAGAGTGCAGGCAATTGTTCGGTTCAACATTACAAATGTTTAAAAGAAATGCATTTGTGCCTGGTAGGGATAGAATTTCTACGAAGTGGGTGAAAAAGGCCAAGAGATCCAAGTCAGGAAATATGCTGTGTTTTGGTCTGCTCTGGAATTAAGTTTTCATTGGCAGTTGGAAAAACATCCACTTGGTGCAGGAGGTATTTCTCCCCCTTAACTAGACTGAGCCATGGAGATGAATAAATGTTTGCAAACGTTTCCTTCCATGTTACTATTTTCCCAGGAGTATACAACATTGGAACCACCAGGCATGAACTGATGTATGATTTGGACAAAGATGTTTGCTGAGTGGGAGGAATGTGGAAGACCATTCTGGCCCCAAACTATTAAGACTTCAGCACATATTAGAGGAATCTCCTCTCCCCAAAAACACCCACCTATAAAAGTTACCAGTTTGCTGTCCCTACCCCAACAACCATGAACTCTTCTCTATGCATAAATGTATTAATCCCAGGAGATGTCTTCCATCCCTGATCTCTGGAATTGTGTTAGAAAGAATTGTATCTAGTTACTATAATAATGGTGTTTTTAAAGAGTTAAACATATAGACATTTTTTCCAGGAATATTTCTCTTCCATTTATCAAGGGATGTTTGTCCTTATAAGTTTTCAATATTATTTTATTTTAAGGCATATGAAATTTTATCACTATATCAACTTGAAATAAAATGTGGAATTGGTAGCAGAATTTCAGGCAGTGATAGAATTCTCAAAGGATTCTGATGTCCTTTTAAAAATTAAATACAATAATGGAAGATAAACTGTGTAAAATGCCAGCACTTCTCTTCCCCATCTCCTCTGTTTGTGTACTAAGTCAAGAGGTCCCACTGCCAATCATATCCTAGGAAAGAAATAGTATAGAAAGTGCTTCTGATATCACTCATGCATTCATTAGATTTTGAGTTTGGTGTTAATTCATGGCACATATATATACCTATATAAAACATACACAACTTCTCTGATTATAATACAGATAGATTGTTGGTAATTTGGGATATCCTGAAAATATTCAGAAATATTTATGGCTGGATTTAAAATGTCTGAACAAAGAGCTTTAAAATGAAATCTTCACCAGGAGAAACATCTACTGATACCACAGCATAAATACCATTATTATGATAATGAGGAAAGTATTGGATTGCCAACAAAGACCAATATAGTAACTACCATTTCCCCAAAAAGGAAGGAAAGAGAGAAAAAGATGGGGGTAATTCCAAATCTAAACCTCAATTCCAAATCTAAAATTCTCTGTTAATGTAAACAAAATGATTTGTCTTTTCATAACTTTACATCAAATCAAAACGTGATTTGTTTTATACATCAATCAACCTGGTTCGTGTGGTCATTCCTCATAATATTCTGAGTATTATTAAAATGCTTCTGGCTATTTTCTTTTAATTTTTTCCCCTTTACTCATGAAGAGCAAACACAATTGTTTAAATGCAGGAGATATTTTCCTCCAGAAATCAGGAAAAGCACAAAGAAAACCTAGAATTTCGTTAGAACATTTTCAAAAAATACCATAGGGGGCCATTCTTCAGGATACTAAGCCCAAAAATTTACCCCTGACAGTTTCTTTGACAGCGGCCTCATAGGGGAATAAGGTTCTTTTTCACAATATTAACTTCAAAAGTAAGATTTCTACTGGATGCATCAGAAATTTCCGTAAGAACTAGTTCCATTTCTGACCATAGTTATGTCTGATCATCTTAAAAAATGCTTATTTTTTTAATCTGTATACCATCTTTAGGTCCATGGGTTTACTATGACTGGAGAGAGTAACACATGGTTTTATGTGCCCAACATAACTTCTGTAACGTTCCACAGGGCTGCCACAGTTTCAGTGACACTTAAACTTAAGCACTCTGTTCAAAGGCTCCTTGACTTTGTAATCTTATATTTCTGTACACACTGGCAGCATGTTGTTGTTTTTATCTTTAGAGTACCTCCTCCCCCAGTTCTGTATTTTCCAAAATTACCTCTTAGTCAGTTTGCTCTCCAGCGCACACACACACACACACACACACACACACACACTTATATGTGTGCACTGTGGAAGGTCCACTCCTCCAGTGAAACAGAGGTAAGGCCAAGGGAGATGGCTAATATTTATTGACTCTTTTAGGTGCTAAGCCTAATTCCAGGTGCTGTCATTTTAGTGTCACGATAGCACTGTGGAGTAAGAGTCAGTATCCTTATTCCTATTTTTGAGCCACAAAATGAAGACCTGAGTACTTTGCCTGCATTGCACAACTATAGATGGTGTCAAAGCTAGGCTTGTTAGTCACCCAATCCCCTCCATAGAACCATTAATTCTGAAGAGCAGGTAATTTCGAGTCTTACCCCTTACCCCCTTTTCCACTCCACCTTCCCTTGCCTCCCTCTTCAGAGACACTGGTTTAGGCAACCACTTTTTTGAAGAGTCTCAATAAGTTGTTATATAAACTTGCCTTTGTTTAATATTGTTTTAATTGTGTGATATCAATGCCCCCATTCTTTGTTAGATAGTGGTTCCTTTGATGAGATCCTAGCCCAAACCACAATTATTCAGACCCCTTCAGTTACTTAAATATAATGCAAGTCAGCTTAAACTTCCTCCCTCAAATCTAGTTTGATTTATACAGACTAGAAGTGTGGCTCCGGGAGGAGGCAGGAGGGAGAGACATTTGTTCTCAAGTCCCATTCTCCTCCCTGAGGCTCCAGCCTGTGTAGGAGCAGGAAAGGGGCTAGGAGAGACAGAAATCTCTGGTGCACCCAGGCCCACAGGGTCAGGACTGGGGTAAGACAAGGGGGGCACTAAGCCTGCACTTGCTCAACCCTGGAGGGAGGACCTCCTTAAGCCTATACCCTGGGAACTTCCCTTGCATCCCTTGTTCAGCCTACTTCCATCTGACACTGGGGGCCTCTGCTCTATGCTGGTCTCCATTTAGAGGGTGCACATGATTGCCTACAGGCAGGGGCTGGTTTTCCTGGGGCCCTCTCTTTACTGAGGACCTCTGAAGGAGCAGCGCGTCTCCTGGCCCCCTTTTTTCAATTATACTCCCTGCTTGGGTGCCCCCTCTCTTGGCCTGGAGCCCACCTGGGCAACCCTATGATTCCTGCCTCCAACTCCATCTTCCTGCATGTAGAGCCTCAAAAACGAACGGGTTCTCTTATGTCCTCACCAAGAGTAACAGAGAACTAAGACGAGGCAAGGGTTACCCCACTCTTCTTAACAAGCCCACTTTTATGACCTGCCAATGTGGATTCCTCAAGCAGGCCTCACACCTTCCCAACACTCTGCACTAGGCTCTGGGTGAAAACCAGCAAACTTCAAGGGGACACACACCAGGCTCTCCTAAAATCTCTCTCCCTCATTGTATTCTAGCAGAAGGTTGCTGATCTCAGGGAATGCTTTTGCCTATGCTTAATAAGTTTCCAGAAATGGATATAGTTTCAGAAGCCAAGAAATCTGCTTTTTATAAACCTATGGTCAAGGTCTGAGCTTTCACAGCACTGCTGTCACTAAAGCCACGACCAAGCACACAAAACCTTCCTGACTCTACAGGCCTCCAGCCCTGCAGCGAGAAATGCTAGATGCCCACATCCTGACCTTGAGTTATTTGCCTGGCTAGGATTTTTTTTCCCACAAACCTTGGAAGCACTAAGCTATTTCTGAACCCTGGTTTCTTTTCTGATTGCTTACCAGGCAGTAATTCTCCTGGTTCTCCATTTGCCCTAGAAACAGAAAGAATCACAGCTCACTAGAAAGTCAAGAGGCACAAGTGGTACCAAATAGCATCCGAGGCTTTCCAGAGTCATCAACAGCAATCACCCACAGTGGCTGGGATCTCAGCCATGCATTTCTACAACCCCCAACGTGACCTGTGTAGTATTGTCCTGAACTCTCAAGTGCTGAGGACCAGAACCAGAGACCCTCGGGGTCTCCTGGTTCAGCCTCCTGCCAGATATGATTGATATCTGACCTCAAGGGCTAGGATGAGTGAGGGTGGCAGAGTGGAAGTCTCCCTGCAGAAGGCAAAGGTTTGCAAACTGTGCTCCTCAGAGTCCCGAAGGGGTGGCGGGGCACGGTGATGACAGGATTAGCAAGAGGCAGGGAAATAGCTTCTTCCCGATGTGCTGTGTATGTTGGATTGGGGTGACAATTTAATATAAGAAAGGGGCTTCAAGGCTTTAAAACTGAAAAGAGGATAGAGGTTTGGTCTCAGAAAAAAAGGATTCCAAGTCCTAGCTATGTCCTTTACCTGTCATTGATTCCGAGAAAATTATCTAATGCCTCCAGACACAGTTCCTCATTTAGGAAGTGGAGGAAACAATACCTGTCCAGTTGTCTCCAAAATGATAATTAGCATGACATGTGGGAGATTTTTACATTTCTTGGAGCCCAGAAAGGGCCCCTGGTTTACATTCTCTCCATTGATCTTTAGGACAACCCTGTAACGTAGGTGCCATTGAACTTCATTTATCATGTTTTGAAAACAAAAACAAGTTCAGAGAGGTTTAGTAAGTTGTTTGCAGTCACACAGTGATTGATCCGAGATTTGCTCTCAATTCTGACTCTTGCTCTGGGCCAGAACTTGGCCTTGGTACTGGGATTAATGTTGCCATTGTTCTTCTCCCCTGCTTTCCACGCTACTGTCTACAGAAATGCTAAAGACAAGAATAGCTGCTGTGCTCACAGCTTGACATCTACTATCTCATTGAATCATCTCAATTCTGTGAATCCTTGCAATACTTGTATTGGTAGGCACTTTTATTATTTCTGTTTTACCAATGAAGGAAGTTATGAACAAAGAAACTGGATTAAGTTTCCCAAGGTCCAGGGCCAATCACATTATACATGCCTTTGCTGCTGCAGCTAGTCCCCACCATCTCCCTGCTGCCACAGCTAATTTTGCCACCAACACCATGGCTCTGGCAGTGCCACCATTCTGTCACTACAAGGCTGTCAGAATCATAGTTCATCTTCTGGCCTCCAAAAGGCAAAATTGCTCTTCTCACTTTTATGGTACCTTCCTTCAAGAAATATGGGGCAAGTCCTAGAGGACACTTGAGGAAGATTCCACCTGACTGAGCAGTGCCTTGAGGTTAAATCAAAGTAACCCTATTCTCTCCTCCCATGAATTGCCTGTCCACCTGGGGAATGCTTCACTAGCTAAGAAACCTTTGTTCCCCTTATTTTTTTTCCTGAGATGTATCAATATAATGAATATTTACCCAGTACTTTTTTTTTTGTCTTGGGCACTCTACTAGTGTAAAAACATGCATCATCTCATTAATCTTTACAACAACTCTGTGAGACAGTTACAGTGATTATTCCCAATCTATATATGAGGAAGCTAAGGCAGAGAGAGGTTAATAACATACTCCCATTTATACAGTGAGTTAGCAGGAGAGCCAGGCTTCAAAGCCAGGTTATCAGTCACCAAGGTGAACTCTTTTAGCCATTAAATATGCCACAAAGGCTAGTCCATTGGCCCCAAGAGTCCATTCCCTGCTCCTCTCAGGGACATAGGATGACAAATCCTACCCTAAAAGCTCAGAGTGATCCTCCCTATATAAACATCAAGATGTAAAGATTAATTCATTGTGTATGTGTAGAGATTTTTATCACCTAAAAATGCTAACAGGATATGGTTCTTTGATCAATCAGTCAACATATTCATATACAGTGGAAATTACGAATACGATTTAGGAGCAGGCCCTACTCTTAAAGGTATTGAATTCTATGGGAGAGATCAAACCCAGAGGACATGGTCTTTATTGGTCTAGATAGCCAGTTTTCCCTCCCAAAACATTATGAATACCCTTTGTCACTGTCTACCTAAGACATCTTTGTGCATTAACAAATGCACACTGTATCAGGTAGGATGGGCTACATAATTTTCAGGGTCCAGTGCACAATGATACTGTGGGAACCTGTGCTCAAAAATTCTGAAGAATGTTAAGACCACATCTCATTAAACCAAGCAAGGGGCCCTTCTAAGTACAGGGCCTGTGCAATTGCATGGGTTACATGCACAGGAGCCCGGCCCTGGTATCATGTCACTTTTTGTGCTCAGTACCAATGTTGGTTCTGCTTCTGTGTCGAATACCTTGACCACCCCCAGGCCAACTCCATTTCTTGGGCCAGCTGCCTACCCAGCATTTCCTACCAGGCCACACCTGCTCCTGCTGTCTCCTAGTGAACCCTTGTCCCAACTTCTCCAATTAACTATTTTCTATATTCCTTTCTTCTCTTCACAATAAATTGAATAGGCTGCCTTGGCTGGCTGTTTCACAGGCTCAGAGTAATATAACTCCAGCGAAAGGCCCTTCTCCCACCTGCAGGCCACTTGCTCCTCTCTTGGCCTAACCCAGGAGAAGTGAGGAAGGGACTGAAAGGAAGCCAGCAGAAAGAGCCACAGGCAAGTTAAATCTTGCTACTACTACTCTTGTAGCCACAACTGACTTTGGTAGTTTCTCACCATAATGAAAGTTACTTTGCATGAAATTCCTTGATAATTAGCCAAACTACTATGGGTCCCACAAAGCAGCCCTCCACCTCAGTTAGAGGCATTCTCAATTTTGTTTGGAAGTTTATTACCACGCCAATTCAAGGAATATGTTAATCTTCCTGATGAGTATGGTTCTGGTGGGCATGCCCACATTCATGCTTCTCCAGACAAAAGTAATGCATCTTGCTCACCTGAAAAGACCTTCTGTACCATACAAGACAGCAAGTGCTAAACATCAAATGAATGTGCAAACAGTAGAGGCTTCAAGAGTTGAAAGGAAGCCTGCACTGTAAGGATAAGAACTCTGGAGGTCTTCATGGAGAAGGTAAGGATTAAAAGTATTTATTTCACAAATTAAAATAGAATAATAGTTCTGCAATTCAACTCAATAGAGAGAGTCTGCAAATCTCAAAGAATATTGTTCTATATGGAAATACATAATTTTCCTTATTGACTTCCAAGATTTTATTATGTGATTTCTATTTCTATAGCCTTTTTCCTGATCATTTAAAATTGTTTCTGATCATCGAAAATTGTTCTCATTATGCCCAATTTTTATGCTTTTATAATTTTTTTAACCCACCATTTTTTTTGCCAAAGTCTTTTAATTGGCTCCCTGGTTTCTTAACAGTTTTATTTTGCCAAACTCTTTTAATCGGCTCCCTGGTTTCTTAACAGTTAATTAATGCATTGCAAAATAGCAGGTAGACACTTTGATAACAGGATGGTTTAGCTAAAATATGATCCCCTAGCAAGAAATCTTCTGTCCAGTTTCCAAAACCCTTTGCCACTTTCTCTGTAGTTGGGCTTGACAATTAGTACTCCCCCCCCCCATCCCCAGGTTATGGGGCTATAATATATATCTCCATGTCTTCTTTCCCTTGGTAGTCTGCACATTCTCAAATGACAAGATCCTGATCTGGTTCATAAATGTGCCTGCAAGTAGAGGGTAGTTAATAAGGTAGATGGTTTGGTTAGCTGATTGAATGAAAAAAGGAAGAAAAGAAGGGAGGGAAAAAGCAGGGGAGGAAGAATAGGAGGAAGAAAAATTTTCTATTTTACCTGTGTCTCCATTCCCCACTCATCTTTGATCCTGTTAGCAGTTCTAAGGTAGAACTAAGCTCCCTTTAATCAACTTTATGCCTGCTATTTTTCAAGAAAGTCTTTTACTACTAAGGAACTATAGAACCAGCAAAAATAGCTGAAGGAGATAAAGCAATGGTGAGTTAAAGAACTGTTACTGGTGCCTAACTCTGTAACTATAGACAAAGTGCAGCACAACTAAGATGTAAGACTTTGTAGTGACGTCATCCCTGGTAACCCAAGCTGCCTACATCTCTTCCACCTATAAACCTGGAGAATCATGCTATAGTCTTAGACTCAGAAGAGATCTTACATGATTCCTAGCAACTGCTTGATTTTTAAATAACCTACATAAAGTCTTTGCTTAGTAACTCTCCTTCAGTTTGATTACATCCAACCATGAGAAACTTACTACTTACCCAATAAACCCCATACCATTTTTCTACCTTTTTAAAAAGATTTTTTACATTAAAATAAAAATAGAGAATGGAAGGATCCCACCAAATAGAAGTGCGTAAAACAAATGCTAAAATTTTGTCATTTTACTTCAAAAATTATAAATATGTATCTCTATGCATATAAATATATAAAAATTAAAACAGCATAGTTAATATAACTGTGGAACACACCGTTTCCATCTGTTTCCCATCATTTGCTAATGACATATAAATTATTTTCTGAGCCTATCTGTTCTAAATGTAAAATCCCTCCTCCCAGAAATTTATGATTACTCCATTTTAGTTGTACGCTCAATTCTCATTGAGTTCTGCTAGAAAATTGATCATGCCCCCCAAGATTTTCCCCTCTTCTAATTTCTTTTTTTAAAGATTTTATGTGTTTGAGAGAGAGAGAGCAAGAGAGCACAAGCAGGGGGAGCAGCAGAGGGAAGAGGAGAAGCAGGCTCCTCACTGAGCAGGGAGCCTGATACAGGACTCGATCCCGGGACCCTGGCTGGGATCATGACCTGAGCCGAAGGCAGACGCTTAACCAACTGAGCCACCCAGGCGACTCCCCACTTCTAATTTCTTGACAGAAAGAGATTCCCAGGAAATAACACCAATGAAATCCCATAGCCTTCAATATTCAAATATCCCAAATAAGAGCAATAAAATGTGATTGCCTGTTCATAAGAGTAACTACACTAGCAACCAACAACATCTTCTACCTAAGCATGCTAAAGTTGCTTTAAAGAAAACAAGTTATATTCAACTTAGTAAAGCCAACATTTTCTTGTTCAAATGGGAAATGATGAATTTGTACCTCTCAAATCAACAAAATTTTAATATAGAACTAACTCTAATCTTTAAACTGAGATACAAATAATTTCAGAAAGCAATTATCTTCTTTGGCTAGGACAAGGTAAAATAAATATAGACCCAAACCTATCTGAGATCTCATTCTTTTATTTGTGCTTATACATTCCCCAAGCAAAGTATGTCTCCTCTCCTAAGGCTGTGCCTTTAAATCACTGATTTATGTTCCAGGGCCTGAAGGCAGTGTTTTACATAGTGCAGTGCTAGCCAGCATCGAGTCCCAGAAGGTGAGTGTATCATTTGAAAGGGTTTTAATGCAGCGGGCGGGGGGGGGGGGGGGGGGGCGGTGAAGAAGCACTACCTCCCGGTAATCACATGATCAGCACACCTAAGTGGACAGCCCAGCCTGCATATTTAAACCTGTAGCCGGAGATGCAGCTCTGTTTGCACAATGCTGTCCCATGGCAGAATTACACAGCTCACCATGGCTGCAGCCAGATAATTATTATTGATTCGCTCTCAAACTGTCAATCCAGGGACAGCTCTGAGGCAGTCAGTGATGGACAGAAGGAGGATTGGACAGCCACCATCCAACGAGGAAACTTCATCTTGAAAATGAACTTAGATGAGATGGTGCCGGTGGATAAGGGTAATTGATGATTGTTTCAGAGTGGAGGAAGGGGAAGAAGGAAAGATTAAAAAAAAAATCCTCCTTGGCATTCATCTTCATGTCCTTAGTGGAATGTACTAGGGGCAGTCCACGAACTCTGTGAAATTTTTGTGTGGTTCTTGCACAAGATATCTATCATTTTTAATAGGCTACCATAATCAAGATGGATTCACCACTTTCCAAATAAAGACACCTTAGAATTTGGAAATTTCTGAGGATATAGGCATGCTAATTATTTTTTAATGTGCCTAATATATATTTGTATAGTCATTTTAACTTTTCAAAATATTTTCTATAATTTCCTAATATTTGCAAGGCAATTGCACCCTCAGCCATGATACATAAACCATCAAATACCAGTTGACAATTTGACAGATGGGCAAATTGAAGCACAGAGGAACTAAACGACTTGTCTAAACTCACAAAACTCATCAGAGATTGAACTAGACATAGATCCCACACTTCCTGTCTCTTAGATACTTACTCTTCTTCTAATAATCATTCCCATTATTCAACTGGCTATTCAGAGCCAAGCACTATACAAGACACTCTGCATAGATTGTCTCATTTAAAATTCACAACAGGAAGGTGGTTTGCATGAACCATTTTTTACAGATGAGGAGATGAAACTCATAGTAATTTCAGGACTTATGTGAAATCACTCAGGAGTCCCAGCCAGGACTTGAATCTCAGACTGCCTAGTGCTGCTTCACACAGAGGCAATGTGTCCAAGTTTTAGGGCTACTTCAGCAGCTACTAAAACAACAACAACAACAAAAACAACAACAGTGGATTTGAACAATAACACATCAAACCACAGTCCTGTGTAAGTAGTGCCTTTCCTACCAGTGAAGAGTAATATGGCTTCAGTGACATCCTGCTCCAACACCCAAGACCCAGAAGCCACTGAAAAATTTTTACTGGAGGGTAATGTCCTAGTTGTGTGATGCTGGGCCCTTTTATTTGTTCCTCTAAGTGTAGTGGGTCAGCAGCCCCAACCTGTGGAAGCCAGTGATCGAGCTGATCTGGACTGGGTTGAAAAACAGCCATCGTGGCTATGTTCCTCATGATTCACCCTTTGTCTCTCTTCATTTGAAGTATGACCTGACATTTGCTGATTGTCAGTGACATTGCTTTACTACAGTCATTTCCAGGCCTGAGGTGTGTCACTCCAGGGCACCTTCAGTTATCTCAAGGAATCATCTCAAAATGTTTTTTAAAAAACCAAGAAGTGTTTGTTTGTCTTAATTCAAAAAAAGAAAAATATATCCCAGAAGGTATTTTAAAAGGAGGAAACTGAGTCTAAAAAAATAAGTCAAAACAAAGACACACAGATTAGGAAATCATTGGTGAATCTAAGTCACACATTATTTGGAAAGGAAAAGCTTAACGTCATCCATATTCTGAGAAGTTTGAATCAAATACCCTAAGTTCTGGCCTAGAGGGAGAGCAAACTGCCATCTGCCCCCTGCAGTTTTAACTTCTCACATAGATTTCTGGCCATTCACAGCATTCATATATTCCAACATTCCCCCTTCTTAGAGTAGGAGGGAAAATGTGAAGGGCTGTGGTATGGTAGATACAGAAAGTTCCCTTTCCAGTATATCCTTAAGCCTTAAAAAAGCTTTTCCTTGCCAGGATAATTTCCATTCATGATCACACACTGCACCCATGCCCAGCGTTCATGGTTGCTTTAGTTGTCATCTGATGCTCCCTTCATGTGTCCAACATTCTTAATCATCTTTCATCTCATTTGAGCCCCATAAAACTTTGAAAGGTAGGGAGGATACTATTACTGATGTTTTACAGAGGAGCAGGTTGAAGACCCAAGAAATTAAATGACTTATCCAATGCTGCTCAGCTTGTGGGTGACAAAGCTAGGTCCAGAACACAGATTTTTTGACTGCTAGTCCTAGGCTGTATGCCTCACTGATCTATGGTTGTATTTTGTTTTTAACATACTAGATCCATTTTGCATGCATGTAAGCTAAACACAGGCCACCAGAGATAGTATGGAAACCATAAATTTGTGTAAGTATTATAATAATCTCCTGCTATATGTCAGTAAAGAGTCTCTCTCATTCCTCCAAAAACAGGTTATTAGGATAGTATTGTAACCAGCAGAGATATAGTTTCTTAAGAAAAAGTTGTTTTTTTTAATAATACCCAAAGGTACCATATAACCTCGACCTTTGGCCCTGAATCCATGGTCTTATGTTTGAGTCCTAGGAAGAGATGGCTAGGAGAAAGAAGGGAACAAAAAAATCTAAAAGATTATTTGCTTGAACCTCAAATATTGGAAGCACAGTCCCCTTTCTAGTTTTTCTTGGGCACACAGTATCTATAGGTGGGTACCAGGCACCTTTTTTCTAAGATGTCTCTTCACACTCTCTGGAGTTCCGAGAAGACCTAACATCCCAAACATCTGGGGGGATTAGCCGTGTTTAGACTGAAGAAGACGTCATTTTCAGCAGGTATTGGTGGTATTGATGTGCCAGGACAGCAAGGGATTTGAGGCACCCTTCCAATATGGCCACGTGTCAATCAGAGGCTGGGGAAGAAGACATTACCACTGGAGCACAAGAATGGAAAATGGTAGATTCTAATGGGATTCAAGAAAACTATGTTTGTGATCCTTCTTAAGAATGCCTAGAAATAATTAGGGGGAAATGAGGGGAAGGAAGACTCTCAACAGAGCCTAGGTCAAGGTTTAGAGTAATAACGTTTGTACTGTGGTTATAGTTACAGTGGTATTACCCATCCCAAGGCTGATATGGTCTGGAGAAGAAGTTGGGGAGTGGGGGTGCCCCATTAACATTTTAGATTGTTATTAAAAACACCTGTTCCATTTTTGTTTTCAGGAAAGGTAAATAGATTTTAGGGTCTGACAGAATTGACTTTCAATGTTAACCCCACAATTTACTAGTTCTGGATATCTGAGCAAGTAATAAAACCTGCCTAAATCTGTTTTCTTTGTAAACGTGGAATGATGCTTTCCATGTGAGACTGTTGGGATCTATATGATTTTAAAGAGAACAGACTCTTTACAAAAGAGGTAACACTCATCTGAGAAGGCAAATCCTAAAAGCCCCATGTCAGTCTTGAGAGTTAGTATGTCCTCCATGGTATAGACTAGGCAGTCTGTCTTGTAACCCATGGCACTGTCACTCACCTCGCTGTTACCTGGGGCCAGGTTCCTTCAGTGGGTGCCGTGATGCAGGCCATGATGATAGTTTAAGCCATACCCTGTGCCTCTGTCCCCAATCTGGCATGGTGATCCAAAGACCTGCCTGTGTTGCTTCTGAGATGTGTTCAGAACAGGACTTGCCCCCTTCCTTCCAGGAAAGGAAGGCTAGGGATCTCTGTGAGGAAGCACTGTCAGCACTTCTAGGGGAGCTAAAGGTGCTTCCCTGCTCCAGCAGCCAAATGACAGGAATTGAGCCCATATCAAAGGCAGCTGTGGCAGAGGAGAAGGTCTGCTTCAGGGAGGAAAGGGAGCCAACCTGTGGAGAATGCTTAAGTAGAACTGGCAGCAGGAATCTTTGATGGCCCTAGCAACAAACACTTGAGTGGCAGGACTGTAGTGTTTATTTTTCTTTTAATCTTCTCTCACCTTCATGATAACATGGTTCTCTGCTGGAAAAGTCAGTCTTTCCCCATTTATGGCACTAAGGCCAAGAATCACAGAAATAGTGCTTCAACTGAAATTCTGAAACAAGACCTCACTCCCTATCATTACAAAAAAAAAAAGAAAAAGAAAATAAGTGTGTCTGTATATGATATCTCTTTTTGTGGTCATGATATTGCTTTCCACGTTATCTTTGTTAAGTGCTGTTAAAGGTGCCAGAGCCAACGCTACAAGCTGATGTATGAACGCTGCATCAGAGATGACAGACAAGACTGAGGGCAAGAGAGCAAAAAATTTAGAACAAGAGAAGTCCTTAAAGTGTATCAGTTCCTGGGGATTGGAAGAGCTGTTTGAAGAGCCAAAGGAACTTAGGCAAGTCCTACTCAGCCTGTCCTAAGAGAAAGTATTAGAGGACCAAGAATTTGTATTAGGCAAATTAAACATAAATTTATGTCTACCTCTGACTAGGCTGTGCATAAATGGGATGGGGAGAGCAAGTAAAGGCAGGAAGCAGCATGGAACGTGGATGAAACTAAAGGGATCTAAAATGATCTTCCAGGCTTTGTGCAATTAGAGACAGAAATCACTGAGCAGTAGTAAACACTGACTTTAGAAAGCTAGATAAAAACTTAAACAAAGGAGATTAATAAGACCAAATTGAAATAAGTTAGTGCAACCCAAAAGTCTATCTTAGATTATTCGTCTGATGAAGCTGCCATAACACAATACCATAGACTGGGTAGCTTAAACAAGACAATTATTTTCTCCCAGTTCTGTTGGCTAGAAGTATATGATCCCAGTAAATTTGGTATCTAGTGTGAGCTTTCTTCCTGGTTTGTAGTTGGCCATCTTCTCTGTATATCCTTACAGAGCCGCTCCTCAGTATGTGCGCATAAGGAAAGAGAGTAAAAGCAAGCTCTGTGGTATCTCTTCTTTTAAGGACACTAATCCTACCAGAGCAGGGTTCCACTGTTATGACCTCCATTAACCTTAATAAGTTCTTCAGAGGCCCCATCTGCAAATACAGCCACATCAAGGGTTAAGGCATCAGCAGGTGAATTTGAGGGGCACCAACGGTCAGATCATAACACCCCTCATGGAAAAGCTCAGTTTGTTGTCTTATTAAAAAGAAACACAAATCGATTAGTCACAGAATAAACGTTCTAGTTTAAAAAAAAAAAAAAAGAAATACAAATCCAACATCATCCCAAAATAGCAAAAAGGATTTTAAGCCTTCAGCAAAATCTCTCAAAGAGGTACACATGCTTGCCACAAACAGAACAAAATGCTCAGATTTTTTGCTGATCTCCTTGAAGTTTCACCTAATGTGATAGTTGCTCTATCTTAAGGCTCAAGTAGAGTCTCTCCTTGAGCGCATCCTCCCTAGATTCCTGCCAATGTGTCTGGCTCTCCTGCTCCTCACACCCCTTTCACTCTCCCTTTTGGATTAATCTCCTTCTTCTATGAGTTGTTCTAGGCCAATGGCTCTCAGACTTTGGTTGGTACCAGAATCACCTGGGGAAATGGAGAAAAATACAAAGGCCTAGGCCCTATTCTACTTCAGCCAGCCTAGGCCCCTTTGGTCTTACTAGCTCTTTTAGATGATTCTGATACTCACCCAACGTATTAGTCTGCTCAGACGGCCATACCTTACAAAAGTATAGGGTGGAAGGCTTGAACAACTGAAAGGTATTTTCTCACAGTGTAGAGTCTAAGATCAAGGTGCTGGTAGGGTTTGGTTTCAGATGAGGATTCTCTTCCCAGTTTACAGATGGCCATCCTATCCCTGGATCCTCACAGGACCTCTCCTCGGTCGCTTACAGAGGAGAGAGCATTTCTCTCTCTTCCTTTTCTTAAAGGGCCACCAATCCTATTGAATTAGGGCCCCACCCTTATGAGCTCATTTAACCTTAGTTATCTCCTAAAAAAAATTAACTCCAAATATAGGCACATTGGAGTTAGAGCTTCAACACACGAATTTTGGTGGGACAAAACTTAGTCCAGAGCACCCAAATTTGAGAGCCAATGTTTTAGGCCATTTGTTCTCAAATAGGGGCAATTTTGTCTTCCAGGGAATATTTAGCAATATCTGGAGACATTTTTGGTTGTCACAACTTGAGGGAGGGTTGCTAATGACATCTAGTGGGTAGAGAGGCCAGAGATAGTGATAAGCATCCTACAATGCACAGGACAGGCCCCCTAAACAAAGAATTATCCAGTCTAAGATGTCAATAGTACTGCTCTAGTTCTTTCTTTGATCCTTCTGCTTCCATAACTCTACCCATTAACCTAATGAGCACAATGAATGCCAGGCATAGGTCTGCCTGAACATCAAAGGCAAGAAGGGAGGAGCAAGGAGATAAACTTGAGAGTACCATAAAAATGCTACCATTGTTATCCCTGTCATATTTGTCTAGATTAGAATAGTGATTCTCAAACATGAGCATGCATCAGAATCACTTGGAAGGCAGGTAAAACACACATTGTTAGCTTCAATCCCAGTGATTTTCATTCAGTAGGCCTTGGGTAGGGCCGAAGACTTTGCTTTTTTTTTTGAGAGAGAGAGAGACCAAGTGAGTGGAGGAGGGGTAGAGGGAGAGGGGGAGAATCTTAAGCAGGCTCCACACACAGTGTGGAGCCTGACATGGGGCTCCATCTCACGACCCTGAGATCATGACCTGAGCTGAAATCAAGAGTGAGATGCTTAACAGACTGAGCCACCAAGGCGCCCAAGACTTTGTATTTCTAATAAATTCCCTGGTGATGATGATGATAATGATCCAGGGACCTTACTTTGAGAACACTAGGCCAAAGAAAGAGACTTGATATGTATTTGATTAACTTCTCAAGTTTTTAACCTATGGGGAGTTCTTGGACAAAAGCAACAGCAAGATTCAAGATTTTCGCAAAAGAGGCATTTCAGGCAATAAGTCTTAAACCCAGGAGCAGTTTACTAAGGGAAGTTTTAGGACCTCTTTCCCTGGTAACCATGAAGAAAATAAGACTCTTTTGGTTTGATGGTCAGCAGCACTCTGCTTAGCATCACAAAGGAAAACAGACTGCTCTCAAGAGAGCTATACCAAACACAGCCTGAGTCTGGAAGATAGACTTGTCTAAGTTACCCGCACAGTGGAGTTCAGAAATAGAATAGGTCTGCTTCTTTTCCTTCCTGGAAAACATAACACATTAGATGTCCCAGTATTTTTATGTGAATTAGTTTGTTTTGTGCTTTCCTCCTAGGTAAGAGACACATCTGCCAGAGGAACCGGATGAAATTCCATGCTGAGCAGTGTCCTACAGCCCAGAGACTCTCAAACCCGCTGTTGTTGCTGTTGTTATTCCCAAGTTCTACAAATGTGTGGAGTTGCACAGCCAGAGTTGAGACCACTGTAGGCGCTTCCAGCACATAATTTTACATAATGCACAAAATAGCCTGGCGATTTATTCCCAGTTGTAATAATGAGAAAACAGGCCCAGAGGGCTCCAGTCTGTCACTGTGTTAACAGATAGCAAGTGGTAGAACTGAGATTGTTGCCCAAGTTACCCCCACCTATGCTAAAAGATGATGTGGGTTAGGGGGTATGCATGTGCATGATCTGTGTTTATGTGTTAGTGTTGAAAAGAGACAACACTAAGTTAGGATGCCTCCACTTCATTTTTCCTGGCTTTGGAATCCAGCTCTGAGGGTATTTTTTTCTCCCTTTGTCAATTAAATAGCAGAGAGAAAAACAAGGTAAATTTCTCCCTTGCAAGCCAATCCAGGTTGAATGAGAATAGGAACAAGACTGATTTTATGAGTCACAGGACCCAGCATATGAGTGTGCTTTTAAATATTTAGGAATAATACTTTTTTCCTCTTTTCCATTGACATTTAGGTAAGAATCCATTGGAGGAAGTTGAGAAGAAAAGAAAAATTTGGAATTGACAGTCAATCGGAAGTTCACAACTCAGATTATGTATGAAGTTGACTAACATAAGATCAACAAATTCAGTTTTATTATCATTCTTTACCACATTAATCCTAGTTAGCTTAATCACTAAACCAGATAAGTCTTATAAATGGATTCAGAAAATTATTTTGTTTAAATTTCATTAGTGGGTGAAATCATTAATTTATATCAGGTAGTATAAGCCTCTTTTTAATTTATCTGCAAAGAAATAAATTAAACAAGTAAATTGAGTGTCCGCAAGGACCCATGAGGATCACAGATGTAAGCACCTGATAAACTATAAGTTGCCCCATGAAATACATCACTGTGATCACTATTAATTTTAAATTAAATTATAAAATGTATGAAGCATCTGAAGAGCACCATATGCCCCAGTCTTCCACTTATTCTCCCGGTCTCTCTGCTCTTCCCACCTGCTCCTCCAACTTCTTCTGATTCCTCTCACCACACCCTCTGTGTACCCTTTCCTAGATGGCCTAACCCAGGAGACATGGTCCCATCTTCTCCATTTAAAAAATCAGGTTAGCAACAAAGAAATAAACATCGGTGATGTACAGCTAGCTGAGAAAGCTGAATTCCAAATGGCTACTATGCTCCTGGTAGAGTGAATATTATACACACACGAAAAAGAAACAGAAAAATGAACACAGTAATGCTTTGTCATCACATGTATATAGATTCTCCTTTTCTTTCTTAGCTATTGCAATGTTCTGGAGCAATAAATAAAATACTTTAAATATTATATCTAATTTTTGATGTACTATTTTCCCAGGGTTCTCACAATGTCCCTACAGCACCTCCCTTATCATCAAAAACACTTTAAGATCAAATTCAGGTGGTCAGAGTCTAGCTCTTTTGTCAGACAAATGAATACCTGAGGCTCTTCCTCTTTAGTCAAGTCAGAAAGTTTGGCTTCTTTCTATCTTGCTTGTTTCTTTTGTTTGTTCCTGCTCCCTGGGTGACCTCTTCTTTCTTTTTAAAGATTTTATTTATTTATTTATTTATTTATTTATTTATTTATTTATTTGAGAGAGAGAGAGAGAGAGAGAGCACGAGAGCAGGGTGAGGGGCAGAGTGACAAGTAGACTCCCCACTGAGCAGGGAGCCTGATGCCGGACTCGATCCCAGGACTCTGGGATCATGACCTGAGCTGAAGGCAGACGCTTAACCAACTGAGCCATCCAGGTGCCCTGGGTGCCCACTTCTATCTACACTGGCAAATTAGTCATAAGAGCTATAGACCAAGTAGCTGGTCTTCCAGAAGATTATGACTACTGACATCTTGCCAGGTGGACCATGGCTTGGCCTGACACCATGACAGACAGTGTGTCAGGGAGTGCTCCCATCAACTTTTCTCATCTCCAGGGGTCTGCAGAGACCTCCTGAGGAATCTGCCCCTCCCCACCAATAAAGTACCTATGCTGTCAGCTATGACCCCACTGTGCATTATTGATGAAATGCTATACTAAAAAATAGATACATATATTTTTTAAATATATATGTACATTTTACATAGGCACATAAAATCTACATAAAAATAAGTGAAAGAAAGAAAGAAAGAAAGAAAGAAAGAAAGAAAGAAAGAAAGAA
>NW_027397087.1:19217344-19224753 GCF_003265705.2 Callorhinus ursinus | reverse complement strand
AGAAAGAAAGAAAGAAAGAAAGAAAGAAAGAAAGAAAGAAAGAAAGAGAGAGAGAAAGAACCACCAGAGGTTCATGGGGATGTGCTGAGGGCCCTACTAAGGCAGGAAATAAACATTTTTCTGGAGCACTAATTTTACTCAAAAGTAAAACAAATACATCATGGAGTAGAATTAAAATTTTACAAGCCTTTTTAAGATAAAAGTGAAAACTTGAAAGACATTTCCTGGGAAGCATTGGTCAGATGCTAGGGTTCAAATTTACTCTCTTTTGGCTGTGTATCAGTGGGAAATCAGACAAACAGGGCACCCAGAGGCACAGGAAGTTATGATTACATTTGGCCAGGCTTTTATAAAACCCTCTGGTGTGTTATAAATTACTTTCCAGAGAGTGAATGTCCCAATTCACTAATGCCAGTGCAGAACCTTGAGAACTGGTCTTCATTTAGTCCCTGTGGGAAGAGCAAACAGGAGTGGGATTTGCCATCTACTTCTTGGCTATGCCCAGCCCCTATGGAGCTGCTTCTCACAAAGAACTGGGAAGACCACCAGTGCAGAATGAGAAATGTGGTACTGTTCTGTTCTAGTAAATCTGACACATGCAGTCACTTCTCTTTTAACAGCAACCTTGCTTTGCTCTGTTTATGAACCAAAAGCCTGAGTTAAGCATGACCAGGTAGTTTTTTTTTTCTGATTTATTAATTTTAATATATGAGGCTGAGTTTCTCCAGACTTCACAAGCCCATGAATTCAGATAACAGAATCGGGATATGAGTAAAAGCCCAAGTTTCTCCAGCTCCTGTTTCTGGAACTTGCTTGTGTGAGGCATCAGCCACCTGTAAAACCTCACTCTGGTTTGCCTGAAAGTCCCCAGACGTGCTTCAAAGGCACTCATGAGTTAATCAGAATATCTACCAATATCTCTTTCTGTCCTGATCCATCACCAGTGTCCATGGTGAGAAACCCCTTGACTGTGTCTCATTGCTGTGGCTGCCACCTGGGCCAAGGTGTTCCATGTTGAGGATGATGTCTCCTATGCTTTCAGAGGCAGCAGCCCTGGAGGTGCCAGATGTATTGTGCGCAGCAGTGAGGAGGCTAACCCTCTTTCCACTCTGAGTCCCACATTATCACCTGGTACCAAAGCAACACTCCTGATGCTCCGACATTTGACCATGCTCCCTATGAAAATAGCTTCTCGATTTCTGCCTGTAGTTTCGTTCATCACTAGATTCAAAGACCTAATACCAGACAGTAGATCGATATTTAAGACAGACCCCATGAAGTCCTGTCCCTCCTTGTTTTCTTCTTTCTTCTTCACCATACAGCCCCATTCCTCCACTGTGTATCAGTTTGCTCTGACTGAATACCTGAATTCCACCTTCTGACAGTTTATCCTATATTCATGGACATGCCTGAATTCTCAAAGCAGGCATCTATTAAGGTCAAGACAAAACCCCAGCCATATAGATGTGAAGACTTAGGAGGTATGAAAATTAACCTCCTTGTACTGGTATATTTGTGGGTTATTTTTACTAGGTAATACCAAGACTGACCCCGAAAGTACAAGATAATATGTCTTGCTGAGACCAGGTGAATTTGGCCTGTGGTGGTAATCCATGCCCAACCCACCAGCCGTAATGGCCTTGATGCAACTGGCCATGATGTGAGCATAATGAACCAACCCTCCTTTTCTACAGGAACCAAAGTAAAAAGCCCTTGCATTTGTTAAAATCCCTTCTAGGTCTTTAACTGAAATGTGATACAAAAGGACAAAGTGCTATTACATTAACCTAATTACGAAGTTACTTGCTAAGAGCAAGTTTTAGAGTATTTACATTTGTTTAAAAGCCAAAAAGATCATCAGCTGTACTGTCACAGACTTTGAGGCTCCTATGTTTTTTTTATTTACCAATTTCTAAATTTAGGTGGAGGATTCTGTTATGCATTTGAACTGCTGGTCAATTCTGCATGGGCAGACAATGCAATATAGAAAAGATACTAGAATTATGGTTGAAAAATACTAATACACAAAAGACATTTTTATATAATAAAAATATATGAAATGGCAAGAATAGCATTTAAAAAATAAATGGCTTCATTTAGCAAATTGGAAGTAGTATGAGGTTTCATTTCTAGAAAACTCCGCAAAGAGCATATGGTAATTCCTTATTCTGAATGGAAAAAGAGGGGACTTGAGGTGCTTTAAATGTGTTTATACTTCTTATTTCCATTTTGCACAAAACTCTGCAATCTTTGTAATTGTTAAATTGCTTTAGCTGGGGGATCATGATCTAGATACAAATATACTTACTTTGAAGAAGTGAATTAATAGAAGGTTGGAGATGAAAATTCAGATACGGGGGCACCTGGGTGGCTCAGTCGTTAAGTGTCTGCCTTCCATTCAGATTATGATCCCAGGGTCCTGGGATCGAGCCCCGCATCGGGCTCCCTGCTCAGCTAGAAGCCTGCTTCTCCCTCTCCCACTCCCCCTGCTTGTCCTCCCTCTCTCGCTGTGTTTCTCTCTGTCAAATAAATAAATAAAAATAATAAAATAAAATAAAATAAAATTCAGATACAGTGATTCAGGGGGATAGGGCCAGGCCTTAGGAAATTCAGCGCCTCTCAGATACCATCTTCTCTTGTCAAAGAAAATCTTTTATCCAGACAACACTAAACAGTTCAGTCACATACCTCACTTAACAGAAGCCTACTCACTGGGGACTAAAACCATCCAGAATCCAAGAAACAAGTGGGCAGGAGAGGTAGTAGAGTGGAGAGAATCTTTGAGAAACAAAAACAGCTATCATCTCATCATCAGTCTGTGAGTTTCTCACATCCTAGCCCTGCCCTGCAGTCGGGCTGCCTGGGTTCTTAACCCACCTGAGCATGTGAAACATGGGGCACATTGGGGAACTCTTCTGATCCTTAGTGTTCTTATCTGTAAAATGGAGAGAGTAATTTTTTGTCCCTCATCAGATTATAGACAAGATTAAATGAGATCATCTATGCCTATTATATATTGTGCTCATAAATGGTGTTGTTTTTATTATTGTTATTGCATATTACTCTAACTACAATTCTGCAAGCATGATCATCAGGTTGTCCACGCCTGGCAGATCAGAGGCCAAAAATTAGTCAAGTAGAATAATGTTCTCCTAGAAGCCTGCATGGACAGCGGGACAAAGTCATGGCCAACAAGTTGAAAGTGAGAGAAAAGACAAAAAGACAAAAAGACAAGATATAAGAATTCAAAAATATATCACTCTGGAATTTTTTTTCATTTCAGGGAAAACAATAGACAACATTTCAATAGTTCCTCAAAATGTTCTATTAATAAACAATTGGCATTCAAAACAAACCTAGTACACAGGACTAAATTATGTCCAACATACCCGCATGAGAAATTTCTTATAGAGTAAGCACTAGGAAATGTTTTCCTTTCCTTAAACATATGGCATAATATTTCCCTTTCTGGCCCAACTGTTTTTTGATATACATACAATATGGTTTTGAAATATTTCATTCCAAATGTTTTATTAAGTTAAATCCAGTAACTAAAAGGGATAAGCTATTTTTTTAAAAAATCTGCAATGAAGAATATTCCTTCTGTGGAAAGGCTTATTCCATAAGTGTCCCAGAACAATAAAGCACTACTAAATGCTTCTCTTCCTAAATGAAGCAGCATGTTCATCTCAACTCCAACTGCCCCAAAGTAAGGGAGTCTCCATCTTTCTCTAATGGAGAGAAAATGAGCAGCATTGAGCGGCTGGATAGTTTAGGTACCAATCAAGCAATGGAAAGCCCAGTTCCTAGACCCCCGTATCTCAGATCTCAGTGCCATAAGCCCTGGTAAGGATGCTCTCAGTCTGTTGGCTAATAGAAGATAAGAGACTACAGAAGTCCCAACTCTAATTTCATTCAGGTCTCTGATAAATATCACCCAAGGAGAGTCCACTCCTGAACCTGTGTAAACGAGTCCCTCTCCTCCCAGCTCACTCATTCCTCCTACACCCATTATTGTACTGTAGGGCCTTTATCCCCTTTTGGCATATACTTACTCTTTTATTCTTCTGTTAATTGTCTGCCTCCTCCCATTAGTGTGAGTTCCACGAAGTCGGTGACTTTATCTGTTTTGTTTGTTGTTTTATTTCTAGTTCCTAGAACAATGTCTGGCAAACGGTGAACACATGGTAAATATTTGTTGTTTGAATGGATGAGAGAATAAATATGCAAGTGATTAACCATGAGGGATTTTTCCTTTCTGCCATTTTAAAAGGATATGTTGAGATATTTTTAAACTTTAAGTCTTTTTAGGTCGTTGAATAAAAATCAATTTTTAAAGATTAAGTGCATTTTATCAATCAAACTGTGGGATCAAATAGGGAAACAAGACCATTACCTGTCCTGCTAAACATCTCATGGCTTACCAAATACTACTCTCTTCCACCATTTGGGGCCAGTCTACTTTCTCTTCTATTAAATCATTTCAAAATTTATACCCCCTGCCCTGCCCTGCCCTCTTTCCTGACCATCAGTCTATATAATTGAGGTGCAGATCTGTATGGGTATTCCACATATCCCAACCTGTCTAAAACCAAACTCTGATGTTTTTCCCAGACCACTTCTCTGAACATTCCATAACCTTGGATGATGGCCCATTAACTCTTTTCTACACAGACATGGGTTGCGTTTTCAAGGTCTGGAGCATGGTGCAGTCCATGAGGGAATGAAATATCAGCCAGTCCACATTTAAATGGGATGGGAATGACCAATGGGAAAAAAAAAAAAAAAGGAGAGACAAGATGGATGTCAAAACAACCTTCAACTGGTGAGCTGAGAAAGCCCAAACAGTGCTACAGAGGCCCCAGATATGTAAGATATGGGTACCTTGAGGGAAATTACAACCAGGAAGGCAAAATGAAGGTCACTCACTTCCCAGTCTTGCCTGGAGCAGTGCGGCACTGAATGAACCAGGTCCCAGCTACTAAGAGCAAAGATATCTTCAAGAGGACAATTTGCTATAGCATATGTTTGCGGTGTCTTATGCAACTACTGTTGGTTCTCATTTGGCCCTAGCTTTGTCTGACCTCTGGAAGTTGTGGCTCAGAAGTGCAGAGTCACTTTCAGTATTTTGATTAGAAAAGGTTTCTATTAATATACACCTAGCTTACCTAAAGAGAACTCCACGCTTGCCAACATTTCTCCACCCCTTCCCTAATAACAGAGTGGTAAAACCTGAGCCAGGGCAGCGCAGAAACTGCTAGCAAGGTATTTTGGCCTGGCTCATTCCCCTTCTCCCTATCAGGCAATTATTAAGTCCTAATGCCTGGCATTTTTGACTCAGTTTCTCTGCCATGTGGTTGAGATACAAAACAATTCTGTCCTGATACCTAGTTATTTCCTTTTTTAATTCTCAGTATCCATTCTTCTAAACTTTTTCACTATGCTTAGGGTAACTTGCAACACAGAAACAGAAGGTCAAGGTACTTCATAGAAAACTAGCCCTCAAATGCTGAGAGTTCCTTCTAAATAGTCCTCGAAATTAATAAGTAACACCTGTCCCAGATTTTAGTATTTGCAAAGCACTTTCTCATCACTATCTCATTTAACAGTGGAACAGCCCAGGAGACAGGTATTCACACTCCTACGGGAGAGGGAGGGATCTAAGGCTTAGAGAAGGTAAGCAACTTACCCAGAGTCATACCTGGGATATGGAACACTTTCCACCATATCAGACCCCCACTGATATGTGTTCCACTGTTGCAGCTCATCTAATTGTATAAAGGGAATTGCAGCCAAAGGCATCGGCATTCATTCCACAGTATCTCACCCAGCCTTGCCTTTCCCAGAGCCAGGAATAGAAGATCATATTTCTTTTGGCTCACTCAACCATGCTGCAACTCACTTACTTGTGCTGAGCTCTTTTGCGTATAAATCCCAAGCTAGCCTTATGCATTTGTTCATTTTACCTATATTTATTGAGTGCCTACTATGTGCAAGACATCAATAGTGTGTCGATTAGGTGATAGGAACTATTAAATAATTATAAATGAGAGCATTATTCATTTTTTTAAAATCCACTTAAATCGTACAGGATCTAATGATCTATACTGTATTCAAAGCAAAGTAAATCACAGGGCAGCTGGCTCCAATTCTTTTTTAAAGTAGGCAGGGTATAAATAATAAATAAAATAAAAGCGTCACTGTGAAAATTTTATCAGAGGCCATAAGCGTGGAGGAGTTAAGAGGTTGGGCTTCAGTCCAGACTGCCACCAGCCGTGTGTGTGACCTTGGGTGAGTCACCTCACTTCAACGAGCCTCTGTTTCCTCCTCTGTAAAATATGTGAATTGAGTGGGGTGATTTTTAAAGTGCCTTTTCTTATTAGCAGTCTTCTTGATCTGAAGCTGAAGCATCACTCAGTGCTTCTGACCTTAATCCCCGAAGATCTCAGGGGCTAAGAAAAACATGTAGGGACTTGGCTACACTTGGGATCCTTAAAGGTAAAGTACCGTCAAGCAAGAGTAAACAAGCAATCCACTTGGAAGGCAATAAGCTGGAGTGTAGAATATATTTGATTTTAAAAAATTAATATAAGTGAACATTGCAGAAATTCCTATTATCGGAGCAGTCTCCTATACATAATAAATATCCAGGGAAAATTAAAAATCAATAGGTAATAATATATCAATATTGATCCCTTAGTTGTGACAAATGTTCCACAGAAATATAAGATATTGACAGTAAGGGACCAAGGTGCAGGGTAAATGGGGACTCTCTGCACTATCTTTACAACTTTTCTGTACATTGAAAACTATTCTAAAATAAAAGGTTCATTTTTAAAAATCAATAGGAATACTAATCTACCTGAGAACCATCTACCAAGTTGGGAGATTGTTGTCTCTCCCCACCTGCACAAAAGGGTTAGTAGCAGATTCAGGATTATCATTCTGCCTGTAACGGCATCTTATTCATTTCTAAAAGTAATATTTGAGTCCTAACTGTGTGTGAGCAGACTTACACATTAATCAGAAACTTTAAATGGACTGGTTGAATTATTTTATAGGAATATTGGGAGAGAGAGAGAGGTGTGAGCTCTTCTCAGCATCTGAAAACCCTATAAACTCTATATTCCCATAGAATTGGAAGTAAACTCCCCAAACCAAGTTAACTGATGGCAACGTTTCCACACTCACCCAACCCCTTTAACTGCCTCTTTAAAAATCAGAGTTAAGTCCAACTACAAGGCAATAACAATCACAGCAAGTTTATAAGTTCATCCTTAAAGGCTCACTGTGGAAGACAAAGGGTCTGAGGAAGCTGGGCTCTGACTTCCCTGGTATTTGGCTACCTTTTGGAAGCAAAGCAAACACACACACACACACACACACACACACACACACACACACACACA